>NC_136789.1:18896407-19328907 GCF_951216825.1 Electrona antarctica | reverse complement strand
GGGAACTCAGATTAATAATTTGAGGATGTAAAAGGCAGCAGGTATCGTTTCTGGCTCGGAGGTATCGCGAGATTTGGCTGCCAGATAGGAAACGGTGGGAAGTCTCGCGATACTTGGTACGTTCAGAAACATACTTTGTGCTCTTTAGATACAATGGCTGCCATTTACAACCTCAGTCATCCCGGTTCTCCATACATCTGGCCAGTTCGTTGGTACTTTGCGCTCCTGCATCGTTCTTGAGTACATCCACGTATGTTAGTGTGGGACGTCCTCGTGATCGATGTGTTGGTTCCCAGATCACCGGTTTGCTGGATTTGTGGGCTGTTGAAAAAAAGCTTGTTTTGACCAAAAACTCAGTCTGCATGGGAAAATGCAGTGTGTTCTGCTAAACCTTTGCTGCTCACCCTCCTCCACCCCAGCTACCACCTGTCATTTTGGATCTGCTGTTTAGGTACGGGGGATTCAGAGTCCCTATGGCTGGGACTTGGGATGTGATCCAATTCATCGCCAAACCATATTCACCACATATATATTGCTCATTTTATATTCAATATATATATTCCATTCATGAGTTGATCAGACTGAACTGTGTTGTGTTTATTGGACTGCCACCTGCATGCCCTCTCTCACTGAACCTCTAAAACTCTTCTTTGGCCTCCCTCTTCTCCTCTTCCCTGGCAGCTCCATCTTGAGCAGCCATCCATGATGATCCATCTAATGTACTGCTCGTCTCTCCTTTTAGCCACCATCCTCCAGTTTTATCCACTCTAACCTGGGCTGATCCTATAATGTATAATTTATGATCTTGTCACTCCTAATGACCATCGTAGCATCTATGCCACCTCCAGCTCTGCCTCCTGACCTTTCGTGCCACTGTTTCCAAGCATGGCAGCATGGATGGTCTTACACATCTTCTTATACATCTTCCCTCTCCGTCTTGCTGGTTACTTTTGTGTGACACTGTATTATATAGGGAATTCATTTACAAGTGTAAAATAAGTTGACATAGAGAATGATATATGAGGTTTCTCCCCGACAGCAATGTTATGAATACATATGTTTGATTGCGTCCTTGTTTTAAACAATAGAGGGTATGCGCGTGACATCATTATACCAGGAAGTTATGCAGGAACGCCTACTAAGTGGCAAAAAACGACTTTCTGGCCTTGACAGCACATACATGCAATCTGATTGCAATAAACAACATTAAACAACGTTAAACTCACTTTGCCACTCACTTTATGCATGCGCATACCCTAGTCTATACACTGAATCTCTGAAGCAGCTTAAATATTTAAAAGTCCCAAAGCACTCAAAAGCTCAGGTGTAACAAAAGTTAAAACGCCCTTTATTAAATCGTGTCTGACACCGATGCCCTTGTCAGGGTGTTTACTGATAGTGAATGGAAGTCTATACTTATTTCCCTTGGGTGCTGGCTTTCATTACAATTTTTGTTTTATTGTCTGCCGGCCTGCATGTCTAATGGAACTGAAATAGAAGGAATCAGCCGAAAGTATCATCCCAAGGATAAAACATAATGAAAATGTGATCATTGAATTGGACAATTCATATGTTCAATTGAAGAAAAATAACACACACACACACACACACACACACACACACACACACACACACACACACACACTCTGTAATGGCAAACGTGCACATAGTGTTCAGTATTTGCTTGTCCGTTCACATTGAGCACAGTCAGAAAGCGAATGTCCTCGTGGTAATATTCCATTCTCCTGTCTGTGTCACAGACTGCACTGCTGTATAATTGGCTGCCAGGAAGCTTTTCTTCAAAGGCAACTCACAGGGCAGGCAGTGGTTTTTTAACACTTGTACTCAAAAGAAGCCACAGGTTCGTTTTATCCTGCCACAGGTTAGTTTTAACCTGCCGCCCGTGTCGGGAGCCAAGGGGTTAGTTTTAACTTACCACGGGTTAGTTTTAACCTGCCGCACATGTCGGGAGCCATGGGTGAGTTTTAACACGGCCACGGGTTAGTTGTAACCGGCCACACATCCAATCAATAATTATTTATTCATAGCTGAAGTGATATTCATCTATGATGAACACAGTGGTCCTTAGAGACTTATTATGATCATGACATATTATTAAATTTGAGATTTGGCTATTCCATAATTCTATAATAATGATAATAATTCCTAATAGCTGGCCTGGCAGAGGTGGAACCACCTCAAGGACATCTGGGATCGGTCTAGAGACTCTACCATGTGGGTCTAGCAGTGACTATACTTAGCATATAATCACCAGTAGGAGCATTTTTGTTCTGAATAAGCGATGACTTGTACAGAATGTTTTGTTACCTGTATGTATGATGTAGTTTTGATAATCCCTGCCGTACATATTTAATTGTTACGACAAAGCGTTAATTGCCGATAAAGCTCACAATGCTCACACTACACACCTATTCTAGCTATTTTTTTATGTTTTGAAAATCTTCACCCATAATGACATGCCCACCAACAACAACGCCAGTTTGAAAGTGAAAGTGGTTAATTAACATAATGTTATTGTATGTTTCAATCAATAATTTATTTGGTACTTAAGTACGGCATGACAGAGAAGACTCATTCAATTCTGCTCAAGGACACATAACCTTTGTACTGTAATCTTATAGAAAGCGGTGAAATATAAGATGTGAAGAGAAAGGATGCTTTTAAATTTCACTCTTTTGTCTCCAAATCCCAGTGTTCGCATTCAATAATTCCTTCTTCAGACATGCCTTTCATGTGGAAAATCATCATCCATGCTGTTGCTCATTGAGAGAAAATGTTCAGACAGTCAAAGAAAGGACATTTCAAGAGACAATTTACTTTTTCCAATGGTTTGTACATTAATGTTGGTTTAGGGTAGTTATGATGCATTGTTTGCCAGCCAAGTCTATGGACTTTGATATTTGTTTAGGGCAGTAAATGACAAAGTAATCTCACTGATAATACATCTTGTATTACATGAGCATCAATATGTCTCCAAGAATCTGGGCGCCCTCACCTCACACGAGTGTGATTTTTACACACTAAACAACTCCTTTGAGAGCTTTCAGTCAGGATTTCATAAAGGTATTGAAGAGCATGTATTTAGTGCAGAGAGCAGGAAGTTGTGTCTATTATACCGTATATAATTTTCAAGTCTAGTGAAGTTGCTGGCTTATTATATGCCAGATGCACATTGTTGTTAGACATTGTATGCTTTTAAACCTTAAACGCATAGGTGAAGAAATATGATGTGATGAATTCAACAGAATTCATCACATCCAGCTTTTTAAAAAAAACATTGCAAAAGTATTTTTCTACAAACCTCTTATCTCTTACCTTAAAAAAAAAGCTAAGAAAGATCCCTATCTTTGCCTAAGTGCGGTTTGTTCCCGCCTGTTCAGTTACTTTGTGGACTTGAAGCAAATATATATCTATATTATTAAAACATTTTTGTAATATGAGTAAGCGGGCAAAACAAACAGGAGAAGGACCTGCACACCAGTATTGATGAGGTGATGTCAAAATGTGCGCTCCGGTGCGGTATTTCCAAACGCGCCCCTAGAAAGAAAGTTCAGAGATTGGGTAAGCAAAAGAAAAAAAGAAAAAACAATTTATCCATCTCTCTCTTCCACAGAGTCATTTGATTTGACGACCTTGCTGCCCTGGCATTTAGTCCCTTCAAAAATAAATGACAACACCAAAAGCCATTTGCCCTTGCCCTTAAAACGACGAAAAAGCAGGCCTGCCCCCTGCTCATTGGTCTTCATCTAACAGAGAACTCTGAGGAGAAGCAATCGGAAAGACATTTCTCAGGGTTGCCAACACAGGCCTGTTTCTTCCTGAGTCTACATGATAATGGGTCCGATTAGGGCTAGGCAAGTACGTAACCAAGAATACTATATATCGAAACTGACATTTAGAACCAATAACCGAATAATCAAGACACAAGTCCCCCATGTTAAAAGAGAACATTGGACCTTAAACAATGGTGATATACAAATAGTGAAAACAACTGATCTACAAACTCACGTGTCACATTGTGATTCATCGTGAACTTGTAGATTTGTTATTTCCCTATTTGTTTGTTTAAATTGTTAATTTAACATAAGGTAACATTTTGATATAATCGTGATATTGATTTTAAGTCATATCGGCCAGTCTTAGCTCTTTTGCTGAAGGTACTGTAGTGGCGTGCGTTGTGGAAACTGTTTTAGAAAGCTGTTTGATGAGAGCTCAGACGTAGCAGAGCATTGTGTGCTAGCTTTTAATTCCATGGATATTTCTTGTCCCAAGGGAATGATTTACACCCGCTGAAGCCAATTGGGCTCATGCAGTATCTTAGCACACAGGTTGAAGCTATCAGTACTTGTCCAAGTTAATGAAATGTGAATGATTGGGTGTTTTGTTTGTAGAACGCAGTTATTTGTGGTGCATACTGAGTGGCCGTGTGCCATCTGCTGCTGTACTCAGGGGTGGTGAGAGTGCTTTCTGGGTTTTTGAGCGGTGCCTCCGCTCCATTACACAGCTGTGTTCCTGTGTGTATGTGTATACATGCATGTGTGTCCGTCTCTGTGTCTGAGCACAGAAAGCTTTACGGCTAAAGTGGCCGTACAGCACAGAGTAAAGTGGCACAGAGTACACTACAGTACGAGCTCTGGGCACGTTCCTGGGGGTCTGGATGTTCCGGGGACCCCCCGGGGTCCCCCACACGGACCCCCCGGGGAGCCCCACACGGTAACTCTGTCATTTCTCGACCGTTTCGGACACGGGCCGGCTCCCCGGAAACGGGCCGGCACCCTGGACGTGTTCCTGGGGGTTTGGATGTTCCGGGGACCCCCACATGGTTTTTCCAAAAATAATCTAAGTACAGTAGAGAGTACAGTAGACTACAATGCAGTATACAGAGCACAGTACAGTAAATATAAATGTATAGTTGCACCGCTCAGTTCACACAGGTGTGATTTTTTTCCAACTTTTGGATAGAGAGCAATTTTAAGGTGCATATACTTGAGTACTTTGAGACATTTCTATTTTTCTACTCCGCAAATAATTGTACCTTTAACATTTATTTGACACCTAATTTAAGACTATTAATTAAAACATACATTAATCAGATTTCCTACTCATTTCCTTCATTTTTATTTTACAATTATTTCAAAAGATTTGAAAATAAAATAAAAAAGGAAAATCTAACGACAATAAGAAAACAACTTTCACTTTCAGGTTAACATCATATGATTTCATTCACTTTCAGGTTAACATCATATGATTTAATTCACTTTCAGGTTAACATTGAATGATTTCATTCACTTGCATGTTAGTCTCGTCTCGTGTAGCCAGACAACTAGCCTACCGGTAAATTATTACGCAATCTCTGAACGCTATAGAGACTGGAGAGACCCCTGAAAGCTGATTTCATAATGTTTTTAAACATCTTTAAAACATGTTTTTCCATTTTTCTTTCTGCTAAGCAGCAAGCTATACTGTATATGCTTAGATTATTTTGATTTACATTAGGACAAATTTGCCCGACTGCATCTATAGAGTAAATGGAAGTGAGGCGGTACTGGGGACCAAAAAAAGAAAACATTTTCTGTGCTTCTGTTGTGCAGACTGTATGATGGAAGAAACTGTGTTAGTCGACAGTCTGGCGGCTCTGGCCCAAGAGACTACTTGCTGGTTCACACCATGTGATTTCATTCACTTTCAGCAGGTTAATAATAGATGATTTCATTCACTAGTAGGTCAATCTGGGAACCCATTGGCAAAGAAATGGGGGGAAAAAAACAGCACCCCTGTTTGTTTCATCACAGCTCGAAATCTGTTCTTGAGAGATTACTAGTAGGAATACGATTTCATTCACTAGTAGGTTAACAATAGATAATTAATTTCATTCACTTTTATGTTAACAATAGATCATTTAATTCACTTTCATGTTAACAGTAGATCATTTTATTCATAGCAGTAAATATTTATATCAATTTTGTAGCAAGCCACCAAGGATTCTGGTGAATCGTGACCATATATATAAAATATACTATACTATAGTAAAATATACTATATTATATACTATATTTATATAAAAATACAAATTTTAATCAAATGTTTTATGGTCATGATTCACCAGGATCCGGGATGGCTTGAGTCTAGGCTTACAATAATTGATATTAATATTTTTGGAAATCCAAATCTCTATGGGAAAAAATGAATGGGGTCTGGAACGATGGAACCAGAAAATGTCCGCCACTGTTATGCCCTTGTTAACAATAGATGATATAATTTACTAGTAGATTAACAAGAGATGGTTTCATTCACTAGTAGGTTAACAATAGATGATTTAATTCACTAGTAGGTAGTCAGATGATTTCATTCAGTTGCAGGTTAACATCAGATGACTTCATTGGCTGACACTGACAGCATTCTTAGCCATGTCCTGTAGCTGTGTGTGGATGCGAGAGAGCTGCAGCAGTAAGGCCTGGTGGTTTTCTACCAAAAGGCTTTGGTGACGAGCCAGATTCTGGGTGTCCAGAATCTGCTGGGCCCCCTGGAAGTTCAGCCAGAATTAGTTAATTTATAATGACATTTAGATGAATACATTTTTAAATGAGATTAGATTATTTGGGCAGTATGTCACATGCTAGGCTCGAACTAATAAGAATGAGATTCATAGGTAAAAGGGAGACACTTTATTGTGAAGGGCCCTTCACGGCGCCCGTCAGAAGCTGCAGTATCCGGACTTTCAAACAAGAGGGCAAGATGGAGTGCAGGTGGGAAGTTGTCCTATCATAAATTAACACAAATGCACACGCATTTGAAGATGAAACATCCAGCACGGGTGCCTAGACTCTTCACAACTGCTATCCACATCTATTGCGCGGTCATGTCACGTGCAGATGAAAGACAACATTAACCATAGAGATGG
Source organism: Electrona antarctica (assembly GCF_951216825.1). Classification (NCBI taxonomy): domain Eukaryota; kingdom Metazoa; phylum Chordata; class Actinopteri; order Myctophiformes; family Myctophidae; genus Electrona; species Electrona antarctica. Next base: position 19,321,985 of record NC_136789.1, on the reverse strand, counting down.
ACACATGTACGTTAAATGAGCAGTTGAGACGAATAACAGTCTAAGTCCATATTATCCATAATGTATAAATGATGGATACGGGGTCAGGACAGCTAGGCCTTTTCGGGGAGGGGTCAGAATAAATGATGGACTTAGACTACTACTTGAACTGAAAAGCTCTATGAGGAGACTGCTTAATCAACTTTCCCCTGAAGCTGTCGCAACCCGCCGTCACTACGCTACGCCGGTGCCTAGCCCTACTTCATAGTTGCGATGCTACAGGTTGTAGATGGTTTTTTTTCGAATCTATGAATGTTTTAGAATAATTCCGCCTGGCACAATATATTTTCAGATGGGGTCTGTGGCCAAATCCATGTATATCAGCTTGGGGGTCCTTGCCATGAAAATGTTTGAGAACGAACCACTGCTCTATATGGCAGACCCACCTGAGCTCCCAGCGTTCCCAGCAACTTGGACACCTCCGTCTGGCCTCCTGAAATCTCCTTCTGAACCGAGACCAGCTGAGAGAGGAGAGCCAGAACCTCCGCCCTCCACTGGACAGCTTGGCTGTGGTCGATGCCCATCGCTGACAGCAGGGGCTGCAGGTCAAGCGGGGAGCAGGCACACGTTTCAGTAGACTGGCCAGATTGGTCAGGTCTCATCGTTGTTGCAGCTAAATATGTATTGAAGAAAAAAACAAAACAAGTACATAATTAATACCAATTAACATTCACTGATGGTTCATTCTGGAGAAGAAAAGGAAGGGGCTCACAACTATGCAAACATAAAGGTTTGGGTCAACAGTCAACACCAAGGATGGAGGATCTTATTTTCATTCTGGAGAATGAATTAATCATAATTAATCTTTCTATGGTTTGGTTACAATTTTTCTCAGCCGCTTTCGCAGATCAGAAATGCTCAAAACCATCTAGTTATTCTTTTGAAAAAAATGCAAATGTCCCATTTGGGCAAATTGCATACAATTGTCTGCTGTATCCAACATGATCAATTGCTTTTCTTGTTGATCAAAATGGTTTGTGGTTCTCTGTTGAATATCTCTCTGTTTATTTTGTTGTATCTCTCTGTGCTGTTTGCTGGCTTAATTTTTGTAAGATAATTTCACTCTTGCGTTGTACTTTCTGGTTACGTTCCATATTTGATCTTCTGTTGAGTTCCCCAGTATATTTTGTACCATTTTCCTTTGCAGTCAATGATTGACTGGAAATCCTTTCCAGTTGAATTTGTCTCTCTGGCCCACCTCCAGTCCCAATTCTGTTTACAGACAACTGTCAAATCCATTTCAAATCCACTCCATCAATCCAAGTGTACAAGGGCTCTTTTATGCAGTGTGTATTTCTGCAGACTTTGTCTGAAGGAATTACCCACAGTTCATAGCACAGTGATATTCAATATGGGGGGTTTGCGAGAGGATCGCCTGGAGGAATTACCCACAGTTCATAGCACAGTGATATTCAATATGGGGGGTTTGCGAGAGGATCGCTCAAAACGTCAATGAACTGTATGCAAATTGGTCAAAGTCAACAAATAGAGAAGAAATGTATTTAGTAAAGATGCGGGACAAGAGTTATTAGAAATGAGTTATGTTTATGAGTACAAATATACAGGATAAGGATATAATATACAAAGCCTAAACTAAATATAAATGATAATGAAAAGAATAACTAGAGAATAATAAACACGCACGCACGCGCACACACACACACACACACACACACACACACACACACACAAAAACAGACACAGCCATGACTCACATCTGGCAATATGGCAATATTGCATCATTATTTCACTTTTAATATGTCCATTCATTTCACGTTATAATATTCATATATCACATATTCTCATCTTAAATATGGGGCCAGAGCCCCCTATGTGTTGTCCGTCAAATTGCAGATGGACAGAGAGAGGCTTCCTCCCAAATCTCCTCTCAAATATCGCGTTTGTTGCTGGGATAAAGAAAGGTCGATAACAATGTAGAGTTTCTCCTGATTTGTCTTGCTAAAAGAAAGCATTTTAGTATGAATATCTTGGAAATATTGTGTGCCTTGTGATGATTGGGTCCAGTATTTAGTTCAGTGACCATGGAGCTAAGGAATGGTTCACTCTCCCATTGGAAATGAATAAACTCCAACATTCTTCCTGTCTCCTAATAATGTTACCGCCCACCTCACGCAGATACAGGAAGTAATGCAAAGTTGGCCCCTCTTGGGCTATATCAAAGATGGTTTATGTATGAAGATGGGCCAACTTCATTGGAGCCACTAGAGGCGAAATGGTACACAAAGCCTACAAATGGTCTCCTAAATATAGTAGGCGTGGTTTGCTTCTCCCCGACCTCCACCCTCCCCCCCTGACAACAACACTGTTTCCACACTCAGTCTAGTAGGTGGCGGTAATGCACCATTTAGGTTTGCCAACCTAAATGGAAATAATGACACTACACATGTTCACTCATGCACTACACATGTTTGGTGACTTTTTGTTTATTTTCTTTTTTGTGCTTTTAGGTTGTCTTTTTAATTTGTATTCTTTGAGTTAAACTTCCCAAAGTAAAATTGTCACATATGTACCTGAACAGTGCATCTTATAGTGACAGCTAATCTGAATCTAGACACTGTTAAGAAACTGATCAACTTCTGCAAAATCTTTTTGCCGTCACTGCAGTGCAAGTCTCTAATACATTAATCATGTGGATCGCTATTGCACCAGTCTAGCCGCCATGAATTAGGCCTACATTGATAAAGTCTCCTGCAGAGCAGCACATCATAAGAATCTAAATTTCAACACCACAACCGTTTCAAAGTGAAAGATGTCGCCTTTTTCCCTCAAAGAATTCTGATCAAAGCCACCATCTGTCCCATCTCCCAACTAATCATGTTGAATGTCAGAAGATATTTTCCATTTTGATCAAACTTGCCTTCAAGCAAATCCATAGCAATAATTCTATCAGAAGAGCCAAAGCGCGACTCCATAGTCTCTCGAGACTATGGAGACTGACGGATGCCAATGAGTGTAATTCTATCAGACATATTTCCAGTTCTTAAAGAGCAGAATATGATGTGGTAAATTATTGCTGAATCTGAGCTCATATCAGAATTTGTGTTGTCCCTGAGCTTTACAGTGGACCAGTTTCACAGGACATTTAAATGAAATCCAACTTATATAATTTAGTTTGTTTCAGGAATATGTTTCTTATTATTATTTTAATGCAGAATATGATTAATTATTTACGACGATGATGATGATGATTAGTAGTAATAGTAGTAGTAGTATTAGAGGGATTCTTACCTTGTGTCGAGCAGCACAACATGATCAACAGGAGGAGAGACTGGAGAAACATCATGTTTTATCTCTTGCGGTCTCTGTTTTAATTTTCATAGAATTATACTCACCCACCTTTTTATTTTCTATAGAGGGCATGCACATGACATCAACATCATACCCGGAAGTTATGCGGGAACGCCTACTGAGTGGCAAAAACTACTTTCTGGCCTTGACAGCCCATACATCAAAACTGAAAAGTTCTATCTGATTGCATTAAAAAACGTTAAACTCAAAGGCCACAAACTTGCCACTCGATTTATGCATGCGCATACCCTCTATTCTTCTGTCTTTTCTCTTTCTTGGTGTCTCTTCTCCTCTCATGCAGTCTCTCTCTCTCTCTCTCTTTCTCTCTCTCTCTCTCTCTCTCTCTCTCTTTTTGTTATTTTGGCATGATGGTTATATTGGTAAAAATTCCACAGATGCACTCAACCACTTTCACTTTGAACGTTTTTAAATATTACTGAAAATAGCCGCTCTGAGCTGTGTTGCGATGCAACACATTGTGAGCTTGAACGTGTTGTGAGATCATAGATCAGCATAGTAGGTGTAATTTAGGGATTACTTATAATTAAATTAATGTTAATGAAAAATAATCTGTATTAACTGGTGATATATAAACTCTGGATTATTTTAAATTATTGGTTGAGGCAGGGTCATAGATCATCCAGTAATAAACAAACCAAGGAAGTTTATTAACTCAAATGCATACGCCATTGGCAACATGGGCATTCATTTACGGATAAATAAATGGAGATACAAGGTGTCTGCCCGATAGCAATGATATGAGGGTTCTATGTTGACACGGTCGGGTGTTTCCTCTCTAGAAAACAATGTTCACGTGTCTGAGAGTCTAGCGGAACAAAGGGAGGTATTGCACCACAGTCAAAACAGAGGTGTTGGGCAAGATGAGGACGTGTGGTGTTTATACTCACTCACTCTGAATACTCTCCCTTCCTCATCCACAAAGGAAGTGCAGGGGGAGAGGAGGGACTGACTCTTTACTGACATTTAGGACAAGAAGAGATGGAGCAGATGGCTTCAGTAGAGAATGCTTAGCCAAGAAGGTTTAACACTTTGATTGCTACAGAATCTCCCCAGGCCTATTTTGATGTTGCTACCGTTTAACATTGCACGAAGCCCTTGTTCGGGGGCCCACAGCAAAATGTTCTCTTATAGCGAGAATCACACGCATACATCAAAAGAAAGCTGAACTTGTCCACTTCAATTTAAAAAATACATTTTGATTTTACCATGTTCCATTCTGGAGATATTGACCTTTTTGCAACACCTGCTTTTGCCTGGAAGTGGTTATCTTGAACAGCGAGCAGAGTTATGGATGGTTTAAAGTCAGAGACATTGACAGGCAGATATAAAAATGAACACAATAAATATCCTATACATCCTATACACCGAATGAAAGCCCTGAATGTGTACTTTTACGAGGAAAACAGTACACATTGATCCCATCTACAATTTGACAGTAATTGGTTATTGAATGCAGCTTGTGCCCACCAGATAACTTCAGAGAAGACATGGACGTGAACTCCTCAATATTCACAAAATAAGGCCTATAGCGACATATAAATACTATATACCGTATGAAACAGACTCTCTGCTTTCATAAGGAAAAAAATTCTACTGTAATAATAAAAAATCACACCCCTGTGAAGTGAGCGGTGCAACTCTACTTCTCTACTTATTCACTACAGCTCGCTATATACGGACTGAGACAGAAAGTCATGTAAACCTTTTATTTACAGTTTGGTCTGTAAACTTCTACTGTAATAATAAAAATCACACCCCTGTGAAGTGAGCGGTGCAACTCTGTTCTCTACTTATTCACTACAGCTCGCTATATACGGACTGAGGCAGAAAGTCATGTAAAGCTTTTATTTACAGTTTGGTCTGTAAACTTCTACTGTAATAATAAAAATCACACCCCTGTGAAGTGAGCGGTGCAACTGTTCTCTACAGTTGTGCAACTGTAGAGAACAGTTGCACCGCTCACTTCACAGGGGTGTGATTTTTATTATTACAGAAAAGGTTTTTTTTTTTTTTAAAAGGAAAAAAAAGCATGGAGGATACACTCATCTATAGGTGCCTTATTGTACAAATACGGCACAAAACGGCCTGGCCAATCAGCAGCAGCTAGAGGCGGGATAGCTGCTGCTGATTGGCCAGGCCGTTTTGTGGCCGGGCATCAAGTCTGCCTGAGAGTTCCCAGATGGGAGCAGGAGGGGGGAACCCAGTGTACTCTCTGCTGCCCCATCTGGCGGAGTCAGGTTAGCCTTATTGTACCTTAACCACTGTGTAGTCAAATATGTATTAAAGGTGTAGTGAAATGAAAAATACATTCACACTTTTAGACCATATCCGTGGTCATCATATGGGCATACCTAACAATGGATGTCCATAAAAAAAGAATTACTTCCTGGAAATGAAAACGTGCTGCGTGATTCCGTGTCGAGGCCCATATCAATAAAAGCCAATAAAAATTAAGCTCACCACAGTTTGATTCCCATATTAGCGCATCCGTCCAAACACAGGTGCTACTATTTACAGAAATCCTCAGTTTTTAATCCAATTCAAGATGACATCCAGACAGTGTATTACTCGTTTTCAACCTAATAATCACGCTAAAATAGGTTGTGTAAAGGTTAGAAAAAAATCCCCTGGTTTTGCTGCCGTCTCTCTGTCACTTTGTAAACAAACCACTGTGCATATGTGCGTGCATGAGAGGACCTATAGGACCCATGGCCTGGAGGGATGCAACGCTCTGATTGGTTCAGAAACTTCACAGCCAGCGTTTCAAGCTAAAACTTAAAAATAAAATGACCACCATTTCCGTTTCACTACACCTTTAATATTGCACCTTCCAATATATTTACTATATGGTTAGTCATGACAGATAATATGCAATAATACAACTGCAGACCTATAACGCAATAATAATGCACAATATGCCCTGGGGTGTCATCAACATAGATTATAATACAATTTTCAACATAAAAAGAGGGCGTGAGATTTAGTTAAATAAGAAAGTTTTCACCTTGTCAGTGTGGGTGCTGGAACCGTAATACGCTGTTATTGTGCTTGTCCGTGCAATAACCCCAGCAATGCATCCCTCAATTGTTCCTGCTTAATTTAAACATGAAGTGGTTCTGAAATACAATTCTGGAATGGGTTCTCTCTATAGGCTAGCCAACTGCAACATCAGCTGACCAGCAAGGTCAGCCGATGAAAGCTACCCATGCAGTTTATGAAGTACTATTAATGGCACTCCTGCAGCAATATAACACTGTTCAGTTAGAGCAAACATAATGGTTTTTTTTTAGCAGTGCCAAGTCTATCGGTCCCTATGTCCATCCAAGTATGACCTATTGACCTCTGCAGCTCTTTTGAGCAGTCAGCTAATTGGGGTCAGACACACACACACACACACGCACACACACACACACACACACACACACACACACACACACACACACACACACACACACACACACACACACACACACACACACTGTAACTATAACAATGTATAGTTGCACTGCTCACAATTCGCACAGTTGTGATTCTTCAAGACAAATGGATACAGAAGATGGTGAATAACTTAGTGTCAATTGTATGACAGTGGCTTGCACGCCTCCGGCTGGTTGCTGTTTCTCTCTGGTGATTGGGTTTCAGACAGGCAGCTGGGTATGGCCATTGGCCATGGACGAAACTGTGGGTGGACAGATTGTTCACATTGTTCTCATAATGTAACTTCACCTCAGTAGCTTGCTTCATAAATATTAACTGTTGGATCCCTGCTCAGAAGGAAAGGAAGAGGCATGATGCTGAATCTTTGATAGGAACACTATTTTATAACTATTTATAACTCACTTAACCCGTTTTGGGCGGGAACCCCTTTTGGTGTTAGCATTATGTTATGCTTTAGCTATTGAAAAATAGCAGATCTACAAGCTCATAGCGAGCTTGTAGGTCTGCTATTTTTGAAAAATCGAAGAACCACTGACATAGAAACAGCTTTTTCAGAAAACTGTCAGACTGTAGAAGACATTTTTAGAATCTGATCTCAGGTCAAAACGGGTTAATACCAAGCTAACCCAAATAAGAAAGGGGATAGGTGGTGTCCTGTCCACTGCACCGGTGGGCACCGCCACCAAATGGGTTAATACCAAGCTAACCCAAATAAGAACGGGGATAGGTGGTGTCCTGTCCACTGCACCGTTGGTCAAAGGGGATAGGTGGTGTCCTGTCCACTGCACCGTTGGGCACCGCCACCAACCGACTCGGCAATGATGTCCGAAGTTCGGAACGCAGCAAATAGCGGATGCATGCCCCACCCTGTTATGCAATACCCGTTATACCCGTTAACCCTGTTATGCAATACCCGTTATACCCGTTGACTGTTGTCAGAGTTGTAACCGTCTCTGTGTGGCCACATACAGTATGCAGATCACTGTAACTGTCTGTCTGCCGGTGTCTCTTTAATGGGGACCAATCTGTCTGAGACATAGTGGCAAAGCACCCCGAGTGCTTTGTCTGTCTGTCTGTCTGTCTGTCTGTCTGTCTGTCTGTCTGTCTGTCTGTCTTTTGTGCCCATATGGAGATCTCTGTATCTGTCGGTCCTTGTCCCTTTTATGCCCACTTACAGTACAGTACTGTAGGGAGATCCCTGATGTCATCAGTATGTCCATACAGTGAATATTGGAATCTCCATAATTATATAGACATTGAATTGGATCGGCAACTGGATATGCAAACTACTAGACGGCGGGAATTTACTTCAAACAGTAGAACAGTAAACTGTAAAGTAGCCTATTATAAATTAATAAACGTATAAAATAGGGCTTACATACTATTCAGTAATTTCTCAACCTGGTGCACGCAGGCACACACACACACACACACACACACACACACACACACACACACACACACACTAGGACACGTGTACACGTTGGTTTTGAGGGACAGATGGCTGGCCTCTCCAAAAGGAGGGCCAAACAGTTTGCAAGGTTATCAGCTATTATAGGAAGCGGCTCAATTTGGACGAGACGTTGTTTCCTTTATGCATGATTTATGTCCGCTGTGTCAGACCAGTATGCCAACTATACTGTGAAAAACAATGTTCTGCTGTGTAGGCACTTTGTAACTGGCTGTTCTCCTATTGTGTGTGTGTGTGTGTGTGTGTGTGTGTGTGTGTGTGTGTGTGTGTGGGTGTGTGGGTGGGCGGGCGCGCGCGCGTGTGTTGCATAGTTTTGTGTGTGTGTTGCATAGTTTTGTATAGTTTTTTTTTTAGTGTAATGTGGTAGTGGGTGATATTCAAAAGGCTATCACGATGCGTTGTGACTAAACCTACTGTACGTAGACTACAACTATAGGGACATTCTTTCTATCATTGTAGCTTGTTCTGTAAACACAGAATACCGTTTCAGTGAGGGTATTTTTGTAGTAGTAGTAAAATAATATTTTTTATTCAGTTAAAGGATGGCTTCATCCATTTTCAACACACCTTCATATAATTGGTCCGTAGGGCGGCCGGCCTACATACCGGGAACGGCGCTTTGGTGTGGCGATGCAATTTGGAGCCTTGGCACGCCACGCAGGTGTTCACCCAGTCTCTTACATTCTTTTTGAGGTGGCAGATTAGGTAGCAGAGTTATTATTTATGGCCGTGGTTAACCCTAACGTCAAGCTTCTTCTGCAGATAAGTCACTGTGTGCAGCAATAAATTGAACATTTATTAGTCTGTCACTTGATTTATGTTGTGGTTTATACTCTAGACCAAGGTGTTGCTGCTGTGAAGGTCGGTTTTGTTGTTTTTCTATCTTTGGTTCATAGTATGTCTGTGTTTGGGGTGGGGGTGGGGTGGGGGGCTGGGCGATAGATGTTGAAAATGTAATTTGCTACGGATGACATTGCATTGCAAATGTAGATACGTGCACTGTCACTGAAGCGGCAAGTGTTAGAACTTGGGGGGAATCTCAGTGCTTCGCCAGCCGTAATTTTTAAACTGCCGAACAGAACATCTGAGTGTCGGAGATTTTAATTTGGTATTAAAAAATAATGGCCATATCCATAATTTTCAATTCATGCCATGAATAATGTCATCATGTCATTTTGGATCCCACTAGTGCAGTGGTTCCCAAAGTGGGGTCCGGGGACCCCCAGGGGTCCTTGAAGGAGTTCCAGGGGGTCCCCAGCTAAATGATAGTTTGGAACCAAATGGACCCTTACGGGTCCATTTGGTTCCATTTGTACATTTAACATTGATTTTACAATATAATTGGGGTCCCAGAGATAAAAATGCCATTCAATGGGGGTCCGTAGACTAATGCATGTCAAACTGGGGGTCCTTGAAATTAAATGCGTTGAGAATCACTGCTAGAGCCGTACAAATGTTGTCTTATGGGGGACATTGGGGGTCCCTGGCATATGTTTTTATGGGGGTCCGTGGTCTAATAAGTGTCAATTTGGGGGTCCTTGACATGAAAATGTTTGGGAACCACTGCACTAGTGGACAAAATATGAATATAGCTATTCATTCCGTTCTGTTCACGAGACTACTGCCCACTTTTGGAACAACAAACATTGTAACCCTCGTCCAAAAGATCCCTTTCACAGCAGCCAAGTGAGCCAATCAATCAGTGCTGTGTTTCATACAGTAATAGGATTGGCACAGTGATATGAAACAGTGAAACAGTGACTGTCATAACAAGCCAGGACCAATTTAATAGTCCACAACTCGGGCCTTCCTGCATGCCGATCACTGATTCCAGCAGTTTTTGATATGTTGTAGCTTCAATGAAGCTATCATACTGTATGTATCAACACTAACAACTGCCATACATGTGTCTTAATATTTCAACCTAATTAACCCCGGTCAACAGGGAATTAGTAGTATAGTATAGTAAAGTATAGTGGTTAAATGATCTTTGAATTCTGTACATGAAAAGTCTGTTTTCTTTATTATCCCAACTCGGGGCTACAAGTCACGTTGTGACCTTGGGGGCGTACAGTAGTTGTCTCCACCAGGCCGAAGGCATGGGGAGCCAACTATGACACGTTCAGCCAAGGGTGAGTATGCCAGTATGGCCATATTGGCCCTATTCGAAGGTGCTGATAACGGATGATTTCGCCTATTCAATCCAGCGGTCGAATCCGCTGGATCTGTCCGATATTTCATATTCCGTCCTAATTGGCTAACATTGGCTTTCAAAGTTTGCAGGATTGGCCTGTTTTGAACGAAAAGCCTCAAATCATGAACGCAGCATGCAATTCACGTGAAATCTTTCACAGACTTTCCTACTAGGCTGAGGAATATATTAAGTAATTAATTACTTCAGCGTAGTGCAGTCAGTATCAATTACAAGAGTATTTGGAGGCCAGAATATGATATCAGTAAACTATGACATCATATTGAATCGTCAGTGATGTTACCCATGTTTTAAATGGCGAGTTTGTACTTCTGCCCTCTGGGAGAAGATACAAAGAACCAAAGTGGAAGTACATCAGATTTAAAAAATCGTGCGTGCGTGCGTATATACTGGGAACCTTTACTGAGAGATGAGATGGAGATAACCACATGTGGTTGTGTGTTCAGAATGCCAAATCAGTGAGGCTATTACAGATGTTCTGTCTACCCTGCAAGGCCTGCATAGCTACAGTGTGCAACCCGCCTACTCATATACAGTATGCCTCCTTGCCTGGGGAACTCATTTAATGGGCTTAGATCACAGTTTGCCAACAAACAAAACAAAGCATGTGTGCGAGACTGAGTGCATGGGTAGTTAATTAAAGATAAAGGTAATAGAGGATGCACCTCCACTCTAGCCCATGTGCTGGACAAATGGCAGTAGTACAAGAGGAAGAAATAGAGTCTGGTATATGAAAAACTCAGCTCAACGTTTTGATCACTGGGATCTTCTTCAGGAATGATTCACGATCATTCCTGAAGAATCCCAGTGATCGAAACGTTGAATTAATAAGAAGAGTTAAGAAGAGTTTTTCATATACCAGTGTTGCGGACTCTATTTCTTCCTCTAGTTAATTAAAGATACAATTATATTAGTTTATTCCTGGTGACGTGCATTTTATCTATCTCTATCTCCTCTAGCTCGCTCCTTTTCTCTGTCTCTCTCTCTTGTGCACAATAAATGCACAGCAGCATATAATTATGTCAGACTGGTTCTCGAATTGTACACAAAAGGATAAACTGCTAAAAATACAATTAGAAAGAACTCCTCCGCTATAGCAGTGGTTCTCTCAACCTGTGGGTCAGGCAGGGCGGTTCCAAATGACAGCTAAATGGCAATTTAAGGACTTTTAATACGGACACTAAGACCATTACTGCATCAAAAGTGATTAACAAACTACGGGTGTGCCATAGAGGACACCCGTTATCAGCGGCAGAGGGGGGAGAGATACAGAGGGTGGAGAGATACAGAGGGTGGAGAGATACAGAAGGGGGAGAGAGAAGGGGATCCTATAGGTGCTCGGTGTACAGTATAAATCACCATCTGCATGGCCATTTCAAATAGTTGTTATATCGAGTCTGTTATGTTTGCGTATATGTGGGATCAATGCAATTGCATTGTTTCATGGATGATGATGATGGGGCAAGTCCATCGCTAGAAGCGTAGTGCAGTCAGTATCAATTATAAGAGTATTTGGAGGCCAGAATATGATATCAGTAAACTATGACATCATATTGAATCGTCAGTGATGTTACCCATGTTTTAAATGGCGAGTTTGTACTTCTGCCCTCTGGGAGAAGATACAAAGAACCAAAGTGGAAGTACATCAGATTTAAAAAATCGTTTGTACCAGCATCACCTAAGATGTTGAACGAGGCTCTGAAACAGCAGTAACTGTGTGAGGCTAGATTATCCACATGCATGTGTGCAATTGTGTAATGTTGTTGTTTGTCATTGATGTTTTATGTGTGGCTGTAGCTGGGGTGAAAGCCCAAGACAAATTTCCCCCGTGGACAATAAAGTTTACCTTGACCTTGACCTTGACCTTGATGATGATGCATCATCAATGATGCATCATGCCAGCAAAAACAAAAAAGCAAAACTAAAAACTAAAATGGACCTTCTGCAACGCACTCGCCACATGAACAGACATGTGGAACATGTGGGTCCCATGTTTACAGGATAGCATGGTTGGGTCTCTTTGGAAGAGGGGGGCATGAGTTCAGGTCTGCCGGGTGCTTCAGGTTCTGTGTTTGCATTCCCTGGGGACAGTGGTCCAACAACTCCAAAAGCATGTGCTTTGTGACGGGATCCTGGATGCTGTTCCACACGGCCATAGCCGTGGCATAGGAGTTGGGGAAACTCTTGTCCGTCCTCTGTCTCATGAAGACCCAGGCATTGTTCCTGAAAGTGCACTCGATGATCTTGTTGACGTACTGCTTCAGCTGCTTGGAGGCCTTCATATGCCCCATCAGCTTGTTGTATCTGCCCACATATATATATACATACACATACATGTAACAAACTCACAAAGCCTCAAAGCGCCCTCTGCTGTCCTCTTACTGTTACATGCACAGAACAGTGTTTAGGCATTCTTACATGGGATTGAATGTCTGTACATTTTTAAATGGGGGGTGGTATTGTTTCAGAGTTGTAATGCTTAACTTTTTGACCCAAATAATCCCTAGGGGCCACAACGACAACAAACAAATTGGTGAAGTTAAGAGCGGACAAGAGTATTAAGGTTAACATGTAGTTAATCAAATTGCATAAAGATAAAATATTACAGATTGAATAATAGAATGAGTTACAGAGATCTCTGGGCGTCCAAAATGCTCTCCCTCTCAGCAATACATAGTCACCAAGTGTATATATATATATATATATACGTTTTAACAACGCAAGGGAAATTCCAATGAATCATCATTTCTGTGCGTCCCCTTCTCGGAAATTTCTGCTCTTCCTTGGGGTGATATATTGGTCATAATATAGCCATTTTCAACCTAAAGAGGAAGAAGACAACACAGCCTTTAGAATTATGGGAACTAATGGGTTAACAGTCATCGCTTGAACACTTGAGTTGCTATGGATGTATGTTCGTTTCTCAATACTTCCTGAGAGGCGCCTATTTCTGGCCTGGTGTGACTGCATGGGGCTTTTTGCCCTGTGAGAGGATAACTACTATACATTGTCACAGTATGTAATGATTACTATATTTACCCAGGGTATCTGGGCTAAGCTCAAGAACTTGTTTCCAGCCAGGCCCTGCTCATGGAACATTTCATCGTAGTGGTTCAATGCCTTGTTCAAGGGCACTTCAGCGGTGGTAATTGTAACGTGTCGGACCGCTGATTCGAACTGGCGACCTTCCGGTATCAAGACCGCTCCGCAATCCGTTCGGCCACCGCTGCCACTACAACATGTCTTGATTGAATGAACTGCTTCATGTGGTATTCTGTTGGGAAGACAACCTACAACTAATAATGTGGGTCAAGTGTTCAAGCATAGACACACAATAACATAATATACTCATAATATTCAGTAAAACTATATTATCACACTATGCCATAACTAATTGGCACTTTTTAAGATTAATGGATATAACAATATAATTGAAGAGGATATAATCAAAGGATATCTCAACAGAAATATATATATATATTCCAACAGTTCTTGTTGGTACGCAAAGAACGGCAAGAATCTGTTGTCTGTGGTCTGTCACGACGACAGAAGTGTGCTATTCAAACCTCAAAACTTCGTATACGACAGAGCCAGTTTGTGTACACGGATGTCACCATTGGCAACGGTTTGTGTTGTTCGGCTCTGATATCATGCGACTACGTGTGTATTTCATTGAGAAAGGAACTGGAGGGATATATATATTATGGATGGAGCCCGAAAGTCGGGTCCATTACGAACCAGCATTTAAACTCAAAACACCCTGCCATAGAGTTCTAATAATAATTCAATGTGCGACTTCTCAGTCCATCGTAAGGCAGATTTACAACGCGGTGCAACCAGACACAGTGTGAGCTTGTAGATTGGCTATTTGTGGTGCATGACACCATCGTACGATGACGCGTGCATGCGTGCGTGCGTGCGCGTGCGTGCAAACTCTCACAACTGGGTTGAACTGGCCAATAAAAATAAGGTTCTGTTCAGAATGTATTGTCTCCCGGCTTTCCACAAAATAATCAATCAAAATCAATCAATAAAAATAAACGAGCTCCACACACACACACACACACACACACACACACACACACACACACACACACACACACACACAGTATTGCAATTGTTAATTTGTATTTTTCCCAAACTGTTCTGTACTGAATTGTGGCAACTGCTGACATTTGAAAGGTTTGTTTATATATCTGTCAGTCTATCAGTCTATCTTTCCCTTTCCCAAATCTGTCAGTGGCTGCTCTGTGACAGCAAAACAAACTACAATTATTCAGGGCATAGATTCTGCCGAAAATTGCCAATCTACAAGCTCACACTAGTACCGGGATTCAATGATTGATTGATTGATTACTTTATTCATTAATTAACAGGTTTGTTCACATACAGCTAGTACAGTCAAAAGTCATGGTAAAAGGATGGCACAAAAAGCCCCAGGAGACTTAGCATCCATTATACATAATTAATCAATAATACATAATTATAATACATACAATACAAATTATACAATACATATTGGTAGCGTTTAGAAAACATTTACCATATTATTATTATCATCAATACTTTTGGAGCTGGTATAGTATACATAATAACACAAGGGGAAATAAAAACACACTTGACACAAAATAAGTCCTGTCTGTCTGTCTCTGCTAGGTTTTAAAGTTCAAACTGGAGCCACAAACCTCCAGGAAACAGGGATTTCAATTATCCAGTTTTATTTTGCAAGATAATGAAGAAAGATCATTGACATCGGGTTCACATGATGATTGCCATGGTTCTACAAATAAAGAAAGAAAAGGAATCAAGTTATAATATCTCTCTATATAAACATTAAATTATAAAGTATTGCCTTTAGATCATATTATACATTTTATATTGCATAGGCAAACATCAGCATCATGCATACAGCAAACAAAGGTGGCTGTGTGGTTGGAGATAAAGGGACAAGTGAGCATCCAGGCCTGCTTTATTGGGAGGAAGTGAGGGAGGCAGTGTAGTCAGGCAGTGTAGTCAGGCAGTGCAATCTCTGAATGCTATATAGAGTCTGGAAGGTCTGGAAGCCCCCATGAGCTGAGTAAGGAAGCTGCCATTTCCGTTCACAAAAATATATTTTAAAATATCTTTACATTTTATTGTTGTATTTTCTTTTCTGCTAAGCAACAAGCTATATATGCTTAGATGATTTCTATTTATATTAGAATAAATTTGCGCGACTGTAAAAACATTGCTCAATAAAATCTAAACTCAAGTGAAGACAGTGTGCGGGATTCTTTTTCTCTACTTCTCAGTTCCAGTTATCCGACACACCTGTCCATTGTAGGTGTGCAGAAGGACTTTTTCTTATGCGACTGTAAAGACGAAACGGTAGTGGGGAGGAGGCTTTATCGCTTACTCATGATAGCTCTTCCGTTGGTCCAGACTGTATGATGAAGCATTTGGAAATTGCGAGAGTCAACAGTCTGGTAACGGTGAGGCACTGCCACAGGTACTTCCTGAACCACTGTCGAGTCTCCTTGTGGAGCGGAGGGGAAGTTAACCTTGCAGTTTGTAACAGTCTCACTCTATACCCCCTTGCTCTCCTCCTCTGTAGGAGGAGAGCTTCTGTGACTGTCTCCTCTCCTATTTGCAGTATCTCCTCGTGATCCTGTCCCATATCATATATCTCCTGCTCTCTCTCTCTCTCTCTCTCTCTCTGCTAACCCACCCACTCTCTTTTCTCTGTGTCCATCTGCTTCTGTCTCCTCTCCTATTTTATCTATTCGTCATCCTGTCCAGTCTAAAATATCCCCTGTGGTTTCGGTCCACCTGTAGAAGTCAGCGTGGCATCTCCGTCTCCTCTTGTTTATGTAAAACTGCAGAGTCAGGACCACTCTCAGTGGATTCTATTTACTGTAGCGCTAGGCAGGAGGAAGAACCCGCTCCCCCAGGGCCCAGAAAAGACCAAAGTTCTATCTCTCTCCCTCTCACACTCTTATAGTCTGTGTTAATCTGTCTCTGTATGATCTCTCTCTCTCTCCCGCTGCATTGGGATATGCAGCATATGCTTGGAGGAAACCTCTGGCACACATCAATAGAGACACACGAGACAATGCAAGTGTTGTGCGTGCGTGCGTGCTCGCGTCCATATCTTGTTTGTGCAGAAGACAGCCAGGGTCAGTGAGAGTCATAAGTACAATTTATTCTCTGTCACACTTGACGAGACCAGACAAATCTGCAAACATTTAATTAAGGCAAAATTATACTGTCATACCCATTTTTTTTTAAAGGGATGGTGTCAGGGCATTCCACATTTGTCACTTCCTCTAGTATTGTGGCTGTGGGTGTCACTCACTTTGGAGAAGTAGTTGTGCAGGTATGAGGTTATTGAGGGTTATATCTAAGATAGCCCTTTGACTATCTTAGATAACCGCAATAAACTGTATGTGTACTAAATAGACTTACATCAGTTATGTGTGCTGTGTTTACCTGTAAACCTCCGGCTTTACTCGGATCATAATAAAACTTCTGCGGTCAAACAATGTTATCATTTTACACAACACCATAGTTTAATATCAACAACGGTATCGGTCATCAGTTCATCTTAAAAACATACATTCAGCATCAACCAAGTCCAGATACTTCTTTGAACCTGCTGTCACCTCTTGCATGTACAACATTCTCTTCTTCCTCCTGACTCCCATGCTGTAACATGACCTCTCAATCTGTAAATGTGTAGACTTATTGCAAATTAACTTATGCTGATTTTTACCAATAATTTAACTTTTGAGAGCGTAAAATGAAACCAAATGGACCCCCCCATTTGGTTTCATTTTATGCTCTCAAGAGTTAAAGGTGTATTTGGTTACCAGCTCCATCATTTAGCTGGGGACCACCTGGAACCCCCTCAAGGACCACCAGTGGTCCCTGGGCTAGAGGATATAGCCACAAGAGGGTCTGGTCTGTCTGTGTCTTTTGATAGTAAAATATAAATTCTGGCTAATGTAATTAATGTGTTGATCGAGTAAACACACCATTATGTTTTGTATTCTTGGGTTAACTGGGTTAATTATGTCAGGAAATCCTGACATTACATTACGTGACACTAATAAACTGTAACACTAGTAAAAACTGACAAAATACAAATCTATAATCATGTAAAGTAACTCTAACCCATATTCGGTGCTTTTGATTGATTGAAATATTTATTAACAGTTTGCAGAATTACAGTACATTTCAAGCACAACTCAATACAAAGACCGTTAACTGTGAGTGGACGACCGGACCCAATAAAGCATTACACTTGTTTACAAGAGGGTCCACCTTGTTCAATTCATCATTCAACCACCCCTCCTGCCGTGTCAATCCACTCTCTGTTTTATGGCCACTGTAATTAATGTAAGTTTCCCTGTAAATCCTGTATTGTGTTTAATTCTATACTGTACGTCTTGTTTGTCTTTGTACGTCTAACTGTCGGCCTGTCTTTTTTAGTACCTGGTCAATTTTTGGAGAAAAATGTTGATATTGCTATAGTGTAGTATTATTTCAAGTAAGGGTTTTGCATCTGTTAGTAGGCTATATTCCCATAATACCCATGCAAATATATCAGGAAAGGATGTGATTTGAGGTTAGGAAATTTGATCTGCATTTTATTGATACATTATTTGCAGAAGATTTGATTAAACGTACACAAACATGAGACACAAATTACCTGCTAAAAATAATCTTTAGTTAAGCCACAGTTTAATTTTCCCTGTATACATTGGCATCCGGTATACACAGACACAGACGTAAGAGCGCACACCCACATAATGATGCCATCCGGCAAGTAATTAAACATGTCATTGAGCTTGTATGTACTCCAGGGAGGATGCACTTGTGTATAATTGCTTCTAGTTCCGCAAACATTCTTCCTAATCCTTGCTCCCTTGGTGCAGCAGAGACCTTGCGTGACTGTCAGGTTGGCAAACAGACTTCTAGTTCAAGTGAGGATATATGAGCCAATGATGTGTAATAAGGAGATACTGATCACTTTCTTGGTCCGATAATTCA
Organism: Electrona antarctica; assembly: GCF_951216825.1. Lineage (NCBI taxonomy): Eukaryota > Metazoa > Chordata > Actinopteri > Myctophiformes > Myctophidae > Electrona > Electrona antarctica. The sequence goes on along the minus strand of NC_136789.1, from coordinate 19,303,464 downwards.
AGATGTCAGATTTGTCAGCCTTCGTTAGGCACTGCATGGGGGGCAAGCTGGAGACAGAAGTTCAGTGGAATGCTTTGAAGTCGACGAGAGGAATAACTATACCATCTTTTAATGATCAAGACCTTTGTTAAATCGGTTCTTTAAAATAAAAATACTTTTGTTTTCTGGTCTCTCGTGTGATGTGCATACATATTGTGAGGTATATTAAAAAAAAGAGGTGCATTTAAGGCGCTTTACAGAGATTGTGCATCACATTCACCCATTCACACACACATTCATACACCAATGGCGGCGGAAACCAACCATGCAAGGCACCAACCAGCACATCAGGAGCAATTGGGTTCAGTGTCTTGCTCAAGGACACTTCGACACTAACTCTGGGGGAGCCCGGGTTCGAGCTGGCGACCTTGCGGTTACCATCCAGCCACTCTACCCCTGAGCCACCGCCGCCCCTGCATATATAAACACAAGAATTGATTAAATCAATTAATTACCAGCTGCATTGTTATTATCTGCGGGGTTCCGCTATAACTGCCTCTGTGTCAGTTTCAGCGCAGTAGTTTATGAATAAAATGTGCACACCCAGTCGAGTGCTCCAGTATTTAATTTTGTTTTATATTTTGATGTATTTTATACTACCTCTTTTGAAGTTCCCAGGTATTTTTCTATGTATATTCTATGCGTCCCACTGTTGAGCATGGCATATACCCAGCATATACCCATGGCATATACCCAGCATATACCCACAACTGGCTGAAACGCGTTGGACTTATCTTTGTCTTTTATTTCCCTGAAAAAAATCAATATAAATCATGTTTATTCATAAGCTGGTTCAGCCTGCATGTTCTCGTTGACTTCATTCGATGCATTGAACTTCTGTCTCTGCCAGATTGCCTCTCAGTGCGGCTTAGAATCTCTGTCCTCTGCTCCTCTCTTTCTTTACATAACCTTGAAAGGACACTTCACCCTTTTTGCAAAGAAAATATGTTAATGACATTTGGAAGATTTAGAACACTTTCCTGGGTTTTAGATATTTTAGATTTTAGCAGTGAGTCATGGACACTGGGCTCACTTCCTTCCTGGACTACATGCTGTCTCAGTAAAACAGCCCTCCCCCTATCCACAAGGAGGAGCAGTGCACCAAAGCATTATCGGATTTGTAGTCCAGGAAGTAAGTGAGCCCAATGTCCATGACATCAGAGACACTGGGCTCACTGCTAAAATATCTAAAACCCTCATATTACACACAAAGACCCCAGGAAAGTGTTCTAAATTTTCTAAACGTCATTAACATATATTTCTTTGCAAAAAGGGTGAAGTGTCCCTTTAAGACAGAAGCAAGGAAATAGCAGGCACGACACATGGAAAACAGCCAAAGACCCAGTGGTGGAAAAAATACTTGTTTTGTTACCTAAGTAAAAGTATCAATACTGCAATGTAGAAATACTCTGTTACAAGTAAAAGTCCAAAAGTTACTTGAGCAAAAGTACTAAAGTATTAGCATCAGCATGTACTTAAAGTACTAAAAATAAAAGTACTCATTATGCTGAATGTCCCGTTTCACAAGTAGAAGTAAAAGTATAGAAATGTTTAAATACTACAGTAAAGTAAAACAAAATCCTCAAGTGTACTTAAGTACAGTACTTGAGTCAATGTACTTAGTTACTTTACACCACTGTGGCCTTCAATTCAATGTCCCATGATGTCTTGCAGGTGTGTGGGCATGCAGCGCCGGCAGGAGTGCCAGTTTTTCGGTGTGTGCGTTTCATCGTTGGACTTACATGGAAGAGTTTGGCTCATGAAAACAAAAATACAAGCGACTCTACCCCTGAGCCACCGCCGCCCCTGCATATATAAACACAAGAATTGATTAAATCAATTAATTACCAGCTGCAATTATTATTATCTGCGGGGTTCCGCTATAACTGCCTCTGTGTCAGTTTCAGCGCAGTAGTTTATGAATAAAATGTGCACACCCAGTCGAGTACAGGAGTGCCAGTTTTTCGGTGTGTTCGTTTCATCGTTGGACTTACATGGAAGAGTTTGGCTCATGAAAACAAAAATACAAGCCACTCTACCCCTGAGCCACCGCCGCCCCTGCATATATAAACACAAGAATTGATTAAATCAATTAATTACCAGCTGCATTATTATTATCTGCGGGGTTCCGCTATAACTGCCTCTGTGTCTGTTTCAGCGCAGTAGTTTATGAATAAAATGTGGCCTTCAATTCAATGTCCCATGATGTCTTGCAGGTGTGTGGGCATGCAGCGCCGGCAGGAGTGCCAGTTTTTCGGTGTGTTCGTTTCATCGTTGGACTTACATGGAAGAGTTTGGCTCATGAAAACAAAAATACAAGCGAAACGGCTGCCAACTGGGGTTAGCGCTGCACAATGCTTCTTGCCTTTCTCTTGTGCTGACTGTAATGCTGCCTTGCAGCGTGCAGAAGCAGGTTCCTGAAAACACTGCTTTGTTATGACCGGATTCATTAGATGGATTTTTGTCTCAGAGCCCACCGTAAATGTCAAAATGCTCCATATACTGACCACAAATTTCACAATAATGCTCTTTAAAACATATTGATTTTTTTTTTTGCTTAAGAACATTGATGGTAACATTCTCTTTTTAGGCAACGCAATCAGTTGAATTCGATTTTTTATTTGTGCACTGACCACTGACTTAAATTCTGTCAAGACAACTTGTACACGTTCTTAACACTTAGCAGGGTTTTCTTCTCCACATATTTCATTGTTGTTGATAGTTTTGGAGAAATCCACACCAGAGTTTAGTCAGATGACTTAGTGAAATTACCATTGCTCTGTTGATAAAAGCCAAATTGTTGTGATGTTTTCTTAGAGTCTACATTTAAATCAACGGTATTTGAGACTGGCCCAATGATGGGCCAGTCTCAAATGTTTTTGCCTGTCAATATGGCACATGAATAAAATGCGGACCCAGTAGTAGGCATGTGATCAACATGATGTTTATGTATAAAACCAAAAAGATAGGAGAACAATCTTGACATTTACATGAAAAAGGTTAACAAAAAACCCCTTTGTGTTTATTGTTTATACACACCACAGCAACATTTTGTATTTGAATTTGACCCTGGTATTAAAATGTAATCTCTTATGGAAGTATAAATACCAGTAAGACGCCTAAGGGCGAGAAGTTACCTCGCTCGGGTGCATCCGCCTCATTGCTGGCAAACTGCTGGACGAGCGCTGGCGCTTTGGCATGGGGGGTCAGATCAACATATGGAATGAATTCTGTACTGTCCATATAAGATGAGTGTACAGGGTTTGATGAGGTCAGATCAACACGTGTGTGGTGTGTGTGTGTGTGTGTGTGTGTGTGTGTGTGTGTGTGTGTGTGTGTGTGTGTGTGTGTGTGTGTGTGTGTGTGTGTGTGTGTGTGTGTGTGTGTGTGTGTGTGTGTGTGTGTGTGTGTGTGTGTGTGTGTGTGTGTGTGTGTGTGTGTGTGTGTGTGTGTGTGTGTGTGTGTGTGGTGGCAAATAACCTTCTTTAAGAAGGTTATTTGCCACTTCAAGTAATGTGTGGCAAAGAAACCGCATCTTGATTGATTCTTGATTGCAGCGTGATACGTGTTACTCAAGACAAACTGATTGTTTCCTGTGCAAACCGCGCCCTGACTGTCTCCATTATCTGGCTGTGCAATCAGAGAGAGAGAGAGGCTATTCTTCGTCAAAAACAAACCCCTCAGGTACTTATGAAGAAGGGTTGACTTTCAGGAGCTGAGAAGGCCTGTTTTAGAGTGACAGGACAAATGTGTGCACAATATAGCAGATTCACAGCTAAAGTTAACACAAGAATAAAACTTTACATTTGTATACACAACCTATGCATTTCTCCAGTAAGAAATGAAGTGACAGATGAAAATGATTCCTATATAACCAAATTAAACAAATTACAATGAATAAAAACGTATCAATGAGTTATAACTTCATAGAGCTGGAGACCAAAGTGTTCTCAATAAACTGTGGCACAATACTTTATATACTGTAAAGGGTGAGGACTCAGGAGTAATAATGATTGAGTTAACTAGAGAATAAGGAAAAACATTTAAAGAATGGAATTAATGAAAGAAAAACAGGAAATCATCATAAAGGAGGTAAAAAGGGGGAAAAACATACAGTGAGGGGGGAAAAGGGGTGGGTGGGGGATTCAGATTTTACGGGGGCCAGTTTCGAACCATAGGTGCCCTTTGAGAGCGGTTTTGAAGGAGTCAAGGGATTCACATGTATTAATGACAGTTGACATTTTTGTGGCATAGGAGCGGTCAGGGGTCAGGATGACTACAGTCAGATGACAGGTTACCGTTAAGATTTAACCCCGAAGGTCGCCATACCGGTCAGATGGCGGGTAGTAACGTTTATATCAATTCCAAGCAGCTGAAGCTCAACACTAACCTTTCGTGCTTCCCAGGCTGCTAGACAGCACCTACGTTCTTCCCATCTGAGGATCAATGTGCGCGCCTCCCATAAGGATCCACTCATTGTCGTTTCTTTGCTGCTTGTTTTCTCTGAAAATACTCCAGTTGTTTTAGTCCAATCCGCCCGACGTTCAGATGTAAATAGTAATTTCTGATCGCATCGCGCAAGATATATTACCGCTTGTGGTGAAAACTAAGACATGTCGGCTGCTGCTGGTAAAACCTTTTGCTCCTCCTCTTGCTGTATTGGGCTGTATGGGGCGGAAGTAGTTGCCGCAAATTCACAAATATTGCCTGGCTGCCTGCGGTAATTTCACATGAACACCAGGGGGCGCTGAAAGTGTTAAGCTGCCCTGAGAGCAGCATTCAAAAGCTGCCCTTTATACCCTAATATAGTTTTCTTAAAGGTTTTGTGACATTAATTTTCATGAATTTTTATTTTTCGTTTTTCTTTTAGGTTTTATGACCTCATTTACACCCAAAAAGCCTGAACTTTGAACATTCAGTGGATTTTCTGTGGTCTGGAGTTTTCTCTTATCTGGGGGTTGGAAGACTTTTGAGCTGCACTGAAAACAGGCAAAACAGTGACATATGCTGGCAAATCCCATTGACATATGTGGGATTTGCTGGCTCTTACATCACAAACAGGAAAATCAGAGCACTTGTTTGAGCCAGAAAACCCCAGACCACAGACAATCTACTGAATGTTAAAAGTTCAGTTTTTTTTGGTGCAATTGAGCTCAGAAAACCTAAAAAAATTACAATATTTTTTTTTATGTCACAATCCCTTTAAGTTCTGGGTTTGCTTTCCTAGTTTTTGAGGGACACAAATGTAATGTTTGTCTTTAGTTCAATGTTTGTTTAATAAACGCCATTGACAATGAAGGGAAAACATACGTCATTTTGTGCCTCATTACGCCATATTGTCTCTTTATTGTTATTGGCATTTAATGTTTGTGTTGGCACCGTTTGTTTACATCACCATTACATCACCTAATCAACATGAGTTAGACTTTAATATATTAGCGCCCCTCACTTCACACAGGTGTGATTTTTTCCCCTAAATTAGCCAAAAGATGAGTTGTTTTTCTTTAGGCTTATCAGAGATTATCAGATTACATTCTCAAGTAATCCACCAGGACCAGGGTTTAGAACACAGGCACACACTGAAAGTTGAATTGATACTTGGATCAAAACAAGCACAACTGAACTCTGATCGTGTCGCAGGGACTAAAGAATGAACCTTGCCAAATAATTCAAGCATCTTTAATTCAAACATCTTATGGCTAGGATGAAAGGGAAGCCCTGAAACCAAACACACCCCTGTCATGTCATGAATAAAGTTAAAAAGCCTTTAATGCCTCTGAACCTTTATTTTTACTTCCTCCTTGACTTGTCAGCACTCGTCTTTTGGAAGTGAGCATAAGTGCTTCACCTTCTTCGAGAAGCTGTATAGACTTTGTGAGCACCTCTTAACCGGCTGATTACCTACTGAACTCTAAACAAGAGCACCCACTTTGTCTTTATTGTTTGATCTTATACATTTTTGGTCAATTGTTGCATCATTTCTCACCATTACACTATAACTGAACTTTAGAGTTCGCCAAGTTTAACTATACCATTTCTTGCGACCAAAGGCCGCAGTTTACTATGAAAACTTGAATCGCCCGTCAGTCGGTTGGTCGGTTGGTTGATCACACCTTGTGCCATCATGCATCCATATATGGTCACGCCTCGTGACATCATGCCTCCATATATGGTCACGCCTCGTGACATGTCACGCCACCATATATGGCCGTCTCCATAGATGAAGATCACGACACAGACCTCATCAAACCCTGGATTTGACCGCAAACCCTCTGATCTCCATTTATGGAGCTGACCTGTTCTGACATTCCATACAGTATGTTGATCCCTCCCCACGTGTCCTTCCTCTTCGATGCTTTCTCCCTCTTGACTGATACCTTCCATCCTGTCCAACTCTAGACGGGCCCGCCCCAAAGTTATTAGTGCAGCCGCGTCCGGCAGCCGGCGAAAACTAGAGTTCTCTCAGACCTGAAAATTAAGGCCCAGCCCTACCTGGGCCCTCATCAAACCCTGTACACTCAAAACACTGCCCCCACTGCCACCCTTCTCCATCTCCATATATGGAGATGACCTGTTCTGACATTCCATATGTTGATCTGAAGTCACCTCATCAAACCCTGTACACTCAAGACACGCTCCATATATGGCCAGACCTCATCGAACCCTGTACACTCAAGCCACTGCCCCCGTTGCCACCCTTAGATCTCCATATTTGGAGCTGACCTGTTCTGACATTCCATATGTTGATCTGTCTTCCCATGCCAAAGCACCAGCGCTCGCCCAGCAGTCTACCGCAAGGTCGCTTCTTGCCCCTCATATCAGGGCGTCTTACTGGTTGCAATAGATGGTCAATCTACTTTGACGTGAGTGTTTCCTGTCTAAATGGTACTCGTAGAGACAATTCGTAACAGTCTGTAAGTGTAAATCAGATTTGTACTTGTAAATCGCAATTTGTAACTCATATTGTCAGATTTGTATCTCATCTAACATTTGCAAGTCATATAATTGCAAAAAGTACAAATCTCATTTACACTTACAGACTGTTACAAATTGCCTCTACGAGTACAAATCTGTTTTTCCGGATACAAATAATTGAGTCTAGATTCCATACGTGATACGAGACGCGCACGCACACACGCACGCACGCACGCACGCACGCACGCACGCACGCACGCACGCACGCACGCACGCACGTCACACACACACACACACACACAGAGAGAGATGTAAAGTGTCATTCTTATGCTAATTCAGTATACGGGTAGTCTCTCAAGATACGGGTGACAGCATGCTTGACAATATTCATCTAACAAACAACAAATTGATTTAATTTTATATGGGCTGACAAAAGAGGATGAAATTGTGACGATGATTAGCATTTCTTTGTCATCTGCTTGTCAGCTCATGAATAAACATGGCTTTGTTTCTGTTTATGGCATCTATGTGATTTGTCTGTGTGCAGTGTGCGTGCGCCCGTGCATATGTGTACTTTTATTACTGTTATGGCTGTCAAACAGTTACAAATTGTAATCAGATTACAATATAATAATTAATAATAATCTTGATTATTGATTAATCACTATTCTTAACTATGCACATTGTGTGTTTTTGTAGGAACTGAAAGATGAATGGCACTCACTCACTCACTCACTCACTCACTCACTCTCTGTCTCTTGCCTCCTTAATGCTGTGTGATTTGAGCCTTCATAAATTGTGCAGCCTTTTCTGTTTTTTCACCATTCAGATAGGGCCACGTAAAGGGTTCTCTTTCCTTGTCATGTAGAACATTGTTTGGATCTATCAGATAGCAGAGCAACAACCAGTGCATGGTGGGTGGAATTAGGGGTCGTATGTACGTATATACGTACAGTACATTCGGCTTTAGGGCTTTTGTTAAAAATGTTCTCTGTCTGTCTCTCTGATCCATTGCAGGTGGTGTGGGTTTGATCCTGAGATAATTTGGGCTGCCTTCGCTCTGATGTGTTAATCACATCTGGGGTGACGGCAGATATCCTTGTTTGTGTGTTTTAGCTCTGTTCCAGCCATCTGACACTGATCAAATACGGTGTGTTTTCAATAATTCAGCGTGAATCCTGCCTGCTATCTGCCTCTATGGCTGGCACACAGGCAACCATACAGTAACAGCACAGTGTAAGTTCCACTCAGTCAACACAGCTAACTACGTACATTTTACTTTACTTTACAAATACTGCACTTAAGTAAAGATGTGAGATAATTTCCTTAATTTTCCTTTTTTTTTTTATACTTCTACTCCCTAAATCTATTGTACATGTTAGTTATGTGCACATTATTACAAAGTGTATATGTATTAAGTGTATACAACTTTAAGCACTATTTTATACTTGGGTTATTTAGAAATAGCATACAAGCTCACAATGAGTCATGGTGCCATGGTCTTTCTTTCTTTATTAGGATCCTCATTAGCTTCCACAAAGTGGTCGCTAGTCTTCCTGGGGTCCACACACAAATGTATACAATAAAAACATGATAATTGAAATTTAAAACGGACATAATGAATTGCATTTTTATAGCGCTTTTCCAAGTGCTCAAAGCGCTTTACAATGGTTCATTCATTCATACATTGGGAGGTGAAGCGGCGAACAGTCGACGCCAGCGTCCTCACTTCCCACATTCACACACCAATGATGGCAAGCTTACACCGACCGACTCATTGGAGGCAATGTAGGGTTCAGTGTCTTGCCCAAGGACACTTCGACATGTGGACAGGAGGAGCCGGGATTCGAACCGCCGACCCAGGGATCATTGGACGACCTGCTCTACCTCCTGAGCCACAGCCGCCCCATCAGCCATGTGTTACGAGTTTGTGAATAAAAGATGAAAACCCTACAACACCTTGTTCCAAATTGATCACAGTCTTTAAATCCTGTTCATGTACTGTGACTAAACAGAGCATTTCACGGTGGAAGTGAAATCCATTGTCACACCATTATCTGTGACAATGTATATCTGGCTCGCTGCTGGGCTCAGCAAGATAAGAAGTTTATGATCCAGTGGCACTGTCACGGGACAGCTCTAGCTGCAATTTGCAACACTAGATATTTTATAATGGGTTGACCTAGAGTTGCAACACCAGCCATAACAGCCCATTCAGCCAAACAGAAAATTGCTGATTGTATATTGATTGTAATACACACGTGTTAAACTTGCCAACATTGCAACTGTACGAAAAGCTTGAATTATCCTCTTTCCATCTCACCAACGTTACAGCTGTACAAAAAGCTTTTATTATCCTCTTTCTATCTGCAAAGTGTTTGTTTCATAAAAATCCACCATAGACATGTTATGAGCTATACCTTCTGTGTCAATAGATTCCGTGCATGTGATTATTTCTCTAATTGTTGGAGTTTGGAAGCAAATAAGGCCTCCTATGCACATGGGATTTGTGCTTGTTTTCAATAACACCACCTCCTGCTGCTTCCTGCATGTGCACGGGTCGTATGTTTATAGGGCCGTTGAGTGATTACCAACTCGAGGAGCAGACATGGTCTTTTAATATCCCCCAAAGCACTTCATTACCACTAGGTCATTGTAACCGGGCGTTCAGGCAGGCAGTGGAGGAATTCACAAGTTTTTTTTATGTGGACAATGGTGTTTACAATGGTGACAATGGTGTTATTATACAGTATGTCTGTTGGCTATTAAAACTCTGGCTGTCACCTAAGCCAGAGTTTCCCAAACTCTTTCAGCTTTGAGGCTCAAAAGATATATTATTAAAGATAAGGTGATCCCCGCCCGGAACCCAAAATAGAGCGCCGAAGTCCTAACGTCACTCTCTCATCCCCTTGGTTCCAAGTATTCCTCTATGGAGAATAACATGGGGTCATCTTAAAATCGTCTCATATAAGAATTGTGGTCCAAAAATAAACAAACTGTCCCGGTGATATTGTCGGGGAGGTGTCTCTGTATCATTTATGAGTGTGTGTGTGTGTGTGTGTGTGTGTGTGTGTGTGTGTGTGTGTGTGTGTGTGTGTGTGTGTGTGTGTGTGTGTGTGTGTGCGTGTGCGTGTGCGTGTGCGTGACGCTGCGCTCACACAACAGCGCTTCGTGCAGAATAGCCGACAGTGTGTGAATGGGTATTCAGCAAGATGCAAAACCACACATAGCTGTCTTTACGAGCTGCGTTTGCTTCGTGCGTCTTACTTGTCTCTATGTAAAAAATGTAGAAATGATGACTTCAATATTATGTTCCCCAAACATGACTTAATCCCCAAACACTGTACTGTTGGAAGGCAGTGACACATAGTGGGATTGGGAATGTAGCCTATAATGAGGGCATAATGTTCCTTGCATGCAATTAAAAAGTTCATCATGACTTTTTTTTATCACATCCTCATATACTCGTTCATCAGCTTTTTGCTAGGCATTTATTCAAACAAGAAATATGCACTATTTGCAAAAGTATGTGTACAGTGCTGTAGGCTATGTACGCAGCTCTCAGGGCCTAATCTAGACAAATATTATGCATCTCTAGTATCTTGAATTTGTGAGGAAACCTAAATTAAAGTGAATTCCAGGATGTGTTAGAAGTTACAGCAGGTCTAATACTCAGTACTCAATACTCACTAGTGTGCCAATAGATTGCTCTACGACGCGCTACAGTTATAGTTATTGTTGGCAGTTCACCATAGATCTGCTTTTTGGTTGGATGAGTTTTCCAGGAGATGTTTTTTAACACACATGAGGAGTCTTGTATATGTGCCATCTAGCCGGTCTTGTAATTCCTCCTTCATCCATGTCTCAGCATAACTTTATATGGTATCTGGGAATACGATGGGAAACGACAGAAAACAAAGGACATTTCATGAACCAAAAATAAAGCCAATATGTTTACAGCATTTCATCCGAAGATCTGAAGTGTAACAATGAAATTAATAAATCAGATTTGGGGTTTCCCTATAATTTGTTCCTGGTGCATTTCCTCTAATATCGGATTTCCCTCAATTGACTTTGCCCCGGGCTGCACCTCGTAAAACTAAGAGCCTCAAATTGTTTTATATTGGAAACAGTTGTAGTTCCACAGTAACAACAGCTGCTTGTCTCATTTATATATGATTAATGGTTGAGAGCTTCCGGAAGTATCTTGACGGTTCTTATTCCTAGAAGACGGTTAACAAACCACACAAATGTAATGTAGCATGTTTCTTGGCCACTTGAACCCTATACTTCCAATAGGTACAGTACTTTAGCTGAATGTGGTATATAGGGATCATGTGGTATAGTCAATACTGTGCGACATGAAGAAAAAACTTGCATGTATTTGTATGCCAGAGTATGCCATGTCAGAATACAATTCTAGTCCTCATGGCACACAAGAAGCATGTGCATTGTGCAACAACAGCCACAAAACTCAAAAGACTCAACCTTTTTCTTTGTATAATACAATATATAGTTTTCACCATCTTTTTCCTCCCAGTTTAGTTAGAAACTGATAGAAACTGGCTTCTTGCTCAGGGGATAAATACGTAGAATCTTGACCATCAGGTCAAAATTCGTGTTAGATCCTGTGTCTAGGTGAGACATGACCTTTGACATGATCTAAATGTCTCAACAGAAGAGCAGGAGACCATATACAACCACCCCAATTGTATAAGTTGGCCTATATTGTATTAACATGCTGGATACAATTAAAATGTATTCATTAAAAAAGGTTACATAGTGCCGCTAACCACATTAAAAATCACATGAAGTGAAGGGCGCTCTCTCTGTCTGCTTGCCTCTCTTTGCCTGCCTCTGTCTATCAGAGGTCTTCTGTTCCTGCTCCTCTCCTTTTGCTGGCTTGTCTTTTGTATTGCTTTCTTCTGCTAGTTTTGATTTGTTACTTTTTTCTGTCTTTATTGAAATACTCCTAAATATAAACTGTTTTGCATAGTACGATTTTATACATACATACATTTCTTAATGATACAGTATATGAAGTTGCGGTATATTATTTTACAGGACACTCTATAGTCCCTACCATGCAAAATAGACTCAGAGCACGGAGAAAGTAGAGAGAGATTGGCGGAGTGATGTTTGCTCGTGGTTTATTTCAAAGTACACAGCAGCAAAGCACAGCAGGCTCCTCCGACAGCCTTACGGCCTCAGAGAGAACTGACCAACTTTCCATTCAATTCCAACTGGTTTATAAAGAATCACAATACACATTTGCTCAGACAGTGACCACCGTCCTGGAGGGTAGAAATCCCCCCCATATAGTTTGGAATTGGGATCACTGGCCGCCCTTTGCTTATTGCAAATGCAATGAGCCCTAACTATGGAAGCCAGGCAGAACATGTCTGTCTGTCTGTCTGTGTGTCACGGTGTAACCACCTGCCACCACCAGAGGGCGCAGTTACTATGGAAGCCAGGCAGAACATGTCTGTCTGTCTGTGTGTCACGGTGTAACCACCTGCCACCACCAGAGGGCGCAGTTACTATGGAAGCCAGGCAGAACAGCGCAGTTAGCTGTCTAACGTGTGCGAAGTTAGCTGTCTAACGTGTGTGTGTGTGTCTGTGTCAGACTGCCACAACAGCGCTTCGTTGTCTTGTGTGTGTGTGTGTGTGTGTGTGTGTGTGTGTGTGTGTGTGTGTGTGTGTGTGTGTGTGTGTGTGTGTGTGTGTGTGTGTGTGTGTGTGTGTGTGTGTGTGTGTGTGTGTGTGTGTGTGTGTGTGTGTGTGTGTGTGTGTGTGTGTGTGTGTGTGTGTGTGTGTGTGTGTGTGTGGCTGCGCTCACACAACAGCGCTTCGTGCAGAATAGCCGACAGTGTGTGAATGGGTATTCAGCAAGATGCAAAACCACACATAACTGTCTTTACGAGCTGCGTTCGCTTTGTGCGTCTTACTTGTCTCTATGTAAATGTCCAACGGGTGTGACTCAGGAACTGAACTCAAGTGAACTCAGAACAAAAGGCACAGTATAAACAACCATCACCCTAGGGGACCCCTGAGAAGAGGGTCTCGGGCTGACACGCACAGGATGAGCACACATTTGTCCCAAGACGTGAAATATTGTAGAATTATGGGTTCCCAAATTCCACAAAGTAATAATGAAATAACTTCCTCTGCCTCTCTCTCCCTGACGCTTATCTCTGCCCGCCTTTGCCTCTCCTCTCCCTGCCTGCCTGCCCCTCTCTCTGCCTGCCTGTCTCCCTCTTCTTGTCTCTGCCGGCCTCTGTCTCTCTTTTTTCCAATAGACAGCCCCCTGATAGTGATGATACCAGTAATAATAATAATAATAATAATAAAACTTTATTTGTATAGCACCTTTCATGACATGAAATGCAGCTCAAAGTGCTTTACACAAAAAAGAAAAGAAAGGCAGGGCATAAACAATACAGTGAGGACATGAATAACATTTTTTTTAAAAAGACAAATAAATCAATTAAAAGCAAGGGTGTAAAAGTGGGTCTTGAGCTGAGCTTTAAAAATGTCTACAGAGGCTGCCTGTCGAAGGTACAGTGGGAGTTTGTTCCACGCCGTCGGCCCGTAGAAGCAAAAAGCTGCTTCCCCGTATTTTTTAGTTGCCATTTTTTTTAGGCAAAGCGAGCAGGCCAGCAGTGGAAGACAGTAAAGACGCCTGAGGGCGAGAAGCGACCTCACCCTAAAGGGCGAGGTCGCGTGCACATGCGCTTTGACATGGGGGGTCAGGTCAGGTCAGGTCTTGAGTGTATAGGGTTTGATGAGGTCAGATCAACATATGGAATGTCAGAACAGGAGGGAGGGCTGGGCCTTAATTTTCGGGCCTGTTAAGAACTCTAGTTTTCGCCGGCTGCCGGGCGTGGCTGCACTAATAACTTTGGGGCAGCCCGTCTAGAGTTTGAATGGACAGGTATGAGTTAAAAGGGAGACATCGAAGAGGAACGATGGATGGGGAAGGATCAACATATGGAATGTCAGAACAGGTTCTGACATATATCCATATATGGAGATCTAAGGGTTTGAGGTCAGATGTAGAGTTGCTGGCCAATATTGATGACATCAGGGATCTCCAAATATGGGCTTAATTGCAACAGCAGGTCACATTTACTATGACATCCCTGATGATGTCACGTGATGTCACGAGACCTGGGCACCATATATGGGGGCTTTCCCATGTATTTTGAGTGAAACGATTTCATAGTAAATGCGACCTGCGGTTGCAATAAAGACTTGTCTTTGTGTATCGCCAACTTTAATTGATCGCCAACAAGAATTAGAGGCTTACAAGATATCAATGTTTGTGTCAGGGAATTTGTCATCATGATGTAGTATGTCTATTTGCTCAGACACTATGACGTAGAATTGTCCATTCATTGTCGATGGGAATTTAATGTTTGCGTAAGACAAAAATAAACACTATGCCGATTTGCTCAGACACTATGACGTAGAATTATACAGTCATTATCAATAGGAGTTTAATGTTTGTGTAGGATGAAAATCTACACTAGCTGATTATAGGAGGGGCTAGCACCCCTCAAACATCTGAAAATGCACAATAACATGAATGCAACACATTAAAAACAATCTGACCCTTCTGAACTGTGTGTGTGTGTGTGTGTGTGTGTGTGTGTGTGTGTGTGTGTGTGTGTGTGTGTGTGTGTGTGTGTGTGTGTGTGTGTGTGTGTGTGTGTGTGTGTGTGTGTGTGTGTGTGTGTGTGTGTGTGTGTGTGTGTGTGTGTGTGTGTGTGTGTGTGTGTGGTGTACGAGCTGCGTTCGCTTCGTGTGTGTACACTTGCGTGTGTGTACGCTCGCGCGTGCGTGCGCTGCAGTGGTCAACAACACACAGACGTAAATGGTGTTCAGCACTGATTTATGCAAAAAACAATCAAATTTATTATTCATCATAACCTTTTTTTCAACTCTGAGTACAGGCAGGGCCTCATTTTCAATGTAGCCGAGATGCAGAACACAATAATGAACAGCCAGGAATATACATTTATATACAGCAATATTAAATATATGAATCAGAAGACAGAACATACTCAAAGAACTAAAACAGACCAAAACATGTATTAAAGCAGTTACAATCTTAAACAAAAGTGTTGTAAACTATAATTTCCTTGAATTGGCCCAAGAAGGCATTCATCTGATTTTTGACCTCACTTGATTACAGCAGTGAACAAAACTGGACGCGAGGAGGATGTAACAGGATTCTGTAGCCAGATCACCTGAATTATGCGTTTTTGTTATTCATGTACTGGTATTCATAATATGTTACACGTTTGTCGTCTGTTTGCCGTCGTTCTGTTGATTGTAATATATTTAGTTTGTGAGAAGGGTGTATTGGTACTGAAAGTATTGAATAATGAACACAGTTTTGAACTCTTCCTCCGTGGATATGCGTTCCATCTTTGACAAATAAAATACATTCACACTGAGTTCAGGTTGGTGTGCACGTTGTCCCTGACTATACAGTACATGGATAATATAAATCTGAGAGATAGTCAGTGAATAGAGGAAATAGTCTCCAAGACTTATATTTAGAATTGCAGTGTTTTCATATTAATATTTCAGTTGTAGATGGTGATATTATGCAGACAATAGTTGTGCTAATGTGCAGACAGTATGATATGGACTGACTGGTGTCATTGGAATTAAGCTCCTCAGGAATGTGAGTGGCTCAGGGAGCCTTTGTGCTAAAATATAATACATTTGCTTATTATCGATTATAATTAATAATCGATTTTGAGGGTAAGAACTTGGGGATGTCATAAGTGCATGAAGGTTTTCCCAAATTTTACAAAATAGTGAAATAGTGAAAAAATTGCAGATCTACAAACCCACAAGACATTGCATCACGACGTGGTGTCAGCCTGTAGATTAGATATGTTTTAGATATATTTCTGCCCTCACTTTTATCTTCAATATGTACTTTGCTCAGCCAATCAAATCATCGCTATGGGGTGATCAGCCAATCACAAGCCAATGTTTGGCCAATGCCCTTCTCTTGCAATCCAGGGAGATATGTGTTGGGAACCAATGGAGACTAGGCAAAAGGGAGAAGTGATCCGCTTGTGGAACCGTCTCATTAATCTGCCAGAAGATAGGTTAACAAAAAAGGTATTCAATTGGGATAAGGCACACAATGGCCCCTGAATAAAGGAAGTTTTTTCTATTTTTAGAGAGGCAGATCTGTCTTATATCTTTCAGAATATGCTTTGTGGTGATATCAATAGGTTGAAACAAAAACTATTTAGTAATTACAAAGTAAATAGTCAAATGAGATATGGTCTAAACCAAAACTTAGATCATATGTCCAGATGAAGCAGTGTTTTGGTACTGAACTGTATGTCCAGATGAAGCAGTGTTTTGGTACTGAACTGTATGTCCAGAGGAAGCAGTGTTTTGATACTGAACTGTATGTCCAGATGAAGCAGTGTTTTGGTACTGAACTGTATGTCCAGAGGAAGCAGTGTTTTGGTACTGAACTGTATGTCCAGATGAAGCAGTGTTTTGGTACTGAACTGTATGTCCAGATGAAGCAGTGTTTTGGTACTGAACTGTATGTCCAGATGAAGCAGTGTTTTGGTACTGAACTGTATGTCCAGATGAAGCAGTGTTTTGGTACTGAACTGTATGTCAAATCCTTTCTGACCAGAAACCAGCGGTCATTGGGCTCCAATTTCGTCGCCGCCTTTACCCGCAACGCGGCCCGCAATTCAGCCCCTCCCCGAAAATTACGAATATACAATTTACAATTTAGCAGACGCTCTTAATCCAGAGCGACTTACATTTAGCAAGAACAAAAGCATGGGAATACATCACATATATAAAAAGCATTTATCAAGAAACATGCGTAAGCTAAGAACGTAGCTAGAACATATCTATATAATGACACTGTACATATAAACTATACATATATACTATACTATGCTGTACATATATACTATGAAGTGCTATGACTACATACAATGCAATTATTGTGCTGTCTACATAACATGCTATAAGTCTGTATCAAATGCTATCTAAGTCTAAAAAGTGCTGTCTAAGGGGGTATGGGCCATGGTGGAGTCTGAAAAGGTGGGTTTTCAGACTACGGCGGAAGATTGGGAGTGATGCTGCAGTTCTGACTGCAACGGGGAGTGCATTCCACAGTTTTGGAGCCAGAAGGGAGAAGAGTTTGGGACGTGTGGAGCGTTGTCCCGGCGTTTTTAGTGAGGGTACTTCCAGCTTCCCTGCATTGGCTGATCTGAGTGCGCGGGAGGGTTTGTAGGGTTCAATCATACTTGCAAGATATGGGGGAGCCATACCTCTGGTTGCTTTGAATGCCAGCATCAGGGTTTTGTATTCTGTGCGGGCAGCGACCGGGAGCCAGTGGAGGGAGCGGAGCAGGGGGGAGACATGTGAGAATTTTGGCTGGTTGAAGACCAAGCGAGCTGCGGCATTTTGGATCAGTTGGAGAGGCTTAAGTGCACATGCCGGTAGGCCAGTAAGGAGGGCGTTACAATAGTCGAGTTTTGACAAGACTGTTGTCTGGATTAGGAGCTGGGCTGATTCCTGGGTGAGGAACGGTCTAATTCGTCGTATGTTATAGAGTGTGAACCTGCAGGATCGAGTGACAGCTGTGATGTGAGTTTTGAACGAGAGCTGACTGTCCAGGACAACACCAAGGTTCCTGGCTGTTGGGACAGACGTTACCAGGGCGTTGTCTACGGAAATAGTTAGCTCCCGCATAGGGCAGGACTTAGCTGGGAAGAAGAGAAGCTCAGTCTTGTCTGGGTTCAGCTTGAGGTGGTTGGAGGACATCCACTGTGAGATGTCAGCCAGGCATGCAGTGATGCGCTCTTCCAATATAGGAGCTTTCTCTGTCCCTTAATGGTATTTTCGTCCAACATCACCCGCTATCTTTTTTGCCGACACCGGTATTTGCGCCTAGAGGTGTGGTCATGGGTGTGCTGGCACGCTTTCCCCTAAATTGCTATTTTGGTCAAACACAATTGGGAAAGCGATTTTAAAAGCACCCGTAAACCGTATGCCAAATTAGTTTGGTAGAGCGCCAGATGTCCTTGGAGTAGCATCCAAGGACATGGAGTAGCATCTCTCCTTATTCTCCTATACGCATCTCTTTGTAATTTTCCTATAATCAGCAGAAGTGAGTGCCTTCCTTGTGTCCATTGTGTTTATAATTGTATAGTCAAAGACTCCAAATGCGATTCCACGCATTTGTTCGTTCAGTTGCATCATCCCATAGCGCAGCAAATGGCGTTTAATCCAATTGACCGACCTTTCCTTTCCGCTTGATACCGTTTCGTAGAGACGGCCTACTCGCTCGATCTATATACCAAATGAAAGCCCGAATTTCGTAGTTTACATAGTACTTTGAATTTTTTTAAATGAGCGAGTTGTGACTCAATGAAAAGACGAGTGTTCTTGGCTCTGTGCGGGGTGGAGGAAAAAAAAGAACGACACGAGGGGGGTAGCGATGCAACACTCTTCCATGGGCTATAGACCGTAAGGCTATGAAGCAATATAGCACTGGGCATAACGGGCAACGGATAAGGGATCTCTTAAAGGCAATGGCATATGTGGCACGGTGATTGGTTTAATTATTGTAACGCCCAAACCACACCTATGCATAATATAACGGGTAACGGAGGTGTTTTAGGGATTTAGACAGGTAACCAAAATACCAACTTTAGTGGGGGAACACCCCTTCCCCACTGCTAAATCCCAAAACAGTGTATTTAGAAAGATGAGACGAAATTTGAGCCCCTAGTGTGCCCAGCTCAGAACTGGTATCCTGCCTCTGGCTATTGAGGTAGGGCGATTTTCAGATGTGCCAGAAGAGAATAGATTATGTAATGTATGTGGCCTAAATGATGTGGAACATGAATGTAATTTTATGTTTTATTGTGCTCTGTATGATGATTTGAGGGCTCCACTGTTTGAGGCAATGCAACAAAGACATCCTGATCTATTCTGGGAAGATGATGGACAGCAGTTAGACTGGTTATTAAGTATTTAGGACAGCCCAGTTTGTTTCTAGAGCCTGGAGTAGAAGACAATCCCAGCTCTTCAGTAGGCTAATGGTGTATATTATGTAATCTGCCTTGTAAGGATCTGGAGTGTCAGTTTGGTATTCACTTGATCATTGTTTGCAAACCGTCATGTCGGTTTATTGTAATTGTTTATGTAAATGTAAACTGTAAAAAGTGTCCTGTAAGTCCATATGGGCTGGGCTTCTTTGGAAGCATGACACTTAAATAAATAATCAATCAATCAATCAATCATGTTTGTGTTCACACAAACCTGGAAAGCTGGGCATGGGAGGGGCTAGCGTCCCTTAAAAATAAGACTTGTGTGAAGTGAGCGGTGTCTTTTAGCACGATGATGATGCCAACAAAGCCCAACAACATGGCATCACTAATAATAGGGGATAATAGACATACACACAAATATATATTGCACTTTTTTTGTCTTGGCCTAGCTGCCTTTGTCTTGGCCTAGCTGCCTAGCAATTCGTTTTTATTCTGCTGAGTGTAAGTTGTCCTCTTTCTTTTACTAATTGGCTGTGAAAATGGCTAATTTAAGTTTTGAGTAGAAATGCATAATGCATAATAATTGCATTGTATGGGTTCATGTGATTTTTATCAGTTTGACTACAAATAACACATTTATACACATCTTTTGTTTCACCACATTGGAATTAGTGATGGTTGCTTTGCACCATTCAATGCTTTTCTTTGTGACTCTGGTAGTGCCATGAGGATGAATGCATGTTTCTTGGTAGGAGAATGTATACTGTAGGCCTACTTCATTTTTATTTTGCACACATACTGTACAGGTAGGCAGTGGCAACTTGAAGACTCACTGTATTTTATTTGTCTGTTGCAGGTGAAAATGTCAAAGACATGTTTCCTTTCATTCATTATTAAGTTACTGAAACATATTGAGCACTGTTTTCTGCTGAGGGTTTGATATTCATTGGCAACTCAGAGACAAACTGCGTGCGTGCCTGCCTGCCTGCCTGCCTGCCTGCCTGCCTGCCTGCCTGCCTGCCTGCCTGCCTGCGTGCGTGCGTGCGTGCGTGCGTGCGTGCGGTTACGTCAGCCTGTTTATTCTGAAATTTGTATACAAACTAAAAAAATAAATACAATAAAATCCCGTCTCTATCAAAAAATAAATGACCACAAAACAAAGACTGAGTGTGACTGATGGAAAATCTCTCCGTGTCTTATCCATCATGCACTGTGCTGGCTGCGCGGTGCTGATGCTCTCCCTGGTTTCACCGATTCATGCATCTATAGGCGTCTGCAGTGTTCCGGCTTGTGTCAATGGAACTAACGCAGTACTTTTGAGTTCCTGTATATTTTCTACATGATTGTTTTTAAATATGAATGTTATGTTATCAATAAAATATTAGTGTTTGCAATCTCCTCAACCTGTGGGCCCCAGCCCACAGGTTGAGAACCACTGATCTACTGTGTCTGTATTACAACAGCAGTAGGTCTGGCCTGTCACAGTGAGACCCCCAGACAGGGGGATCTGATCTTGCTCTACCGATAGGTGTGAATCTTTGAAAGTACACTCCAGTTTACCAAGGAAGAACCTCCATCCCACGCCCATTTCCTCCAGAAAAGATTTTCCACCATTTAGCGTTTTCGATACACATTTTATTTGGAGTCACGTCAAGATGTATCAGTTTGATATTTCATATTCCATTCACATTGGTTGATTGCAAACTCCAAACCTTGCAAGCCATGGATGGCCAACTTGGCCAGGCAGAGATCTGCACTCCAAGGAGCATACTTTATTTATATTATTTTGGCTTAGATAATGTTATAGCTTATTTTGTTCCTTATTTTGCTGTCAGCCCACCCTCAAGTCTCGCATGAGAGGATAGAGAGGGGAGTCGGTTCCCTAGGGCGGGGCTGTAACATCGTGATAAATGAATTACAAAATATGATTAATTTCCAACTGGGGACTGTGAACCATCTCCCAGAGGGCATTGGCTAGTTCACGGCATGTAGAACACGGGATGGTTCGTTAACTATACTCTCCTGGCCTAAGGCTTGCAGTTGGCTGGCATCCATTTTTGTGAAATGGGACCTTTTTAATGAGTACTTTTACTTTTGGTGCTTATACGTACAAATAATGTGCTGTGCAGGCACAGTAACATGTAACATTTAAGCATTTAGCAGCTTAAAGGGATATTTCACTTAAAACTTTTGGTAATGTTATCGTCTACTCGGGCTTATGTGAATACCCCAGACAGTTTTTAAGTTGCTTGATTCAGTAATTTGATATTTTACTTTTTAACTTCAAACTCCATTTCAACCATGATAGATTCATCGAAAATACCTGTCCTTTTTTCTGGTGACTGATACTGCCCTCCTAATACGTGAGGGTCTGTGTTTTTTCATGTACCGTTTTCATTTATTATCTTTTCCAAAATAATGTACGTACCTGACTGTACGTGGGAAGAAGCTTTATTACCAGTGGCTTTGGGACTGCGTAGCCGTTTTCCATGCGGCAGCATCTCAAACTGATTGGGATAGATTGGATCCTTCATAATTCCACAAGCTTTGCTGACACACAGCGATCGTCATACTTCAAAGGGGGGAGATCACTGATGCGTTTGGCTGTCCACACAACTCTCTGCATTGCTTTGCGGTTGAGGTCGGTGTAGCTGCCATACCAGGCAGTGAAGCAGCCAGTCAGGATGCTCTCTGTGGTGCCTCTGTAAAAAGCTTTTAGAACATTGGTGCCCATGCCAGCTTTCTTGAGTCGCATTGTATTTCTACATTGTGGTACTGCTTCATAAAAATAAATATATAGTCTATATACAGTGGTTGGAATAATGGTTTTGCCATTTGGATAGCTGAAGAGAAAGGCTGGCAATCTATCTTTTTCTTTTACTTACCTAACAACTTAAATCTTGAGTCGCATTGAAAACCATGAACAACACCCTCAGCACTTCACTTCAAATCTATCTCAAAAGCACATTTGTGGCAAATGCAGGGAAATAAAAAGCCTTGGATCAAGACGGTCAGAGATTATAATTGTTTTAATCAATTCTGACCTTGGTGATTTCCCCATATAGGCCCTTAAGGTTCAAGGTTCAAGGTTCAAGTTTATTTAGTGTCCCCGAAGGGCAAATTGGGTTGCAGCATAGACGTACATTAAACAATGAGACAAGTACACATAAACAACAGTTCACATAGCAGATCATACCAAAGTACAAAGGTGCACATAACCAATAAAGTGCAGGCGTTAAAGTGCTATGCCATAGTCATAAAAGTGCGAGTGCATAGGCATTTAGGCACGAGACAAATAAAGTAAGTAAAAAGTATGAAGGTAAGTACGTAAAAGTGCTTATCATAAGTTATCTCCTAGATCTACCCACAGCAGCATTTAGTGTGCAGATAGAGACAGGGACAAAGGAATGTTTGTGCCTGTTTTTTGTGGCACAAGGGGCTCGCAAGCGAAGGCCGGATGGCAGCATACCTACTGTTAACAGTAGGCCTACAGGTAATTTCCTGCAGCATTTTACTTCAAACTCACCATAACCACTTAAAGTCGGACTGCAATGGCTTTTTTTGTTCATTTTATTTTTAAGTTTCAGTCTGAAATGAAAGCCTGTATTCGCTAGCATGGAATCCTCTTCGCGTTTGAGTAAGAACACGCTGTGATTGGCCAGTGCACTTGTGCAGCGCTACTGTTTGTTTACAAGTGAGAAAAAGTAACCAATAGACACCTTAACAGACTCTCTCAGTGATGAGCACCAGCATGCCATGCGCACGTGCATACATCTGATTGTGACGTGTATCTGATTTTTATTGTGATCTCTCGTCCTTTAAATATATAATCCTTGGTTTCTGTTGTGTGAACAATAATAGCAATTCAAAACAGTTGTCCTCAAAACCACACCTTCTGTAGCTGTCATAAGAATGCAGGGAGCACTCATGATCACGGCAGCAGAGCCTCTTTGTGCACGTGCAGCTGCAGCCCATCAAGCCTAATTTATGCTCCGTCCCGGTGTCGCGCGCGCAGAGAACGGCAGAGACTAGCAGACCTCTAATCATAGATATTTAAATAAATAGATGCCTCACTGGCCGCTGCAGGTCGTTGGAGCGATGTGTGTGCAAAAGGGGGGAGAAGTGCGCAGGAAGTGCTGAAGGAACTCTGCGTCGCTGCCCAAGTGAAGTCACTCATGTGACTCCTCCACGTCTCTCGCTGCCACTCAAGTGACTACTGGCAGTGCGTCTTTTCCGAGACTTCTGTTACTCACGCGGCTTCCGCTCATGCTTCCGCTTTATGCTTCGCATGAAATCTCTGGAAAATGTTGCCCCCTCTCGAGAACACATGCCCCAGCCGCACACGCCCCAGCCCAAGAGGCGTCTACCTTTATATGTCTATGCCTTTAATAAGCTCACAACAGTCGCATCCATGCATAGCATCCGCGACGCGATGTGAGCTTCAGCTGTTCTCTGTGCGCAATACTGTTGCGCAATGAAGTATAAATGTCTTCCTAGGGTGCACATGAACAACTGCATTTATGTGATTGGTTGGTTAAATTCACGTCATATTTGGCAGACATTTGACCTAATTTCTCCTTTCATTTTCAATGGCAAATATTGAGATGTGTGAGGAGAAAAGCTGTATATAAAACCGTGTGAAGTGAGGGGCGCTCTTATCATTATACATCTCATGAACAACTGAATTTGTGATTGGTAGGCCTATCATTGGTTAGTCGATTTGCTCGTCTACATATGTTTGTTGCCACAAATTTACGTCATATTTGGCGGACATTTGACGTAATTTCTCCTTTCATCGTCAATGGCAAATATTGAGACGTGTGGGGACAAATACGTCATATGGCGGACATTTGGCCTAATTTCTCCTTTCATTGTCGATGGCAAATATTGAGACGTGTGGGGACAAAAGCTGTATTTAGGAGGGCGCCCCTCAAAAATCACACCTGTGTGAAGTGAGGGGCGCTCTTATCATCGTACATAATCATGACGTAACATGTCGATTTGATCAGACACACTCTCCTTTCATTGTCAATGGCATTTAATGTTTGTTAGCACAAAAAGCCGATTTGCTCAGACACATGACGTCAATTCTCCTTTCATTGTCAATGACAAATGTGACATAGGACAAAAAGCTGTAGGAGGGGCCTCAAAAAAGTAGTTCTGTAATCAAAATCAGTTGTTTAATTGGAGGAATGGGAATCACTGCGGCTGCCCTATATAGCTGACCCCCAGATCCCTCTCAAATGTGTGAAACACAGTAGCCTATACCCTATGCACTTCATGAAGTGTAGTGCAATATTAAACCCAAATGTAGCTATTCTGAAGGTGTTTTGACAATGCCGAGATAGCCTATACTCAGCCATGCTACTGCATGCTCTATATTGAAGCATTAATTAGTCATTCCTCCTGGATTGTTTTTGGTGCCCCTTATGAAAATACAATGATTTTACAATTATGGAATTAAACAAAATTTTATTGCGAGCAATTTGCAAAAGCATGCCAAAACAACAAAACACTGCTCCATATCTCTCTCATTTGAGAGAGAGAGAGAGAGAGAGAGAGAGAGAGAGAGAGAGAGCGCTTCTGCTGGTTATAGTTTGAGTGGGGGAACAGTAGCCTCCCTCGATACCCAGGCTTTCATTTTAGTCGGGGCGAAAAAACAGTGACAGCAGAGGACAGTCGAGGCTGTCTTATACGAACCTGTTCGTTTTTCCTTCATTCGAGTGTTAATTTGCAGCTTCTGACATCTGAGTAATTATGATCTGACTGACGGCGAACTGACTGTGACTGGCTGTCCTGGTTGTTGTTTAGTGCCTGTCTACATGACTTACAGGCTCTGCTCTGCAAGGAATATATAACCGAGAACCGACGCCAGCTTGTTCGGGGCACAAACACCGTAGCCTACTGGAACGGACCATGAGTGCCGGTGGGAAAGTTTTGCGCACCAGGCTGGATAAATTGGTCATACTTTTCGTGATTAACTTCATCCCAGGTAAATTACCACACATTTTATACACGTTATGGCATACTTTTGGCGAATTCATACCCCTTTATAAGCCTACTTTATAGCCTACGTAAGCTTGTATATTATTGTTGTTTATTTACTGCACTAATGGGCGTAGATAAACCCTATTACCTTGTAATTTAGTGAATTAGTGTTGCATTGCGACATATGGAGAACAGAACAGCTTCCATAGCTGCATGGGATCCAATCAAGTTAGGTTTCCTGTGCAAAAGGTCCACTTCGACCCATGTTGTCAATGTCTTTTGATTGATAGGCTACTTTATTATCAGTTTGCATGAACAAGCACAATACAATAAAGGAAGAAACTGGTGGTGCAGATTGTGCAGAAATACACATGATTGGTAGTTTTTAAGGTGGTTGTTTTACATTGGACGGCAGAAGGCAGTGGCTCAGGGGTAGACTGGCCATTAGAGTGCAACCGCGAGGTAAGGTTCCCTGTCCATGAACAAGACTCTGAACCCCTAATTGGAGGTGTGTGTGTGTGTGTGTGTGTGTGAGAGAGAGAGAATGTAATGCACAATCTACAAAGCGCTTTGGATAAAAGTGCTATATAAATTCATTTAAATCTATAAAAAGCACCATTTACATTATTTTCCTGCCACAAATACAACATCTGCAAATGTTGCTGTACGTTGGCTGTACTTCACCCAACAGGATATAGATAAGGGAGTTTTATAGTTATTGTCTCCACCAGGCCGAAGGCATGGGGAGAGAGTATGTTTTGCACTCCGGCCGTGTGTGTGTCCATCCTTCCGTCCGTCTGTTACCAGCTAATCTCCGGCACCGTTAACCCGGTCGATGCCAAACTTTGCACACACACTCCCTGGATGCCAACGATGAACCTCTGCCCCACATTTTCCAGAACGGCCTGTTATAGCGCCACCATGAGGAAGCTTTTCACATTTTTTACCTGGAACTGCACCGATCTGTGTGAAACGTTGCATGCACACTCCCTAGAGGCCAAGGACAAAACTTTGACCTGCATTTTCCGCATCTGCCTTTTATAGCGCCACCAGGAGGCCGACTTTTGTAAAACACATTTTTTGATATTACTCATCCAGATTCTGTCCAAAAATCTCACAAATCGTTACACAGTATCTCTTTAGTCATGTGCTCAAGTCGGATCTGTCCCATATTTCATATTCCATCCTAATTAATTGGCTTTCACAGTTTGCAAGAGTGCCCCGTTTTGAACAAAAGCCTCAAATCATGAACGCAGCATGCAATTTACGTGAAATCTTTCACACATTTTCTTACTAGGCTGAGGAATATATCCCACCCTTTTCACATTGGCCTGTTATAGCGCCACCAACAGGTTGATTTTTGCAAAACACATTTTTTGAACAAAATGTCTCAAATCATCCAATTCTTGCCATCAATGGCACCCTTTTCACATTGGCCTATTATAGCGCCACCAGGAGGCCACAACCTGACCTGCCCTGGTGGAGACCTGTGCCCCGAGGGGCACTTTTTCTAGTTGGTCATGTTTTAAAACTCTACTTTGCATGTTTGTAATGTGCAGTGAGAAGTATAGGCTATGTCAGTGTTTCCCAACCTTTTTTGTCCCAGGGCACACTTTTCATAGCCTAAAAATCTCAGGGCACACCTAGATATACGGTGTATAGGCCTATCTATATACATATACATACATATGTGTGTATATATATATATATATATATATATATATATATATTCATCATTCAATATTTTGAACTAAAGTTCATGGTTCAACTATTTTAGTTATTTTTCGTTCTTTCTTTTTTGAATTATTATTATTATTATTACTACAGTACCACAGCCCATAGCCATATAGAACCTCAGACTTTATTGAATAAAAAAACTTGGGGGATTTAATAATACAAAATTAATTCCTTTCAAAAAAATACATTTTGGAGAAAAAATAGCTCATATGCAATTCTTAATCCTTTTCCTTGTCTTTATTATGGGCCAACTTGTGAAAGCTGCATGCTTTTATTGTGAAGGGTCTCAGTTCTCACAGCCTGCATATTTCCACGTGCTGAAAATAGCTGATCGACAGCCATTTTCAGCATGGAACACGTGTACGACGAAGAATAAATCAGGCATCACTGCGCTTCTGTGGAGGGAGGGATACATAGCCGCTATGTGATATCTCGGTACAGTTGGCAGGTAGTTAAGTATAGCTCAGTTTCACTGCATCTTAAGGTTATTATAGTTAATAATAATAATAAAAAAAACTTTACAAAAAAAGAGAACTAACTGAAACTGTTTTGTGTATGCCTATTCACAAAATGTGGGAAAAACATAGCTCTGGTCCATAGCTCTAATGCGTTGCAATGCCGTTACATTTAGAGCTATGTTACCGATGACTTCTGGGGCTCGCATAAATGCAGACCAGCCTCTCGTCTTTAGTAAATAAAAATAACGTTTTTGCTTCTCACCAATACAAAGGCGGGTTGTGTCATTAGAAAGCCTACTTAACTTAGTGCAGGAAGCACTCTGAGCCCCCCACCACACGTATAAAAGGTACTTTTTGGCCAGAAAAATATTCTCTATGTGGGTTTTCTCTTGGCAATATCGGTAGAGGGCGCAGTGGAGTAACTAAAAGTATTTTTTTTCTTCATATAATTCATGATTGCTAATGCCCAGGTAATTAAAATGCCTCAAGTGGCCCTGCTGTCAATAGTAAAGTACAAAACAACAATAGTAAATCAAAACTAGAAATGGAATAATGTACTGTATACAGTTCTCTCTCCAAGATCAGGAGAGAGCGAGGCACATCACGCATGCCCACAGGCATACAACTGAGCTATTCTTATCGAGCAGTTCGGCTTTAAAGGTCCCTGTGTATAATATTTGTAGTTTATTTTTGTTATCACAGGTTAAAAAAGCATCAGCCGACACATCGCCTAATCGCCCGGTACGTTCCTCCGCCCACTTTTTTACTATCGGCCGTTCGCCTGCTATCGCCGGTAGTCGCCGGGTCCCATAGACAAATAATGCACTTCCGGAAAATTCGTTTGGCTGTCGTCCGCTGTTAAAACATACTTTAAGGGGTTATGGATTTTGACTGTCTGGAAACGGGCCTGTTTGTCTAATCACAGGACTCCAAACAATCCTTATTTCAGTCATGGTGAAGGGACATTGCTAGCCTACAAAGCCCCTATAAATGCTAATGCTGAGCAATAAATCCCTTCACGCTCTCCTTATCACTCACATGTCTATTGTCTAAGCAGTTTTCCAGACCAATTTTGAGTTTTTGAAGTCGTTTATCTTTGTTCATGAAGCTCTCAGAAGTTTCCCCAACAATTATATTTTCTGAAACAACATTTTATTTTAAAAACCGTTATAGGGCAGCCCCGTTTAACAGTTTATCTGAATATCCCCTATAAGATAGACAATTTTGAATGCAAAATAGCACAAATAGCACATTTTGAAGAAAAATAGCACAAAAAAAATGATTATTTCACCTGCCATGTCTGTAACTGGTAGACGGGTTTCTGAACTGTCCACAGCCCTCCTCTGTGACGCAGGCCGATCGAGTAGACAGAAATGGTGCATCTTATAAAGAGCAATAGTGAGGATAGATATGAAGATAGATTGAAAATGGGTAAGTGGTACTTTAAGTGCAGGCCCGGATTAACCATGGTGTTTCATTTTTTGCCAACTACGTCAATATCCGTACCCTCCCATTATGGGACGTTATATGCCAGCTACGGATCATTTTGTAGTGTGTCCAGTGTCCATGACTTCATGGACACTTTAAAATACTAAAATATCTAAAAACACAGAAAAACCTCAGGAAAGTGTTTCTTGTCTCCCAAACATCATTACAATAAGATCTGGTTGCAAAACGGGTGAAGTGTCTCTTTAAGCTCTTATACCATCTTTCACATCAATAACTTTTGTCATGATGTTTTAAATCACAGGTGAACTTTGAGAGTGTTCGAGTGTTGCCATGCCTCATTGGCATTTTGTGGATGCCTGGGTCATACTGCGGAAGAACCTGCAGAGGTCTTTCATCTCTGTTCTCTACACACTCATGCTCTCTCCCTCTAATTCTAAGTTTGTGGTCTCCTTACATCTTACATCTTACATCCTTACATCAGCTTATTTATATGCTTTTTTGGTGCATCCACGTTGTGCAACAAGGAAGTCCAATAACTGGATGACGCAGGTTATTATAGTTTTGCAATTTTCATAAGTTCTGATTTTGTTTTGATTTCATCTGATTTCAAAACAAAACAGAAGAGGCTATTAGAAAACCTGATTTGGATAGGGACACTGATGCAGAGGAATGTCACTATGACGGAAAGAGATGGGTCTGTTCCAAACCAAATACTCTGTTGCCACACTCAATTCATTCGCCCCATAAATCCCAGTAGAAGTGGGGGAATATGTTGTGAATTAAAAAGTCAGATTCTAAGACTGGATTTAGGGAAAAAAATACTTATTTTTACATTATGTTTAGTGAAATGTCAGTTGATTTTAATTGGTTTTTAAAGTGGGTTTTGCTATTTTAGTCTATTCAAAAGGCTTCGTTTTTAACCACCCAAGGAACAGCAATGTCCCTATGTCCACGTACGTGTCCCTATGTTTAGAGTACCAGTAGGGGCAAAAGTGGCGCTGTTGTGCTAGAAACAGAGAGAGAGATAGTGTTGCACTGTTGCCTGCTAATTACAGAGAGAGAGAGAGAGCGAGAGAGAGAGGTCTGCTAATTCCCCCACACAGTAACTCTGTCATTTATCGACCGTTTCGGACACGGGGCAGCTCGCCGGAACTGGGCTGGCACCCTGGGCGCGTTCCTGTGGGTCTGGAAGTTCCGTTGAGGCGGGGACCCACCGGGGACCCCCACACGGAGTTGCACCACTCAGTTCACACGGGTGTGTTTTAGTGTTGGGCGAGATTAAACATTATCAGAAAAAGATGTGGAAATAGTACAGGCTCAAATTTATACAAATGTCTTTCCACCAAGCTGCTTCTTCTCATATCTGCACATTACTGTAAATCACCTCCATTGAGCTTCCTTCAATTGCACGGTTGCCTGCTGCCAATTACAGATAAACGGATCGTTATCTGCTCATAAATGAAGGCTCCCAACTTGAGCGAAAGAACCATAGTGGAGAAAGCAGCTCTTTCCAAGGTCAGCCTTGACTAATTCAACTTAATTAATGATTAATGAAGATTAATGATGAATCTCCTATTTTGGCTGTATTGGAGGCTGATTCCCCAGCTGTGGCACCCGCTTTGAATGTTATAATTAGTCCCCACAGGAATCCACAGAGAAAGTCTTGATTCCGCGGAGAACATTCCTAATTCCGTGGAGAACAATCCTTGATTCCGTGGCTTAGATAATATTCAGCAGAGATGAACTAATTTAACCTAAAATGACCAGTTATCAAGCAATGTTTTTATTTTGTTTTAATAATCAAGTAAAATCTTTTATTAAATAGATACAATTAATTGTAATTATGGATGGGTCATAATAATCAAATATTCCAATAATAGTTTTTGGGGATAAAAATCAATTATTGTTATAATTATAATAATAATTATTATTCGTGTTTTAATTATTTGTTTTGGTTGCAAAGGTTATTGTCATTCAAACCCTGCCCACAGTAACTGCAGTTTAGAGGATACCTAATGTGGGTGTAATATTTATTCTTTTCTGCTTCAGCATTGTCATTGTGAGGACACAGATTCAGTAGGAACCATTTACACAGATTCAGTTTCAAGTCCAGATATTAGGAAGGACCTTATGTGCCACACTAACTAGTCCCCCAGCCCTAGTCCTCAGACACCTCACCATAAATGCAAGAACATTACTACCTAGCCTACTGGTACTGGTATTCCAGGAGGAAAAACTGGGACGCGTCCGACTATTCCTTTCCGCGGATGGTCGAGAAATCCTGAGATTCATGTGGGGACTATATAATCACCAGTATGTTCTTAATTCTTAATCAAGACCAAAGCGAAAACATTTTGAAACTGATCAGGTTAAGGGAATTTCGTGGCCGGTTAAGACTGAGGTTAGGGTTATAGTTAGTTAGATTTAGCCGTTATGGTTAGTAATAGTTGGGGAACGCGACCAACGCCAGTGGACAATGGATTAAATATGGAAATATGGAGATAACATCCGAAACCGCTCGCTGTGGCAGGTTGCCAGGCTGATTCCTTGGATTAGGTTCACTGCCTCTACTGTAGATTGTCTATAGGGAGTACCAAAATATGCTTGTGGGGCCGTCAACATATGTGTCACTGGTAGCGGCCGCCATACTTCTGGGATTGTCTGGTTTGTTTACATTGAGTGACTATCCTGTGTGTTCTTTTTTTAAACTGACATCTCACAATGGTGCAGACTTGCTCAGTACATAAGTGCCACAGCAGGTCACGTCAAGGAAATGAGCCGGAAAACGGAATTAGATTTTTCAGCCTGGATCAGCGATTAACCGGTTTCATGAAAGATGGTTAATCTTGCCAGATTCATTTTGCCAGTTAACCTGGATACTGTATGTTGAGGCTTGATTCGGTTTCATGAAAGCACTAGTTACCACGGAAACTAATGCTGTGGACTTAGCCTGCTCCGGACCAGGCTAATTAACAGCCAGGTTTAACCTAATCCTGATGTCTTTACTGTTCATTAAGCAGTCAATCTGATCACAAACCAATGATTTTTTCCACACTTATTCAATTATTATGGGTTTATGTTGCCTTGTTTTAATCGGTCTGCATTAAAGGACTAATTTAAGCACTATATACAAAATCAAAGAAACAAAATATATAGGCTGCACAACCTCATCATGACAGCTTGTGAGCTTGTAGATCAGCTACTTTTGGTGAATGTTCCCCCAGAATAGGTTTGCTGTGATGCAAGTGGTAAAGAAGAATTATTATATTATATTATAAAATTATTATTATTCTTTTTGTATAATATAAGGTGAAAACATTACTAAATATTACCATTACTCATTGTTTTACAACATATTACCATTGTAACATTTCACCCACTATTGAACCCATGACCCACGGTTCACCAGTCTGGCCCCTAGCTGTCTGGGCTTTGATTGATTGATTGATTGAAAATTTTATTAACAGTTTGCAGAATTACAGTACATTTCAAGCACAAACTCAATACAAAGGCTGTTAACTGTGAGTGGACGACCCAATTAAGCATTACACTTGTTTACAACAGGGTCCACCATGTTCAATTCATCAAAACATTTAGAGACGTACAAATAGACACTTCTATATAGACAAAGAACAGTACAGGAATTCATCATAATGGAGGTAAAAAGGGAAAAGAAACATATACAGTGAGGGGAAAAAGGGGGGGGCGGTGGGGGGGGATTCAGATTTTACGGGGGCCAGTTTCGAATTGCAGCCATCCGTAGGTGCCCTTTGAGAGCGGTTTTGAAGGAGTCAAGGGATTCGCATGTCTTAATGACTGTTGGTAGGGCGTTCCACATTTTGGTGGCATAGGAGCGAAAATAATTTAGTCCCTTGTTTGTGCCGAATCTGGGTTGAACATGATTCGTTGCACTCCCTCTGGTGTTGTGGGTGTGGACTTCGTTAACATTAAGGAAGTATCTACACAGGCAACAACCCCCTTCTTCAAAGGTAGCTCCCTCAGAGGAGGGAGTTATGGCCAAATATCACGATGCTACAATATCATTATGCTTACAATATTAAGAATTATGTTACATTTATTATGACGATTTCATTATGAAGTTTTAAGTTAAGAGTAGTGGTAAAATGTAGACTATATTTTTGGGGTATAGTTAATCATTCAGTCTATTCACTATTGAGAGTATTTTCTCTCTTTAATTACAGCAGCAGTAATTAAAGTCTGGAATATATTAGTAAAGATACTGAGATATACAGAAGGGGGCAGTAATGCAACTATTAAGGATGCCAACTGCCATAATACCCCACGAAGAAGAAGGATCTGTAAAACTGTGTTCCACCGAATGGGTCTAGAGAGGAAAAGCCAGGCTCTGCATTCAGCCAGGCTTTATGATCCTGGCTCGATAAATCCACCCATTCTAAGCTTTGCTTGGCTTTAGTGGAATGGAATAAACCAGGCTGTACAGACCAGGATTTAACAAGCCTGGTTTTGTCTTAAATCCTGGATTAGTTAATCCAAGTTTCGTGAAACAGGCCCCTGGTGTTGGTTCACTATATTGTCGCCAAGAACGACCTCAATGTTTACAAAAACAGACAACCGTCACGTTGTTCTGAGTCATGTAGGCTAGAGTTTAAATCCCAGAAACATCAAACATGGCGCCGCTAGCTTTTCAGACGCCGCCCCCCTCTTGGTGACGTACACGTTTTTACACTCTATAATGCCGAGAGTGGCAACGGGGGATCAGTACAGTGAATGACACAGCAACCACTGCAGTCTCCTGACAATAACATAAGTAAAAAAAATTGGCGGCTTTAGTGCCTTTATTTGGATGGGCAGTTAAGATAGACGTGAAACGGGGAGATGCAGCAAAGGTCGTCGGGCTTGGTAATGGAACTCAATGTATTAGAGCCTATATGGAATGCACCTTAGCCGATAGGACCAACATTGAGGAACCATAATTGGTTTTATTTCCATCACTTTTGGAACGGTTTCCAGAACCGGTTCATGACACTGTCAGAGCTGGTATATGGACTAACAAATGGGAGAACCGGTTGTTTTTATTTCAAGGAGCAACATAACTCTGAGAGTGTACAAATGGAACCAAATACAGGTCAATTTGGTTAAATTTTTACACTAAGTTATGGTACAGATATGTATGTATGTATGTATGTATGTATGTATGTATGTATGTATGTATGTATGTATGTATGTATGTATGTATGTATGTATGTATGTATGTATGTGTATGTATGTCTCCACCAGAGAGAGTATGTTTTGCACTCCGTCCGTGTGTGTGTGTGTGTGTGCGACGAACCTCTGCCCCGAATATTCTTCAACGGCCTGTTATTATAGCGCCACCATGAGGCCGATTTAGGCAAAACACATTTCTGTAGATTACTCGTACACATTTTATCCATACATCACACAATTCGGTATACACCATCTCCATAGTCCATAGTCATGTGATCAACACGGATCTGCACCATTTCCCATCGTCCATCCTGATTGGCTAAGATTGACTTCCAAAGCTCACATGATTGGTCCGTTTTGAACAAAATGCCACAAATCACAAATACAGTGTGCAATTTCCGTGAAATTATACATGCACATTTTTACTTGGCCGAGGACGACATGCCACTAATTTCTTTCCAAATCAGCCTCATGGTGGCGCTATAACAGGCCAATTCCTGTTTTTAGCTATAACTGCATCGATCTGTATACAACTTATGTATGCGCACTCCCTAGAGTCCATGGAAAAACATTGTCCCTGCA
The DNA here is from genome assembly GCF_951216825.1 of Electrona antarctica. Classification (NCBI taxonomy): domain Eukaryota; kingdom Metazoa; phylum Chordata; class Actinopteri; order Myctophiformes; family Myctophidae; genus Electrona; species Electrona antarctica. The sequence continues at coordinate 19,269,047 of NC_136789.1, read as the reverse complement.
TCCACATCTGCCGGTTATAGCTCCACCATGAGGCACATTGCTTATGTTAGTCGCACAGATTTCATCGAAATCTCATGCAAATCGGTACACATGATCTCTGTAGTCATGTGATCAAGACGAGTCTGTTGGATTTCTCAGATTCTACACTGATTGGCTATCATTGCCTTCCAAAGTTTTCAGGAGTGGCCCGTTTCGTTCTGCTCATCCAGAATTCTATCCTCAGAGTGATCTGGCTCTGCATTTCTTCAACAAAATGAAGAAAATTGTTGCAAAAAATAAACAAACACAAAAACATGTTTATATTAATCCTAAATATTTTGCCAAAAATCTCACACAGTCCTATCCTCCTGGTGGAGACCTGTGCCCAGAAGGGCACTTTTTCTAGTTTAATTTATTTTTTTATCAAACATTATAAGTAAGGCCAATCTAGATTTAGTGAAATATAGGAATCGTTAAAGGGAACCGTTCAAATCGGACCGCTAAGAGGGAATCGTTCAGGAACTAACTGGAATCGTTAAAATTCGAAAGGATCCCAAATCTTATAACCACATGTCTGTTTCAAAAATATATATTTTTTGGAGCACAAAAGTAACTGTCTTAGTTCAGGAACTTGGAGTACAAGCCAGTGCAGACAGAAGGTGGTTAGAAGTGCCACGGTTCCAGTCCAACACAGAAAGATAAATCAGATTATTAAGAAGGGATGAAGAAGACTTAGAGATGAAATGTATAGCCGCCCTAGGGCCTAGGCCCAAAGGCACAGCAGGGTGTCTTGTTATTTTTGCTATGACTTATTGATCACAAAGCCAAGCGCAAATCTGTTAATCTAACCTCCTCTTCGGTCTTATATGAGAGTTGTTTTGATATGCCAAATTGCCAATCTGTTTCCATTTTATCTCTCTATGAATCTCTATGGTTGGAATGAGCAAAACGCCACAAACCCGGCTGTCCACTTGAGCATGTGTTCTTGACTGTGTGGATCAGTTCACTTCCCAGTTGTGTTGCAGTTAACTCACTGTCAGTAGTGAGTAAACAAACCCAGTAGGACTGGAACTTATTTCCCTAGTGATTTCTCTATAAATCACGTTGTGACGGGTTGTGTGCTTGTAGATCTGTTTCTTTAACATAATATATTTTCTAGAAATCCCAGAAAAATATTTGAAATCATTTGGGGAAAATCAAAATGTCAATTATTAACTTGATGGTTCTCACATGATTTTGGGGCAGATGACAGTGACCCCCCCCCCCCCCCCCCTGAGGGGTCGCGACCCACGGGTTGAGCTGGACTAGAGTGTTTGTTCAGTAACATGCGTCTCCCTGTCTCTCCAGCTCTTTAACACAATGATGCCGGTATTTCTTTCAAAACAGGAGCTCGGGGTGCCCCCTTCTGTTCCGTACAAAAACCGGGATGCATAATGTTGCTTGCAATTACCTCACGATGATTACGATAAAGTCTCTAGAAGCATTACTATTCTAAACGAGAATGTTGAAGTCAGAAATGAGACAGAAGTATGCCCATCTGGTCAAAACCATGGAGAGCTCCCTAGATGCTTTAAATGCTCACAGCACATGGTGCATTTGGGGGTAGCAGGAGTGATTTATAAACGTCTTTTACTGACCCATAGCAAATAGTTCACCCCCTGAGGAAGGCCATGTAGCCAAAACGTTTCTTTAGTTTTTTTCCTTTATTTTTATCTATTCATGCCACATGCCATTCAACTAAAGGGATTGCAAGTGCCTTCGTTTTCCTGCTGCTGTGCCAATGGGATTATTCATTTATCCTTGACCAAAGAACACCCCATATACGTATCACACAGAATTGGCAAAAATTGACGATCTACAAGCTTTAGTTTGTTATTTGTTTGCTATTTCTGAAAAGCTAAAGATAATGACATTGGAATGATTGGATTCATTTTATATGAGAGTTGTTTTGATATGCCAAATTGCCAATCTGTTTCCATTTGATCTCTCTATGAATCTCTATGGTTGGAATGAGCAAAACACCACAAAATAAAAACGCCACAAACCATCAGTTCACTTCCCAGTTGTGTTGCAGTTAACTCACTGTCAGTAGTGAGTAAACAAACCCAGTAGGACTGGAACTTATTTCCCTAGTGATTTCTCCACTCGACGGTGACAAAACATCACATAATGCCAATTCCAGCTCAAAAATGAAAAGATGCTAGTTTAGCCGTAGCAATATAACAATAAAACATCATGGAGACGGTGAGCTTTAACATAAAACCAAAAAAGCAACTATTCTCTTAAGCATTCATGAAAATCCACTTTACAAATAAACACATAATCACATCCCCCTAGGCGACACACCAAAGGTCGGACATGTGGAAACAACGGTCGGACATGCGGTCGGACATGCGGTCGAACATGCGCTGCTCCCGTGCTTGCGGTTATGGTTAGGTTAGGGTTCGAGGTAGGTTGTCGGTCTAATGACAGTCGGACCAATAGTATGTCGGAACTAAAGCCTGTACCCACCTAGGCTATACACGACAGCCCAGCAACCATCAGTAACAGACACTTCAGAACCATGGACAGCAACCGCGCAGCAACAGACTTATGCACATTTCAGTCAGATAACTCACGAATAGATTTAACCAATATTTATTATAGAATGAGAATACAAGTGTGCATATAATATTTTATCTTGGCATTCGGCTCTGCTAAATTTTTCTCCTTGCTCGGCACAATTAAACACCATCATTAAACATTAAGAGCAGGGAGATAGATATACAATAACAACCCCTGCATGGGGAACATAAATAACAGAGCCCACCGGTGTTGCTGGGGTGGTGGTGGGAGCAAACATCACATAACAACAACCAGGAACCATATGCAGAAGGAAGGCAGGAAGAAGCATGCAGTCTAGTGAGCTTAGATACCCCGCCCAATTGGTCAGCTGACTGCCACATCAGCGAATGACATGTGGGTCTTGCACACACTGAATACACCCACATAGTAATGCAGCATATTAACATCTTGAGTATATGTATGCGCCCATGAGCACAGCATGAAACCCCTGACTGAACTAACTCCGCAAGCGACATATCATTTACTGACATGATTGATGGCTGACATGTTACATTTATATTCTGACTGATAATTCTGCATAATAAACCAAAACATACACAGCAGAATAAAGACAGAATAAAATACAAAATGTCCTGCTGTGGGACAGTTTATAGGCTAAACCTATGCTTTTCTGGGCATAGAGGGCTGGGTATATCTACCGCTGGAAACGGACGGAGGCTGCCCTATTGGTTCACCAATTGAAGGAAGAGCGTGTATGTGTGAGAGATTATACACAGGTGCAGGGGATGGGGAGGGAGAGGGGGAGGGAGGGAGGGAGGGGGAGGGCTTTTCTTTTCTTTTGAAAACAAAACACCTGCAGTCTCTGAGGCTAGTGAGTTGAGGTTAACTCCCGATTTTTTTTAAATGATTTTTTTTGTGGCTTTCGCCTTTATTTTATATTTTTTATGGAGGGACAGACAGTAGGCTGACAGGAAATGGGGGGAAGACATGCAGTAAAGGCCGTCGGGATCGGGAGTCGAACCCGCGGCACACTGCCAGACTGGATTGCCAGCCAAGGTGCCTGGACCACTGAGCCATGGCCCAGGCCTAAAATGCAATTTTAAACAGGCAAATATGCAGGGCTAACAAGACATCTCTATGACAACCAGGAAGACATATTTCTGGTCCAAAAAGACAAAATTAGCGTAATATATATATTTTCCAGGCGAACTTGCAACAGGTATACCATAGGCTAATTCATAACCTTGTTGGATTACTTTTTATATGGCCGATTATTTTCGCTATATCTCGTTTTACTGCGCCGCGGCGATCTGGCTGTATGTGTAAGTGGGAACAAAGCAACCACGATCGCTTGAATGAGAATTCTTGTCATTCTCTTAGTCGTTTTTACACTGCCCACTGGTAAATTAAATGGTATGCTTTCTCTGTTGTGTTGGAGATGATTGTTTAGAAAAATGACGTGTATTGCCTGTTAATGTATGTCATTACAGACTATAATGTGTAGTAGGCTACATCATTTAATGAAAAGGACCAAAACATTTCGATTAGTCCACCCTGACACCTGGGGTCCCCAAACCCTACATTGACATCCACTTCAAACAAATCAATGAACAACTTAATAAGGCTAAATAACAGAAATAACAATAATCAGAACATACAAACCTGTTAAATGGCTTATACAGGCATAAAATATAGTGGTATCTGTTTGGTGCATCTCATGTGCTTGGTAGTTAAAGAAACTCAACATCTGCTTGTTGATTAGCTATTTAGTAAGTGTTTGGATTTGGGAATAATCCTAAGAAGAATGCACAGAAAAATATCACTTTATTGTATTCACATACGGTGACATACCAGTACTCACCTTTCATTATCTAGCTGACCATTGCACAAAATAATTTGATCGCTTTGGAAATGAACTATAACATCTGTGGGGTTGACATACTATATTGATGAAGACATGAAGGAATGTTAGCATGTGGATGAAGAAATAAGTAAATATATCTGATGATGACCCATCTGGAGGAGAGGTGGGAGGAGGTGGGGGGTGTTTCTCCACTCAGGCAAAAGGGAGAGGTGTTTCACAGTAGAATGGGTACATTTCAAACAAAGGCACAGGTAAATTAAAAAACTGTTTACTGTGGATTGTCATGAACTACCATTGTTTTATTTTCTATTTATTTTTAATGTTCTACATCATCCCCAGAAACTAAAACAATATACTGTCCGCTTAACAAACAACAAAGATGGTTATTTTCCAGCACATTATGGTGAATATCACTGCCTCACTTCACCAGCAAGCCCATGAAATCAATACTTACGTTACTTAATCCTCTTCGTCCCAGGTGGGACATAAGACCTTAACGATCTTCCTCCATCGGGACCTGTCTTGTGCTGCATGTTGTGCCTCGCCCCATGTCAGGTTCATCTCCTTCAGCTCAGCTGCTACAGTTCGGCGCCAGGTTGTTTTAGGCCGACCTTTCTTCCTTTTCCCTACATGGGTCCATCCTAGAGCGACCTTTGGTACACGCTCCTGGGCCATCCTGAACACATGCCCCATCCATCGGAATCTGCGGTGTTTGATCTCCGATACTACGCTGTTGCACTTGGTAATCCGGTGAAGCTCTTCGTTAGATATCCTCTCAGGCCAGAAGATTCGGCAGATTTTCCTGAGGCATCGATTGTGGAAGGCATCGATCTTCTTCATATCATGCATTGTGACTCGCCAACATTCATATCCATACAACAGCACTGACTTCACATTGCTGTTGTAAAGCCTGACTTTGGTTCTTACAGTGTACTGCTTGGACTTCCAGATAGATTGGAGCCTAACAAAAACACTGTGAGCCTTCCCTAGCCTTGCTCTGATGTCCTTTTCTGCTGCATTCTCTTTGCTGATCAGACTTCCCAGATATGTGAACTCTTCTACACCTTCAAGAGTGTGCCCATTCACAGTGATTGGTGCACCTGGGGTGCATGAAATCAATGCCATTACAATATAATCACATAATCACATTACAGTATTACAGTATTAAAGAGATGCCAATATTGCATATAACTTCAGACATAAGATATCTATACAGATGCTGCATTTTTAAGCAAGCTTTATAGCAGTGGTTCTTTTCATATCAGGGTCCATTGTTTATTTGGCATTTGAGCCACAGATATTTAGCCTCTCAGACCCAAAACTTAGAAGAATGTTGTGTTGTCGTCAGATGGGATTTTGTGTACACTTCCATGCTGTATTGATGTTGGTACCATAGGATAGATAACAGTCGTTGACCCAAATAACAATTATTCTACATTCTCTAATTGTGTAGATTTTGTGTAAATTAAGCAATACAGATGTTTAACAATAATGTAACTCTTCTTCCATTTGGTTTCATTTTACACTCGAGTTCAATATTTAATAAGGGTCAACTCTCCATGTATAGCATTATGAATAGTTATACTTTAAAAAGGTTGACACTGTATGCTCTTGTGTGTGCAAAGGCCATTTTCTATGAGAGGTTACATTTTTGGCAGTGCACTCCACTTTTATAACACTGCCTCTTTAAGAGTCTCCATTGTTGTTTTTGGGATGTCCAGATAATGGTTCAATTTAGGCTAATGATGATGGCCAATACTTCCATCAAGACATTAGCATGCAAGACATTTTTGGTGATGGCCAATACTTCCATCAAGACATTAGCATGCAAGACATTTTTGGGTATTCACACATCTTCGTTGAGGGCAGTTAGAACTTAGAACCAGGCACTTCAGTCTCCCCCATAGACAGTGTGATGATGAGACAGTATATTCTGTATTATTCATCCGTATCATTCATAATCATTTCCCAGGTCCACTCTGTCACCTTAGCTGCAAAACAAGCATGTGCGCGCGCACACACACACACACACACACACACACACACACACACACACACACACACACACACACACACACACACACACACACACACACACACACACACACACACACACACACACTCAATACATTTGTGTGTCCCATATACTCCCATTAGAACATGAATAGAAGAACCAATGCAATATTCTGAGCATAATTTCACAACACACATAATAGCACATAACCTAGCCAGCTGTAGTTCTTATCTTAATATTACCAGCATTTTTTTATCTGGCATTTTGTAGATCTTGGTATGACATGGTAGAACATCAAACGAACCAACTGTGCAAACGCAACATACTGTAGCCCAACTTACTACAATACTGGTAACTTAAGCATAAAACATTTAAGATGGCATTAGAACAAATAACCCACTATATGTCAACCCAAAACACCAAATGAAATGTACAGTTACGGTAACACATTGCACACACCGACTGGACTGAATGAATGCTACGATCCAAGCACGAGACGAAGCTGTCCGTGCCCGTTTGGATTGGAATAAATAAACTAATTAAACAATATATAGCAGAGCCAATCATAGCGACCAAGTTATCTAGGGTGAATACTGATCAGATGAGTAAGCCTGGGATCGAGGCTACAGTACATACTGATCGGTCACTGTCATGATTAATGTTATCCTTCTACCCTAATGGACAGGGGTACACAAGCACATGGCTCCTTCTCCTACCAAACCACTCTGTTCGCACACATCTCTCCATGCACAAAAAAATCTGCATGCCACCTGAATCCAGCTGCACTACATTGCATCCACGCAACTGCCATATTTACTGTACAAATATTGTTTTTTTATCAAAACACAATCCAACTGCCCAGCTTTCTGTGATGTCAAAAGCGACAGTCACATAGTTTGTCTCAACTCTCAAACAAGCCAACACACCTCGCTTTGTCCACTGTCCACACTGTTTTCATCCAAACAACAACTCACATGTCAAAAGGTGTAACAACAGTAACCAGCTGTAACTGGTAATTTTTGGCACTACTTTCTCCCAATTATTTGTGTAATAATTGTGAAAACATTTGTCAATACAACTATAGATAGATAGATAGATTCTTTATTTTTGTGTCATGCACCCAAGGCGCCCAGCCCACATGGACTTATAGGACACACCATACAAATCATTGCGTCAGTATTGCATTGTGTACAAGAAACAGTTTTTATTTTTTTATTTTTTTACACAAACAAAACATTCTGCCTTTTTTCCCACGCTTTGCATAAAAAGTCTGCTAAAGCAAAAATACCTTTCCTAAAACAAAATTCCAACTTTTCGTAGTCCTCTAACCAGAAAAAGTTAACACAGATGGTTGTCATTTTACAAAATAATACATGTCTTAGTTCTTCATATAATGGGCAGTAAAACAAAAAATGAATTTCATTTTCAATTTCTTTCAAATCACACAGTAAACATACTCTGTCCTCCTCAGGAGTACCAATGAATCTACCCGTTTCTAAAGCTAATGGTAAGGTCCCAGAATGCAGCTGTGCACAAAAAGATCTGACTTTTGGATACATTTTGTGTAACATAAGGTTCAGGGCCATAATTATTTTTAATAAGACGATATGTTCTTAGTTTTGGTTTGTACCATAAATCAACAGCCCAACTCTCCTTATACCCAAGGAACATATAGTTCTGTATCTCATGAATATTACAGCATAGTTTATTTAAATAAATAAATGATGAATTATTCATAAAAAATAAAGACTTTACTTCATTGGCCCAGGGGTAACCATTAGAAATGTCCCAGTTAAAAATCTTTTTGGTTAGTCTGTCATCGGACATATTAACAAGTCTATTCCAAAGTCTCAACATCTCACCTTTGTGTCTAATATTTACGGGCATCCATCCCATATCTCCGCTAATGGCCAAGATAGGCGTAAGCTTATGAACTCCAAGAAATGACCGTATGGCTCTATTTTGAATTATCTATAGTTGCACTGTGTCTACTTACAACTCCCAAAGCACCGCCCATTCACCTCGGAAAGTGATGAGTCAATATGGCGCGTCATCACAGGGAGATCTGGTCGGCCCCCCATAGGATTACATTGAAAAGTGGCTGTGGGAATTACCATATTAAACACTTTACTAAGGGAGTAAATACATAACTTTGTTAACGACCATGACCGGGGATATTTCGGCTATCACACGTTGTGTTTTCTTAATAATTGAGCAGACCGTTTTTGCAATATTCATAGTGAAACAGAGCTAGCGTCGGTGGCTAGTTGCGAGGGGCGTGTCTTAACTCTGCTCCAGGCTGGTTACAGCGGGCCACTGAGAGGCAGCTATCCCAGAATGAGTGCTTCTCTGTGGGCACTAGTAGGCTATAAGTGGGGTGACTTGGCATGATTATTTAATGTTTTTTTTTTTTTGTGGCTTTCGCCTTTATTTTATTTTTTTATGGAGGGACAGACAGTAGGCTGACAGGAAATGGGGAGAGAGATGGGGGGGAAGACATGCAGTAAAGGCCGTCGGGATCGGGAGTCGAACCCGCGGCACACTGCCAGACTGGATTGCCAGCCAAGGTGCCTGGACCACTGAGCCCAGGCCTTGGCATGATTATTATGGAGGTTTTTTTTCTAGACAAATGATGACAACATAGGATTAATACGGGATATGAAGCATATTTATGAGGGAAAGTTGATAATAATTAGAAAGACTTTAATAACATAAAACATAACATTTAAACGTGGACCCTGTTGTAAACAAGTATAATGCTTTATCAGTGTGTCGTCCACACTCCACAGTAACAGTCTTTGTATTGAGTTGTGCTTTCATGTGAAATGTACCCATTCTGTTAATACATACTTAATTCAATCAATCAAACCAAGCACTTTTTGTCCGAGGTTTTCGAGACAAATGAAAGATTGAGTAATTTAGAGTATGCATAAATCAGGCTATAAGGCTATTAAAAGAATATCAGGGTTTATTCCGCTGGCCGTATTGGGCCGGCCACCTTGGCTGACGGGATTGTATTTTACCGGACAAAGAATAAATTAATCTGCTATATTTTAACGTCAATGTTTGCAGATACATGCACCCATGCTGTTACACCTTGTTACCTTAGCGCTGCACTTCTATTCTACACATGGAACCAAACGGTCTGTTTGGTTCCATTTGTACACTGAGTTAAATTAACATCGATTTTACACTATAAATCGGGGTCTCAGAGGTAGAAATGCCAAAAATGGGATCCGTAGACTAATGCATGTCAAACTGGGGGTCCTTGAAATGAAACGGGTTGAGAATCACTGCTAGAGCCATAAACCTCTTCTCGTATGGTGGTCCCTGACTCCCTGGCATTATAGGCCTATCTTCAAATGGGGGTCCGCGGGCTGATTAGTGTCAATTTGGGGGTCCTTGACATGAAAAAGTTTGGGAACCACATGGCTTACGCCACAACGTCGCACAGTAAAACGATAAACAAATTGATTGATACTACTCATTCAATCGTAATGAGAAACCTACCTAGTTTGTTTGATTAAACGTTAATGTCACCATTAACTTTTATATATTGCAGTCACATGTGCTTGCTTAATAATATCAACGTTCCCATGTTTTATCATCTACATGCGTCGGTCTTGGTTCAAATTATACCTACTGTTGGTTCCGAGGTATAATTTGAACCATGACCGACGTTAGCCTCGTATAGCCATACTAATATCATTACATCGGATATGAATTGCAAAAGCAGATTGAACGCTGGCGAGCCATAGTCTCTCGAGACTGCATGTTGACTCGTAGGGCCGTAGAGATTATACATTATATACAGTATAATTGCGGGGGTGGGGGTATTGTATAATATACTGTTAATTCAGTGTCCATTTCTGCAAACATAACTACTTTTAGATGATAAAAGTTCACCAACCACCACCAACCAACACCTCGTTCCTTTTGTTTGTCTGCTCCATTGAAGTGCAATGAAGTCCACTCCTCAGCGTGTCCTTTTTCATCAGATGATTCACACACCTACCAACTGTGTTCCTAATGTTATTATCATACAATGGTAATTCTAACCATTCAATCAGCGCAGTTAAAATATTTAGCTAGGCTACAACATGCTTTATGATGTACAGTAATAGAAGTAGACGACCTAGACTATAATTATACAAGGAACAGGCTACCTTGAAATGTCTGGTTGTTGTGCAGTGATTCTCAACATCTCTCCTGGCCAATCTTTATTGTGTGTGTGTGTGTGTGTGTGTGTGTGTGTGTGTGTGTGTGTGTGTGTGTGTGTGTGTGTGTGTGTGTGTGTGTGTGTGTGTGTGTGTGTGTGTGTGTGTGTGTGTGTGTGTGTGTGTGTGTGTGTGTGTGTGTGTGTGTGTGTGTGTGTGTGTGTGTGTGTGTGTGTGTGTGTGTGTGTGTGTGTGTGTGCGTTACATAACAGGGTGAGAAGGGCCTAACTCTTCCAAAGAAAGCGCTTCTTCCTTCCTTCTTCTACAACTATAGGATGTATTACTATGTCTGTGTGTGTGTGAAAGAGGAGGAAGTAGTACCAGGCAACCCGAAGTTTATTTCTTCAAAATGGCGGATGTCGATCATTTCAGTTGATAAAGCTAAAATATCAAATGTGGCTCCTCCCCAAAAATCTTTTATATATAGTTGACATACTTAAGGGTTTTCTGAGAGACGTGTGTCAACAGTTTTGCTAATACACAACAGGTTACTCCCCTTTAAGATGAGCCTGCACAACGTCAAAATTAACAACAGCTGCGCACGCTTTAGTCTTGATTGTGTCTGCGTGCGTGCGTGTGTGTGTCGCTCTCTCCCTAAAAGGTAACTACAATTAAGGAATGCCAACTACGCCTCATATTATTCATGCATTTTGGCTATGTGCAATCATCCACAATAAATACATGCATGTTTCACTTCAATCATGGAGCTACAACAGAGGCACAGTCATGCTGGCAATGGCACCTTATATATATATATATATATATATATATATATATACTTTACAGTATGGTACAGTACGCTACAGCAGGGGGAGGCAACCTTACAACCTTAGGCACGGGTGGCAACATTGGCACAGGGGAGGGTGATCACTGGCACACTGGCATAAGTGTGAGACAGACACGTTTGATCTTTTACATTTACATATTCCCAAAAAGTTGTCCGTTACATTTACTCCACTCACATCTACAAATTAAATCCTGAACATAATTGGACATTCATTCAAACTCCGAAGTGGCAGGGAGTCTGGGACATAGACAGGCCTATAGGTGGGTTATTGCTCTGAGTCCATTAACATTGCATCCTGATGTCCACAACAATATTTCTAAGGTTATGTGTATCCTATGGACAATCACAATCAGTTGGGCATATTTAATTTAGATATGGTATATTCCAGACTGACAATCACGAAAAGTCAAACATGGCACCTTATGTGAAAACTATTGCAGACCCCTGCAGTACAGTACAGTACAGTACAGTACAGTACAGTACAGTACAGTACAGTACAGTACAGTACAGTACAGTACAGTACAGTACGTACTGTACAGTACAGTACAGTACAGTACAGTACAGTACAGTACAGTACAGTACAGTACAGTGTGCTACACTACAGTATGGCATCGCGTGGCGCTAGGGCTCGACCGTTTGCAATGTTCATTCGCTAATCGCTAATAACATTATTAGCCTCCCCAAGTTCACCAGCTGTTGTTCTTTGTTCCTTGATGGTGAATATAATATCTCTTAAGGAAGCATTTTAAAATCATTCATCCTACGGCCTACTGAGGGCAAGTAGAACATGACCTGTACTTCCCCGCCGGGCAAGTGCCTCTGGGACATTAGTGTCAACCCCTGCCCTCTATGAACAAGATCCTCATTTCCCATGTGAATTCTTCCCTCTTTCTTAACCCATTGAGACCAGATTCTAAAAATGTCAGTGGTGCTCAACCTTTTTCATGTCAAGAACCCCCAGAATTATCTGTATTTGGCTGCGGACCCACATCTGAAAATGTTGTTCCAGGGACCCCCTCAAGAAGCAAAGATTTGAGTTAAAAATGTTCACTGTGAAAGAATATATATTCAAAGATCTGCCACATTTTCATGATTTTTCAAAAATAGCAGATCTACAAGCTCGTAGCGCTATGAGCTTGTAGGGGGCGAAGGTTTTGAGGTGATGATGTTCTTCCCTTCTTTTGCACTAGGTATGTTGGTGTGTGTGTGTATTTAAATGTTGTACGAGTCATTGTATTGTATTGTATTGTATTGTATTGTAATTGTATTGTATTGTATTGTATCTGTATGCTGCAGGGCGGGTCCTTGGGGTCCTTCGGGAGACAAAAATAAAGAAACCTTGAACCTTGATCTGCTATTTTTCAATAGCTGAAGTATAACATAATGCTTCCAAAAGGAAAGGGGTTCCCGTCTAGAATGGAATGATGATCTGACAGCGGGCTGAATCATCTTCCCCTCTTGTGGTTGTTCTGTTGTCTACTGACAGGTTCTGCAAGGAATATCTAACCAGAACCAGCAGCTTGTTTGGCACAATTGGACCGTGGGAACGGACCATGAGTGCCGAAAAAGGTTTGAGCACCAGGCTGGAGAAATCAGTCGTCCTTTTCCTAATCAACTTCATCCCAGGTAAGAGTATTGTTGAGAAAATCACTGTACAGTGTTTTGTTTTGCTTTCGTTTTAAGCTTAATTTACCCACTTTGCGCCTTTATTCAGCAACGCCCTGTACACCCATACTGAGTTGTGTATTAAAATCTGGGAACTGCCAAATACAACCACAGTCTTATATCACCAGCGTTGGGACGTAACGTAACGTAAATAACGCGTTACAGTAACGCCGTTACTTTCGGCAGTAACGGTTGCTGTAACGCGTTATTTTTTGAATTCAGTAACTTTGTTACCGTTACTACATGGTGCGTTATTCCGTTATTCTTCCGTTATTTTTCATGTAGTCTCGGGAGAGAATGAGAAGAACTGTCAGTCTGCTTGCCTTGCGGGATAGAAGGGGGAGGAGGAGGAGTGTGCGTGTGTGCGTGCGTGCTTGTGTGTGTGTGTGTGCGTGGGCGGGCGCATCATGTGAGCGAACGAGAGATGGAGAGGGACAGACAGACAGTCAGACACTGAAAGAGGCTGTGTGTGTGTGCGTGCACGTGCGTGTGTGTGTGTGTGTGCGTACTTGTGAGCGAGAGAGAGAGACACAGACAGATACTGAAAGTGATACTTGTGGTGTTGTTTGCTATAAATATGTATTGATAGGCCTACATAGCATAATTAAAATCACCACCCTGGTATTATTATCACTAATAGCCTAGTACTGAAATGAAGGCATGAATGAATGGCCTGGAAGTGGGAGCCCTTTTTTCTTTTTGAGTGGTGCAACCACTTCTATATAGACAGCTATGTGTGTCCCTGGCTGGCTGACTGTGTCCCTGGGTCTGAGCACGGAAATAGCATATTTTCTCCACCAGGCGTTTTGGATGCAGGGCGGCTCACCGGAACCGGCCCGGCCCCCTGGGCGTGTTCCTGGGGGTCTGGATGATCCAGGGACCCCCACACAGTAACTCTGTCATTTCTTGACCGTTTTGGACGTGGGACGGCTCACCGGAACCGGCCCGGCCCCCTGGGTGTGTTCATGTGGGTCTGGAAGTTCTGGGGACCCCCACATGGGTGTGATTCTTCTTTCTTTTTTTTGTAACGAAAAAGTTACTTTTCACAGTAACTCATTACTTTTTGGTTTAAGTAACAGTAAAGTAACTACGTTACTTTTGAAATGATGTAACTAGTAACTGTAACTAGTTACTTTTTAAAATGAACGGTCCCAACACTGTATATCACTACCCCCCACCTTGCTTGGTGCAACTAACTAACTTTTTTGGCTTTTATTTTCATATGCCTGGCTGCTTGTTTCTCTTCTACAACTTGTCAATACTGTCTTTACCCCTAGTGTGTGTTAGTCAAGCGGACTGAGACAGCGCTTTGTTGTTTTCGTACTTCAGTAAATGTTTCCTTCCTTTCAAATGCTAGAATCAGTAGGATCCCGAGGCCCCCCTGCAAGGATCCCGGTGGGCACTTTCACCACAGTGTAGCCATCACGGAAGACTTACCATCTTCTCTGCGATTTGGAAAATAGCCCATTCAGCATTGCTCTGCTGTAAATCTAGATGTAAAGCACATGGACCTCGCACTCCCACAGACAGCAACACCGTTTGCGGTGGTGGCTGTGTTGTGGTGTTTTAGTTAAGCAATATTGCACAAGAGGGTGTTCTTTATCCTCATTAATGCATGCCTGTACTTATGTACTTAACAGTCGTGAGAACAGGGAAAGTCAGCTCTCTCTCCAACTCCAGTCTTTTACACATTGATGGCATGAATTAATCATCCCATGTTAACATGGCTATAACTTTTGGACAACAATTTTGTCCGAATCATCATCAGTCAAGTCCAAGTCATTGCAGTCATAACTTTCCTACAAAGCACAGAGTATCATATTTTTCGATCCATTGCAAAGTTCTAGGGGCTGCGGCAGTAGCTCAGGAGGTAGGCTATGATTATCGGCACCCCCTGGGTGTGTGTGCGTGCATGCGTGCGTGCGTGCATGCATGCACGCTCAGCAGCATAGAAAACAGCGCTGGACAGGACTGCGGCTGAAGCTTGCTTGCCTCCAGTCAGCTGATGTGTCCCAATCAATTCTAAAAAACACAGCGATTGATGAGGATATCCTCATCTTCACAGTAAAAGGCATGCCTCCAAGTGCTGCCAACTAAACTGAATCTGTCCATCTGGTATCACAGACTCTTACTGTCTACACTATGGACCGCATCAAACCATAGAGTCTATGTCCTATATACTGTATTAAACGGCTGTAATTTCTACAAAGGACTGTACAAGCCAGGCATGACAGAATTGTTAACATTATTGCCAAATATGTGTTTACCCATGTTTGATTCCTCTGTTGTGTTTCACAAAAGATCCTGTGTGAAACCAGAAATGTTTAAACGCAATGATTGGAAGTTGGCTGTGCTTTTTATTCAAGTTCAGAGGAAGCTTTCCTTACTAAACAAATAAAATACCAAACATTATTACAAGCCATTATACAACTAGGCTATACGTGTCAGCTCATTGTTATATTTGGCAGCTTGGTCCACAGGCTGGTGGTCAGAGGCTTGAGGATTATATTATTGTCCAAGTGTAAAGCAAAGCAGTTTGCAACATACGGTACTGTTCAATCTCCTACATTATAGGCAGTCTGTCTATTTGGAGGAGAAGGTGCTTTTTGCACCCATGATTTCCCAGGTGTTGGTAATATGACAGACTGAAGTGACCAATGTTGACTGTGAATATGTTCCTGTGCATGTGTTGCTTATATTCTGGAAAAAAGGAATATCCGCACTCTCTTAAAGTAAAGTTTGAGTTTCTTTATTTCTCAACTTTATAAACTCAAACTTAATGTGTTAAGAGTGCAGATATTCCCTTTTTCCATTGATCTTCAAGAATCTGCACCCATCAGCTACAGAGACTATCAACTTGACTCCCTGAGTAGAGCGTGCCTTCACCTATAACGGTTTTGTTGCTTATATTCTGTACCTGGCTTGTTTGGATTCAAGCACTGAGACACATGTTTCGAGTGTGTGAAATATCAGAAGCAACTGAAAAATGTTTGTGCCCTTGATAATGTCGACTCAAATAAATAAATTGAAGTGTGCGTGCGTGTGTGTGTGTACCAAAATGTTGACGCGTGTTGGTTTGTTATTGACAATATTTATCTTTACGAATTACAGGCACATGACACTTACCCTAATGTGCACCATGACTTGTTGAACGCCAGCAGTTCTTTGTTGAGAGGCACTTAATTCGGTGTGATGCATCTTCCTTCCCGAGTCCCGACGTATGCAAACATTTGTGCAAGCAAATGCCACATACGGCATCAGAAGTTTTGCCACAGGCAGTAACTTCTTCTGTATCACTGTATCAGACGAGGAGGAAGCCATGGCGACGTCGGAAATCGATTAAGATTAGCCGTTCTTCTGTGACTGTTATTGTCCGATGTGGAATGAGATAGCAGATGTACAAGCTCGCACCGCAGCGCGCTGCCCCCCTTTCATCTCACACGCAAAGGCGTCATTCCAAAACCTACACGGTGTGTGCAAGGACGTGCTGTGATTGGCCAGTCGCTGTGATTGACAGCCTACACCTATCCCTAACCTCAGTAATACTATGCCTGCCCAGTGGCGTGGTTATAAGCACATCCCTTCTTGGATTTGGAATGTCGCCACTCAGAGCAGAGCCCCTTTAATTTGTTCTCACAGCGCAGCGCATTCAGACTAGTTAAAGTATAAGTACAAAACTTGTACTTAAGTACAGTAACAAAGTAATTGTACTTCATTACTTTACACCACTGCTATCCAAACCTGGCAGTGGTGGAAAGTAACTATGGGCTTAAGTACTGTACTTTTTTCTTTTTTCCCCTGTTTTCAAAACAGTTTGTACTGTCTCAGAGGCAAATATTGCACTTTGTTTTCTACAATTATTTGAATACTTTCGTTATTACAAAATGTGAGTAGTTATTCCAATACTGTCCAATAGCCTAGCTACTCTACTGTATCTCTACAAATAGCTTATTGTTTTGTTGCCCAGAATTGGGACACTGCAGGGTTAGTGTTGTTAAGAGTCCAGATTTAATTATCCTATTTTGCTGTACTACTTCAGAGGTCATTTTAATTAGATCTTCATGTATTCCCGTAACTCCTCCGTTTACTTAAGTTTAAAATGATTTAAGTATTTGTGGGGTATTGGATGGTTCAACATAATTGTTTTGTTCTGGAATTCTCTCATTAGTAGTTTGGTTTTTGTAGAGGCAACATGTCTCTCCTGGAGAATCAATACTCATTTTTAGACATCTCAAGTTAGAGGGACAAACTTGGATGGTACACAATGTTTTTTGTTCTGAATTCTCTCATTAGTATGTTTTTAAGCCCCGCTGTGATTGGCCAGTAGTTGCTGTGATTGGACAGTTCTCGTTTTTGCAACTATGCCTAAACCTAACCCTAAACCTACTGTAGCCTCAGTAAAACTATGCCTAAACCTAACCTCAGTAAAACTGTACCTAAACCTAACCTATGCCTGCCCGGGAACTATGCCTGTTAAACTATGCCTGCCCGGGAGCCAATGTTGATGGGATTCATAATCACGCGTCCTTGAAGGGGCTCCTGTGGATCCCCGGAAACTCATTAAAATCAGATCTATAAGCTCCAATGCTTTGCATTATGACTCCTTGTCAGCTTGTTGATCTGGTATATTATTTGGATAGTGAGTGCCTCTCGTGATGGATTATCACCGGAACCTTTGTGAGTTAATCTCACCGGAACCTTTGTGAGAGTTAATCTCAAAGTTTAAGCAGTGACATCACAAGACCAAATAATAGAATAATAAGGAATAATGGTATGAACGATTGGTCACCGTTGCTGATTAAATTTAATTAAATTTAAAAAAAAAATTATGATGTTATGCAGAACACTGGAACATCGCTATCCGATATCAGAATGTCAGTGATATTCAAGGTGGAAATGCGTTCTTTGGATTAACATCGTAAATATAATGTACCGGCAAATAAATTAAGATAATAACAATGATGATGTTTTCAGGCTCGTGAAAACATAACTATGATCATAAGCACAAATATGACACCTGTGGGGATGCATTGCATTGGCAGTCATAAAATGACGCTGCCAGTGAAATGGGAGTATGTAAAACAGGACTGCTATGCCTGTTTAACAGCCTGATGGCCTGGCTGTCCCTCAGTCAGTGCCTTGGCATTGGGCATGTGATTCAGTGATATCATCCATTGTCTGTGGCTAAATACCATGTCCCATTTACCAGACCTGCTGGCTGCAATAAGTGCCTGTGAGTTGCCCGGGAACTATGCCTGCTAAACTATGCCTGTCCGGGAGCCAACGTTGATGGGATTCATAATCACGCGTCCTTGAAGGGGCTCCTGCGGATCCCCGGAAAATGTATTAATAATTTGTTGTTGGTTTTTGCATCAAGGCTAAGGCTGAGCTCACACCTTTCATGCAATTCTCTGTGCTCGTTGGGTGTTGTGTCATGGCCGCCCAGCGGCCCAATGCATTTCCAATGGAGGTCACATGGTTTGACCCAACATTGTGTTGTGTGAGGGGGAGGGGCGGACGACTGCGCCCCTCCCCCTGAGGGAGGGGCGCAGTCGTGACACAACACCCAACGGCCATGACACAACACCCAACGAGCACAGAGAATTGCATGAAAGGTGTGAGCTCAGCCTAAGAGTTGTGCAGCCTCCTCCTTCCTGCCATGGTCAGCACCACATCAATGCTGGTGTGTGCTCCCTCCCCTGTGTTTTGATTGTCTGCTTTGAAATTGACATGGACCACAGATCTAGGCGCGGCTCAATGTTAGTTGAAAGGTTGCCAGATTCACTTGAGTGGTGATCGCTGTTTGGGATTCTGCTTTGTGCTCGGGTGAATACACAATTGGAAAAATGCAAAAAGGGTAAGGAGTAATGTATGAAATTATAAATATGCAGTCTGCGCCATGCTGAGCTGCTGCAAGTCCCTGTTGCTCTGTACACACACTTTCCTGATTTCCTTATGCATGTTTATATTGGATTTGAAATCAATGAATGTTTTTGTTTGTACACAGCGAGGGCAATGCATACACCCAGGGGTGGAAAAAGGACTCACATTTTTTTAATTCTCAATAAATGAAATAATCTTAGCCGGTTATGTAAGCCTGATTGTGATCGAATGGCCAGAAGGTTGTATGTGGGTTAGGTATTTTGGACAGTAATATTAAGCAAACAAGGAAGAAGAAATTTCAATTCCTTGAAACTGATACATTCTAAACCCTTAAACTTTATTTAGAATAGAATTGCAAATTTGCAATGTTATCTCAGGTAATGGATTAGTATGAAGCCTTTCATAGTGGTTACATGGCCTTGTATGGCTATATTGCTTTTATAAATCAACTTCCAAATATGGCAACTCGTATCCCAATTAAACCAAGTTTATTACTGTATAATAATAAGAATTGCACGGCATGTACCGCACGTAAACGCACACCAAAAACAAAAAAGTAGCCTATAGCCATCATATCCCTCTATACCAGGGGTTCTCAACGTTTTTGGCCGGGGACCCCCGAAAATGCTTTGGCAACGTCTCGGGACCCCCGCCCCGCCCCCTCCTGACCCCCAATATAAATTGACTGTTACAATAACCTTAATAATAGAGACAATACACCATAAATAAATACTGAAACCATAATCATTAGGGAAGGTGTATGCATGTACTATGTGTACTATATGTAAACTCTTAATTTCCACTTTACAGCCATTCAGTTGGTAAAAAAAAAACCCTCGAGGGGTCGTGACCCACGGGTTGAGAACCCCTGCTCTATACCAGCAGTCGTCAGCCACTGATGTAGTGTGGTGCAGAAACACATTGCCCTCTCGCTGTATTTTACTGTTTTCACTGTTAGTTTAGGTACAGTAGCTCAAAAAACTAAGAAACTAACAAAACTAACGTCACAGGGGTCCAACAGGTATAGGTAATAGGTACATAGGTATTAAAGAGTTTAGGGTTTGTTCAAGATACTGTATGTGGTGCATAAAAAGGTTATGTATAGGAAGGCAGACCTGTCTGGATGTTTTATTACTCCACAACAGTCCTGCTGTAGGACGTGTGAGGAGACAAATGTACAGTAGCTCACTCTTCTATTCTGTGAACATGTGAAAATGAGAGAGTATCGCAGGGCTCGAAATTAACGTTTCTCCTTGGTAGCACCGGTGCTACCAATTTCAAAAGTAAGGAGCACCAGAAAAAAATTAGGAGCACCAATAGATGTAATCAATTTTTTACATTCATAAAAACAACAATGTAACAGCCAGCATTTAAAATGTAGTGTCCAGCCTTTCTGTCCCTCATCCATCCATCTCTTCAAAGAGACTGAGACCTCAAACATATCCAGATGAGGACCCTCTATGGCAAGCCGTTTTAACATTTAATAGCTAGACTAGATATGTATTCCAGATATCTGTAATTCGTTATGGATATCTGAAATGACAGTTGTTGATAGGAGGAATGTCATTGTATCCAAAACTTTAATTGTTATTAGGAAGAACTGAATTCTAGATATCTTGAAATACAATTTCTACTAGTAAGAATGTTACTATGGATATCTTTAATTACAATTATCACTAGTGAGAATGCAGTTTTGACTAGGAGAAACTTGGTTTTGGATATCTAGGAGGGTGGTTCGATTAAAAGTTAAAACGGCTTGCCATAATGGCAAGCTGTTTTAACTTTTATTCAAACCACCGGCAATCACAGATTGCCACCTGTCCACTTCAATGTTAAAGCGTCTTAGTTTAAAAGACGATTTACCCGGAAACTGTGAGTCAGGAAGTGAAAACCCGCTATGTAACATGTCCCGTGAATGAAATGAGCCGCAAATCAAGCTTGTTTTGGTAAAAAAAAAAAGAATCTGAGATATTACGATTCCAAAAACAGCGTTCCCATAGACGACATAAGCTAGCGGATTTTTGTTTTTTTTGTTTCGTTTTTTTTTGGCCAGGTTAAGTTAAATCCAAGCATACCTTTATGGTCTTGACTACTGCCTTTTATGTTTATGATATATTTCTGTAATTTATGTTTTATCTTTGAATGGCTTTTACGCCTTATGTAAAGGTCCTTGAAGAACATGGAAATACTTGATTGCCAGAGAGCACAAGGCGCACACTCCACATTACAGTATGTTTCATGAAGTTCACTGTCTGTTCACTCAATTTATATTCAATGGATTCAATTTCCTGGAGTTTCTAGGTCACTGTAAGTTAATACATTACTTTGTTACGCACATTTTAAGTTGGAAGGGAGATCTTTAGAAAGTAAACAGTAGGTCACCCCTAGGGCCAGGTGTATTATAAGATGAATGTGACTTGTATTTTATTGTATTGTATATTGGATGCATGTTGACATATGAATCATATATTGATCAAGGGTTTTCAATTGGTGGTCCATAGACCATTGTTGGAACAGTTTAAGTGCCAGGGACGTTAAGACGAGCCCGATATCACTATGTACTGATTGCCAGGGACGTTAAGACGAGCAAAAAAATATATATATATTATTATTTTTTATTATAATTATTTTTTGAATCCATGTTTTTGAAAATTCCTCTAATCTGGTGTGCAGGTTATGACATGCACATTACATGCACAAAATAATTACATTTTCTTTCTTTTATTTATAATGGGAAAAGTGGCACCCAGGACCAAAACTGGGGTCCACCCCCTGGCACCCAAAGTTAATGAACGTATTGCATGTGGTCCCGGACCATGCATTCAGCAGGAAAGTGAAGATTTTAAAAATATACTTAGACTTAGTCATTATCATTATCAGTGGAGTTAAGAGCCTTCAGGTTCAATTCCAGAAGTACTTCAAGCTTAACGACCACAGATGAGGATCTCATTAAAATCAGATCTATACGCTCCAACGCTTTGCATTATGACTCCTTGATCTGGTATATTATTTGGATAGTGAGTGCCTCTCGTGATGGATTATCACCGGAACCTTGTGATGTCACTGCTTAAAGCAAAAAAAAGATGTAATGCAGAACACTGGAACATCGCTATCCGATATCAGAATGTCAGTGATATTCAAGGTGGAAATGCGTTGATGATGAATCAGGCTATGCTCGTGAAAACGTAACTATGATCATAAGCACAAATATGACACCTGTGGGGATGCATTGCATTGGCAGTCATAAAATGACGCTGCCAGTGAAATGGGAGTATGTAAGACAGGACTGCTATGCCTGTTTAACAGCCTGATGGCCTGGCTGTCCCTCAGTCAGTGCATTGGCATTGGGCATGTGATTCAGTGATATCACATCCATGGTGGTAGCATTTTGTAAATGGATTGTGGCTGGGATGGCGGCTTTGATGATCCATTGTCTGTGGCTAAATACCATGTCCCATTTACCTGACCTGCTGGCTGCAATAAGTTCCTGTGAGTTGGCAGAGCCACCCCTGCCTCCCCTGCTCGCAGCCGCTGTCTACTACACCAGTGCTTCACAACACAAATAACAAATCACAAAGGCAAAAAACACATGAGTATAAAAAACAGTTATACTCAAAACAGTCTGCCTGCCTCGCTAGCCACCACAGCTAGCAGCAGAGGCTCCGTCGCCTGTTTATTTGAACACTTTCGGGGCCTTAGATTATTCTATCCATCCTATCTAGGCTGCCAGGATTGATTAACTGTGGAGCATACGCCGAAGTATTTGCAGCTTTGATTGACGAAAATCCGGTGGAAAATAGTCCGTTCACTTGCATTGAACTCATTTTCCCAGAACCCCTAGCAGCCCAGAGCATGGCTTGATTTCCAGTTTCGTCATCATAACGCGACGGCCTCGACACCAGATCCGCAGCACCGACTAAATAGCGGGGACCGCGGGTTACGCAGTAGAACTGTTAATGCTACATTGACGCTAATGGTGGTTGGAAAATAGCCGGCCAACAACCTCATAACATAAAGTTAAAGTCATGAGCTTGTCTGCAATTTCTTTAGACTTCACAAATCTTAACAAACCCTTAGACAAAATTCTGTCATATCTGTCAACATATGGCCTACAAATATATTGTAATGATTTGTTTTGTCAAAATGTCAATAAAAATCAATTGAACAGAATATCTAAATCTGGAATTAAGTGATGAGAATCACAATATTGCGCACGATATTACAATTATGTTCTGTATACAGAGAGCTGTTTATAATTATTTCTAACAAATTAACACGTTCTTATTGTAGTAGTATAGAATATTATAGTATAGTATAGACTAGAGCATCGCAGTCCCGCCCCCTCAAGAGACCCGGAAAATAATTCCCTGTTCATTTTCCTCATAGACTTTTCAAAAAGTATTTATTTAAAGACGTTTACGCCGCGGACAAAGCCAACTCTTGTCGTGACAAATCATGACAATAAACACAATGTTTTGGGCCGAACAAATAATTAGAAAGAATAAGTATTGTGTTTGTTGTCATGATTTGTCACGACTCGAGTTGGCTTCGTACGGGAATTATTTCCTGGGCCTGGCGTCGTCATGAAAGGGGGTGGGACTGCGACGCTCTATAGTATAGTATAGTATAGTATAGTATAGTATAGTATAGTATAGTATAGTATAGTATAGTATAGTATAGTTAATTAAACACATATGGGTCCATTTGGTTACACTATTTTCAGAATCCTGTGAATCCTAACGTCACTGCCTGGCCATGCCCACATTGTGACCACGCCCACATTAAGGTCCCCCCATGTTGTTTTCCAGTCAGGCGGGCCTGGCTACCAGCAGCTTCTGCTGGGCTCTCAGCCTCTAGCGGCTGGTGACTGGTCAATGTTCATTTTAGTTTAGTTGATTTGTTTTTAATGCCAGATGTAGCTCCTACGTATGGGGACGCGACTTACAACATGCTCGCATAGCCATTAGCCAAGTAGCAACAGCACCACCACGCTCCTCTGCGGCAGTGCTGAGATTCGTCTATCAGCACAGATGATATTTCTAATTTGATTAATCCGTTCTCAAATCTTCTATTAACGTCTACAGGTGTGTTGTCATGCCCATTTTGGCACAGCTCGAGAGCCTATTTCAAGATTACAGTCTGCATTCTCGATTAGTCTGGTGCACTGCTGAGGCAAACAAGGTCTGCCGGAAACCCTGCAATGACAATTTAACACAATCCATGCCAGTACACTACAATAGAAACGCAGACCAGTTGCCAGCGTTTCTATTTTTACTTTTTTTAAGACGCACAATTATGTCCTGGCACAGGGCGTTATAGTGCTTAAAACATAACCTGTCGTTCCTTGGCTTGGATTGGATTAAGCACTCAAAACACCTTCCAGTGTCCCTAGATCGTTTTTGCATTATTGATATTCGGTAGTGAGAGAGAGACTGGGCAATGGTCCGCCTGGCCTGGGAATTGAACAGGGTTACTTGCTGTCAGGCATCAGAGCCCTAATAATTTTGTCTGTCGAGTCTCCCCAGAAACGAAGATTAAACAGTCGAGATCGAGGGGTTGGTCTCAAAGTAATCACATGAGCGTAAACAGAGGCTTTACACTTTAAAAATAGCCTAAATGGTCACTAATGTTTATCAGGATATGTTGGGCAATGTCAGAACTAATGGAAACTCAGTTGAATAAAGCCTGAGAATCAACCTTCAATATGGGAATAAAAGGGTCATTCCACCCATTTTCAACTTTAAGAATGCCAGTGGAAATAATGAAAGTCCCCCCTTTCTGTTTAGCCTAGAACTGGAGGTCTAGAACTTGGAGTCATGTGATCAGTGACATCATGAACGTACTCCAAAGAGTGCACTTTCACTTTCGTGATGTCACTGATCTCATGACCCCATAGACCTCCAGTTCTAGGCTACACAGAAGGGGGGGGGACTTTTTTTTGTTTCCACACAAAAACTCTATTATGAATGTCACAGTTCAATGTTGAAAATAAGTGGTATTCTCCTTTAACTCCCCAGAAGACGGAACAAATCATGACAAGGTCAGATATCAATGAACCAGCCGAGTCGTATCCCACCGCTTAACCATTATCGTTGTTTTGAAAACCCACACTTATTTCTGCAAATATTGTATCTCTCTCATTCTCTAGCTCTCTGTCTGTACAGTATTTCTCTCTCTCTCTCGCACGCATGCACACGCAAACGCAAGCGCAAGCACATGGACACGCACGCACATACACGCACACGCACGCACGCACGCACTCGCACACACACACACACACACACACAGTCTAATATATCTGTGAGAGCGAGAGGTAGAATGTATGAGTGAACAAACTGTCTGGAACGGGAGAAAGGAAAGGAGCATCATGGAGCAGGCTTTTACATAAGAGTAGCCTAACAACAAACAATCCTGATCTCAGCTTGTCACCTTGATGTGAGCTGTCATGATTTAGGTGGACACAGTAACTGTGGCCGCTGGGTCCCCAGTGCCCCCTATTCCAGTGCCACTGAAGAGAGCACTGATTTCAAAGACATAATACTAATAATATATTAGGCACTCAGTTCATCAAGACTGTTTGGGAGAAGTAAAAGGGAATGCAATCAAGTGAAGAGCTGTGGGAGGCAGCTATAGATGGATATGATAGAATTCTTAGTAGAATTATCATACTAGGGGGTGTAACGATACATTTTAACAGCGATACGATGCATATCACGATACATGGTTGACGATACAATACATGGATGATATTGGTAACTAAACAAATAAATATTAATTAAATGTGTGTGAAACTGGATAGTGCGTTTTTTTTGTGGCTTTTTTTGTGGCTTTCGCCTTTATTTTATATTTTTTATAGAGGGACAGACGGTAGGCTGACAGGAAATGGGAGACAGAGATGGGGGGGGGGGGGGGTGACATGCAGTAAAGGCCGTCGGGATCGGGAGTCGATCCCGCGGCACACTGCCAGGCTTGGACTACCGAGCCACAGGAAATATTTATTATTATGGATATAAATAAGTAAGCACAATATTTCTCTGGCAAATACATGGACATTGTATTTGAACACATATGGACAAACCCAAACCTTGACATGAAAACAGAGATTACACACATTTATCCATAGCTAGGCCTATATGGAATGGAAAAGTTATTAATTAACTAAAAATGTGTTATTATTAAACGCCTCTTTTTATTTTTTCTTAAAATTGCTAAATAAAATGCACAAAGTCGTACGATTTGTCACACACGTTACCGCAGTGAAATTTGTTCTCCGCATTTGACCCATCTCTTGGAGCGGTGAGCTGCAGCCGTGCCGCGCTCGGGAATCATTTGATTAGTAGATTTGACCCCCCAATCCAACCCTTGATGCTGAGTGCCAAGCAGGGAGGCATTGGGTCCCATTTTTACAGTCTTTGGTATGACCCGGCCGGGGATCGAACCCCGACCTCCCAGTTACAGGGCGGACACTCTAACCACAAGTCCACTGTCTGGTGTACACAAGTACTTAGTATTGGTAAAAATCGATTATTTGCATTGCAAAATTAAATGGCAATTATTTGGAACCACTGGTAAATGGAGTCTGACATTATTCAAATTTTGTCAAACGTCAACTTTGTTAGTTAGGCTGCTGCAACGTACAGATTAAACAACTGTTCTGTGTTTAATAGACATGTTTACAAAATTGTCTAATTTTTGAGTGGCACTAGCCCCTTCTATGTCCAGCTTTGAGTGTCAAACATTGAAGACATGTGTGTAAACACA
This sequence comes from Electrona antarctica, assembly GCF_951216825.1. Classification (NCBI taxonomy): domain Eukaryota; kingdom Metazoa; phylum Chordata; class Actinopteri; order Myctophiformes; family Myctophidae; genus Electrona; species Electrona antarctica. The sequence goes on along the minus strand of NC_136789.1, from coordinate 19,242,312 downwards.
AACATTGTGTAAACACAAATAAAACATTGAAGACAAAGTGTGTAAACTCAAACATTGACGACAAAAGTGAGAAATTGTGATTGGGCGGCGTGATTGTGTGGGAGATGTGCCATTGGTTGAGAATGATGTATGATGATAAGATCTCCCCTCACTTGATTTTTATTATCATTAGGGCTTTGATGCAAATTCTAAACATGATGGGTGGGTGCAGCAGCTGCAGAAGTTGTGGTGCTTAACGGAATGCATAGTTGCTCTCCTCAACTGCTCTCAACTGTTGCATAGCAAAAAAAGAAGAAAAGAAAAATCGATCCACACATCGACCCGCAAAACACTGGGTCGTTCACATCCACTACGTATTATACTAGCGCCTAACGGTAGAACACACTACTGGCCGTGAGCACTGGTATGTCATTAAAATAATGTTTTAAAAAAAAATCCAGAAGTACATTAGTTCTATTGATCCAAGCCGAAACACAATCAGCGTCTACTAAATTACTAAATACTGTTCTGTTAGTTCTATTATATTATATTCATTAGTCTTGTGTACCCTAATAATACTATTACCCACAGCAGTACAAAATAACTGTGATGACTTTCTGGGACATTTTGTGTCATGTGGTGATTCAGCACGCTCCATTGAATTGCATGGCTGGTGGTGCCTGGACCCGAGGGTTGCAGTATCATATCAAGACCTTCAGTAACAAAAAAAACAAGACACGGGGTCTAGGAATGGCATGGGTCCCACGTCGATCTCGGACTTCATGCGTCATCATCTGTCAGTAGGGGTTCCCATAATGTGAGTCGGGGCAAAATCACAGCCCCCTCATGCATTGGAATGCTCTAATATAAAGGATGAGGCGGCCGTGATTTTTCCATTACCTTTTGAATATATTTTAATATCTTTTTTTAATGTTTTTTTTTATTTGAAAGTAAAATATCCCTTTAATGTGCAATATTGTTTTCTCACTCAACAGTAAACTAATCAACATGCAGTATAAGAGAATACAGCGTATCTGCACGTTTCTGTGCAGCCTGTATGCACTTATACTGTGACAATTAAACTTTAATACTAAAAAACTTTAATACTAAAAAATAAAAAAATTAGACCCTTGCTTTGACATAAGTACTCAACCAACATACTATGAAAAGAAAGAGGCAGCCACTGTTGAAAAATGATTGTGTGGGTCATGGCTTGACAAGTTTGAGAACCACTACAGTCATTTATGACGAAAGTACTATAACAGCGTCACAAACATGACATTCTCTTTTCTCTCACTTTTTCCTGTGCATTGTGTAATACCCGGGAATTGAATCCGGGTCTCCCGCGTGGAATGCCAACATCTTAACCACTAAGCCAAAGGGATATCCCTATGACTCGGGGGGATATTAGACTTATGAGGCCATCAGGCTGAGAGCCACTCTGCTACACTCAGCCTCTTTTGACCTCCTCCCACGCGGAAAGCCGATCCAGGTCACGGCACCGTTGTAACACCCAGGAATCGAACCCGGATACCCTGCGTGGAAAGCCAACATCTTATCCACTAAGCCAAAGGAAATTGCCTATGGCTCGGGAAGATATTAGACTTTTGAGGCCATCAGGCTGAGGCTGAGAGGCACTGCTACACTTGACAACACACGATTTGGTTCCAGGGGACCCCTATAACATTTGTCTATTTGCCATTCTTTGCAAATCTAGCGTATCTGAAAGCTGACAACACTGTCTATCACGGCACGTCAGCTTGTAGATCGGTAATTTTTTGAATGGCTGAAAAAAATAAAATAGGTAGGAGTGTTTAAACTGTTTCTCATCCTCCAGTCTCATTGACTTTAACTATAAAGTTAAAATTTTAAAAAGGTAACTATAAAACTATTGAACTATTGAAAAAAAGAATACTAACCCTAACTAAGTTGGTCAGTCCAGTGGTTTGCGGCATTCACTCTGAACAAACGTACACACACACACACACACACACACAGTTTAGAGTTTAGATTACCATCGATAAAAGTATATTACCTCTCTTGTTGACATGATGTACCATAAATAACTTTGTTGTGTTTAGTCATTGTTCTGTTCTTGTAGATTTACTTTTAACATTACTTGGAAGTCTGTACTGCATACAATTCTTCTTAATGTGGGTATTTGACCAACACCGAAAACAGCGCTTGAACTTCCTACGCATGAGGTACTTGGGACAGTCTCTAATGAAGTGTCCGACATTCCCACAGATTCGGCAGCAGCGGCCATTGGGGGCCAGCTCTCCCTCAGTGAGAACATCGGGATCGAAGAAATACTCCATCTCATCTGTGTATTGATGAGGATATGTATCGATAGGTGTCCCAAACACCTTTCTGCCATTGATGAAAGCCTTCATAATGAAGTTGGTCATTCTCCGCGACAGCCCTGTGGCCAGATTGTGACTCAGATCAAATGGATCTTCCATTACAATGTACTTGGAGGTCCACTGTTTTGTAATTTTGGTGAGACAGGCTTTCTGCCGGATGCAAATAACATGCTCCTTGAAGTCAAAGTCTTCTGTGTAAAAGCGGAGCAGGCCAAGCCACAGATCCCCCACCGTTTCAGTGTTCAATCTGTACTGAGACCACTGTTTAGGCAGTGCTTCCAAATCATCAAAATAATAGATGTTCCTCCAACCATCAGCCAGCACTTCTGGTTTATTGTCTCCTTCATAAAGCTCCTGCAGCACAGGAATCACTGGTGGGTTTCTCTGCTGGAGGAAGAACAGGACCATGATCGAGTAGGCGTAGGACGAGAGGCTGCCACGGGACGCGTCCCCTATGTGACACATCTTGGCAAAAACTTTCATGATATAGCAGAGGATCTTCACTCTCTTGTCGATAGCAGAATATGTTGCCAATAGGCGCGTGTTGTGCAGGGCCAGGGTGTTGTAGAGACTGATGTCTCCTTCCAGCTCTGTGTGGGCGTGAATGAACTTGACAATGGGCACCTTGGCTGTAGTGATAGGCAAGATGTTCCTCAGACCTGGGTGTTTCCTCAGTAATTTTGTCAGGCTCTCAATGATCCCAATGCAGTCCAGACCATCTGAGGTTGCTTGTCCCTCCATCACCATGCAGATATCAAGGTCACTCTGTCTAAATCCAAAGCCATTCCTAGATGATCCAAACAACCGCAGCTTTGCTCTTGGAAACTCCCTTCTAACAAAGTTCTCCAGATCGTGAACAATGTACTCTCTCACATCCTTTTCCAGTTTCTTAGGGGCAAAGTCCTCATAGCATTGCTCACACACATAGTTGAGGGTTTTCAAGAATTTAGGTGTCATCGGTGGCAAGGGTTCCAGCTGGACTCTCTTGAAATCTTCTGGGCAGTCTTTCTGCAGATGACCGGCATTTTTACACAAGCTGCACACAACCATGTGGGACTTGCCTTGGGTAAACGCTTGTTTGGTGAACTCATAGCGCAAGTCAATCCATGTTTCATTATTGAATTTGAGGCCCTGATCTTTACCCATGCCTCTTGCTGCAGGTGGGTGTGACAGCAGAACAGGAGTCAACATATCCTCTGCATCCATGGGAGCACGTGTGTCCGGGTCATGACACGCCCGCTTTCTTGGAGGCGCTTCCTCATCAGAGTGGGGTGCTTCCATCAAGACCTCGTCCACGAGGAAGATCTCCTCATCTTCTGTGCTCAGGCTGTCCATGTTGTTGAAGGCATCCTCAAAATCCTCATCTTCAGAGAAGAGACTGTCTGCATTTTCACAGTCTTTATCAACCTCCTCTTCCATAATACATTCATATTCTTGAGGACCCTCTGCTTCAGTATGAGGTTTAATCGTGGGCAAGCTCGTGCCTGTCAGGTGAACAGGCCTTTGCTGTGCTTCCATCTTGTGGTTGTTAGCTGCCATGTTGTGTGGCAGGGCAAAGTACTCATATGTGGTTTTCAAGCAGTGGAGGATGTAGTCGTACATTTGCCGACTGTTCACTGAGCGAGCCACGTTCCTCTTCACAGCAAACGGGTCTTCCACAGCAATCGGTTTCTTTGTCCAGCCCTTTGCATGATGCGAGAGGACCAGATTGGTGCGCACGCTGATCACGCTTTCTGCCATGTTGAACTCAACCGAGTAGAAGCGAAGCATTTCTACCCACAGGAGACCAACCTCTACAGATGTGTGAGGACTTTGGAACACCAGAGGAGCCTTTCCGCCAGTCCAGTGCACATATCCGTCTTTTACATCTGTGAAATTGAACTCGGACAGTTTGCTGAGAGAAAATCCCTTAATCTCATTGTTCAGGTAGGTGGGCAGAAGTGGCTCTTTTCGCTTCTGCAAAAAGTGGACGACCATCAGGGCGAAGATGTACGTTGGCAGACCACCTTCCTCTGCTCGGTCCACTTGACAGAGCCGGGCCCATTGTCTGAAGCCCAGGACCAGTGGAAGGAGAAGTGGCTCCTGATTAGCTAAGGCAGACAGATAGGCAGTTGTGAGCCGGGCATTTTCATTCCCTGTGCTTATTTTGCAGATCAGACCACTGTTTTTCTCTATGCATATGACCACAGGAACTCGAAGATCAGCCTTCACATTGACAAACACAGGGCTCACTGAGAGGCTGTTCTGGACCAGCAACAAGATGTCTGACTGATGCGTGTGAAGTGGGTACTGAATGTCAATGTTGACATCAGAATCCTTAAAACCAAGCTTGGAGCATGACGAGCCATAGAGCCGGAGATTGATCTCAGGCTTCACAGCCTGGAGGAGCTCTTGCATGGCGGAGACAATCCACTTTCTCCTTTCTACATCCTGGTCAGTCAGGCCTCTTTCCCTGGTGACAGCCTCTAAGGCAGCACTCACCGCACTGATTTGCTCTTGCTCAGGGTGCAGGGTTTCAGTCAGAATGACCTCCTCTTGCCTCTCCTGCCCTGTCTTGTGGTACATGTCTTTGACGTGATGCTGGGTGGGAGCATCACGCAAGTCCAATGTTTTCCTTTGTTCTTGGTTCTTTCGTCTACCGCCTGAGCTGTGAGCAGTGCCATCAACAGAGCGCCTCTTTCCCTCCGCTTTATGATCCCTCAAGTCCTCTACAATTGAATTCTTCCTTGGGTGCTGCTGTGAGTGCTCTATCCAGTTCTCGACAACATGGCAATGCTGGAAGCCGTCCCTCCGTGAATGACCGTGTCCACCCCTGGGCCTCCCTGCAGAGCTGCTGCGGAGCCTGTGACCCCTCCTCTTAGGGCTGGTGGTGTACGGCTTGCCCCGGTTCCTCTTGGCTTGGTGACCTCCGTCGGTTTGGGGGCAGAATTCCTGTCCTTGGTCCAGGATCCTCCAGCTTTCTGTCTCATTTCCCATATTACTCCTATTCCGACCTCCTGCCTTGGCATGGCGAGCCCTTCCTGACTCTTCCATGGAGCAGGTAGAATATTAAAATGTCAGTATTTGTATGGGTTATATGTATGCATGTGTTGAAATGCCAGCATGAAGCCTCACTGATGCCTTTGCCTGTTTCCGTCTAGAAGGTGGTGGGACCAGTTGTTCATGAAACCTCACTGATGTCTTTGCCTGTTCCTGTCTAGAAGGTAGTGGGACCAGTTGTCTTTTATTTTTATGTGGCCTACATGTGACGACACATATCTGACCAGCGTCAAGACAGTTTAAATTATCTTTCCCTTAATTTGCGATGGAGACTGGACACCAGCGTGGCGTCATTATGACATCAGCATGATGTCTTTGCCTGTTCCTGTCTAGAAGGTAGTGGGACCAGTTGTCTTTTATTTTTATGTGGCCTACATGTGACGACACATATCTGACCAGCGTCAAGACAGTTTAAATTATCTTTCCCTTAATTTGCGATGGAGACTGGACACCAGCGTGGCGTCATTATGACATCAGCATGATGACTACAGTTTGAAGGTTTTCATTTCCAGACCCAATGTTAACTCTTAACTATTTTGACGCCAGGTCCCATAGGAGGCAGTAGGTGCCGAGTGCCAGCTAAATGTGCAACATGAGCACAGAAGAAGAGCCCTTGTTCTGTCTGAAACTAAAAGTACCACCTGAGGCCCACAGAGGCCTACTAGCGATGCGATCATTGTTTTGTTTAGCGGGAGCTCAAATTATTGTTTAATTAGGCTCCGATCATGGTATTTATTTTGTTTTTCCGCAGGTCAAACAATTGTGCTCAGTGTAAATCAATATTTTTGTTCAATTTGTTCTCTTTCCTGTCACCAAGATTTGGCTTTTGGTGAATAGTTTTTGGTGTGGTGTTAGGTATGGGTATTAGGTTTTCAAAAAAGCTGTGCAAACGAGTTGGGCGTGCCTAGGGGTGGGTCCCAAACCACGGGACCAAGCAGGTACCGAACCGTCTTGGGTACAGGGTACCCATTACAATAATTGAATTTCAGTTCTCCCACAGACGCGCGCATCACGTGCTATTTATTTATTTATTTTCTTCCCTTTTATAGAGGTGCAGGGAACAGACCTGATCTACAAGCCTACACCGCGTTGGATCAGCGACACGTTAGGGGCTTGGAGATCGGCTGAGGCTGAGCTATAGTTCTCTGAGTCTGCATTTAGTTGTCGAGTAGTCTAGAGATACGTTGTGCGAACTTGTGCCTGACGGACGGTGACAGAGAGGAGAGAGAAAGTGTGGTGTTGTGTCGAGTGACACAGGCATGCACAACACAGACACAGACAGACAGTGGATTACGGTACCTCGTAGTCTTGTTCCAAATAACTTGTCCTCATTTATCTTGAGGCCAGTCTTTGCTGCCTCTTCGGAGAGTAGTGTTAGCTTTGACTGTGCGTGTTGGTGCAAAGTCAAGGTCTTCGAGTTGTTGGGTGAAGGTCCACTGGATGCCAGTCTTACTGGCCATGGTTGTGTTTTTCATGTTCCAGTCGATGGCCATCAAGAAAATTGTTGGTGAGAGCATGCAGCCTTACGGTAGCCTGGTTAATAAACCAGACCGAATCAGCCGTTGGCAAAAAAAAGTTGCCTACCAGCGGATTACGGTCTGGCGAGGCTCAGTAGCACGCCTCTTTCCTACAGCAGAGAACAGGTCGGACCAATCGGGACACGGTATGCAATATAGGCGGGCTTTGGTACAGTGACGTTCAATGCTTGAGACCTTTGACTGACAGTAGCTCTGACCAATTGCGTCAAAGAGAAAATGTTCCCCGGGAAATGAAATCCAAGTGGAGCCAGCCCAGACTGATATACCGCGACAGTGTTGTGTGATATTAGTCTGGCTTATTAGCCAGGCTAGCCTTACGGAGCCCCTGAATGGCCATGCATTCAAAATATATTTTATCTTGTACGTACAAGATAATATCTCGTCCATACAAGATATTATCTCGTACGTACAAGATATTATCTTGTACGTACAAGATATTATCTTGTCCGTACAAGATAATAATTATCTCGTACGTACAAGATAATATCTCGTACGTACAAGATAATATCTCGTACGTACAAGATAATATCTCGTACGCACAAGATATATCTTGTACGTACAAGATATAACTTGTACGTACAAGATATTATCTCGTACGTACAAGATATTATCTTGTACGTACAAGATATTATCTTGTCCATACAAGATAATAATTATCTCGTACGTACAAGATAATATCTCGTACGTACAAGATAATATCTCGTACGTACAAGATAATGTCTCGCACGCACAAGATATATCTTGTACGTACAAGATAATATCTTGTACGTACAAGATAAAATATATTTTGAATGCATGGCCATTCAGGGGCTCCGTACTGCCTTGTCTCACCCCGGTCTTAACTTCAAGAGGGCAAGTTAGCTTTCCATTGTGGATGATTTGGCAGTCGGAGTCCTCATACAGCTGTTGGATGATGTTGATGAATTTCTGAGGGATTCCGTAGTGTTGCATCAGCTTCCAGATGGTATCTCGGTCCACGCTGTCGAAGGTCTTCTCAAAATCCACAAAAGTTAGATAGAGAGAAGTCTGCCATTCAATGGACTGTTCGATTATCATACGCAGAGTAGCGATATGGTCTGTACAGGACCTGTCCTGGTGAAACCCTGCTTGCTCTGGTCTTAATCTCTTGTCCAGGGCTTCCCTAAAACCTATCCAGGACTAAATGGGACTTATTTATTAGAGTTGATATTGAGAATATGGTATCTAGTTCACACTACACCAGTAGTTAGCCCTGAAACATGACGAGCAGATAGAAGTCCCCGCTAAAGTGGAGTAATCTACCCCCCTCATCGCTACAACATGGATAGCGTCGCTCCCGACATCAGCAACCGACCGGGCATGTTCGGTTCTTCATCAACGGGTTCCGAAGCGTCGATAAGGCGATATGGACGGCAAGCGACGGAAGCTTCTCATCGGGAGTCTCCTGCCGACCTGCTCGCGACTGGTGACAGCCGACCGTCGGGCAGTGTTGAGTTGGCTTTACCAACACATGACTTCCCAGTCTTTTTGACATAGAGCAACTGTGGTTCCCAAACCTTTTAGCTCAAGATCCAAAAGAGAACTTAGATGTTTACCTGAGACCCAATAAACTAGTGAGAATACCAGACCATTTGTTTTCTAATTTAGGGAATTTATTTTATTTTTTGAATTCATGAAATTCCCAAATGTTTAAATTTGTTTTCAACTCATGCAAATGTGTGAATTTTTGTGGACATCTTTAGAAATAAATATGATTAATGAAAAAATGTAAGAAGGTATACTAAAATGGATTCCCAACCCACTGTTTGGGAAACAGGTGACATAATGTCGAAGTCCCAACGTCACTCCATCCCCATGGATCAAAGAAGTATTGTGTTCTACCGAAAATACCATAGGATCATCTTAACATTGCGTCTTAATAATAATAAAAAAATAAACAAATCAGTCCGGCAATTCTGTCAGGTATGTGACTCTGTGTTGTTAGTAGAAGTAGGGCATTCATTTACGAATACAGTTGAAATATGGAGATAATCGGATTCTGGCCGACAGCAACGATATGCATATTGAACAATGCCTACACATCACCACTGAAGAGAAGATATACTAATGTGAGCTGTATAAGTTAATGTTTATTGGGTTGGGTTGGGTTGTGATTGGTTTAGCAGCTTTAGCTGATTTGAGCAGTTCACTGTCATTGGTCCAATCTCTTTGTTGGGACCTACAGATGGTATTACTCGGGGAACATGCATTCAAAAAAAATAAATGTGTCACTTTATGTCCTGCGTTATATTCACATAACACCAATAGTAGTTTAAATGAATGCGAATGAATCACATGTATGGGTATCTTAACTCCTTTAGCACCATCTAGTGTTAGCATGCGCACACCTAAGGAATGCCAGCAGTCTACCTTAACTCTACGGAGCTTGTTTTCTTCCGGGTTATTCAGGAAGGTGGGGGCCTTTGTTATGAGTACATCACCATTGGCATTAGCTCACAGCCTTTAGCATTACAACCAGTTACATACATTTGCCCAGCGATGCGGTACAAACTCGCAAAAGATTTACGATCGTCGGGTGCGCAGCAGCTGACCATGGACAGCTCTCGAACCTTTGGAGATACAGCGCTTTGAAAATCATGTTATAACGGAGCTGGATTTAAAAATCCCATAGCTGGTGGGGAGGCTCTCCATATCAACCGGAGCAATGCTAAAAGGTAAACGGACAGACAGCGCTTTCATATATGGAGTATACGGACATATGCGTAGATAGCACCAGTAGGTACCGTTAGCCTCGCTACTTTTCTAAACGTAGATGGCAAAGAAAAAGTTAAGACATAGTAAGTCTTACAGTAACAGTTCCTTGCTGACTATTTAACCCTAACGTGACTTTTGCCTACAAAATTGCGCCTCATGTTGCTATCAAACTGACCGTTGATCTTCTATTATTTACTGACTTCACCCTCTGGCTAAAAACGGTCTCACCCACCTAATGGGGATTCACATGCCCATATTTCCGCAACAGGTCTGATTGAAATACTCACCACTCACAGGAATACTCCATTTGGTTAGAGAGGGAACATAATAGGCCTACCCTACCTGAGCTCCTGCAACAGTATGTTTAAAACAAAGTCCAAAATGATGTGCAGTGCTTAAAGTTGATGTAGGTTTATTCCACTTTGAATGTACTTTTTTCTAGATTTACGTCTGTCAGCTGAAAGTTTACCAAGGGATAAGTTCCATGATGTCACCACCCCAGAAACAGACCTATGTAGACGACAGAACTTCTTCCCTATACCTCACGGTCTTGTCCTTATTTAATTTGATTGTCCATCCACTATGTTCATTCAATTTCACAGTGAAAGGGCAGTGTTTATACAAACATATCACAGCAAAATGTCTTCATTTGGTTACATGTCTAAACTCTTCAGTTAAAAATGGATAAACAAACACTTAGGATGTTGTTGTTCAGTGAGTTGAAATGAGAGAGACACTTGATCACATGAGACGTTTCTATAATTGCATCTTATCTGGACTGTTAAATTAAGTTTACAATTTAAGGACCGGTATACAGCGTTGCTGTCACACGCACACACGCTCTCTCTCTCTCTCTCTCTCTCTCCCTCTCTCTCTCTCATAGCTAGCAGCTAGAGATAATTAATGCAAATGTGTTTAGGATTACAAAGAAATCAAACGGCCTCCACAGATGGTCTGACATGTGAATGTCAGGAGAGAGGGGGAGACGATCAATTTAACTGTAAAATCACCTTTCTTTCATTGTGTAATATGGTCATCTTTTGTTTCCAGAAAAAATGTTTTCGAACTTTAATTAGACACGTGTATACATGACACATTTAGGAAATGTCATGAAATGGGAGCCTTCTACAAGCTTCCAGCTCAAAGTTAATAGAGTTCAAAATCCAGCACCCTAGTGTCAAAAACAGAGATCTAATAATGATGTAGCTCCCATGTGGTTCTTGGCCTTCACGTGGCATCTATTGTAACTGTTATGATGATGTATTACTCCATATTTCATCCAACCTCCATATCACTTCCAACATTATTGTTATATTTAAATAATTGTAAAAAGTGTGGGAAAAATGCCTGAATGTACTTCCTTGGCCTTCTGGCAGCATGAACAAACAAATTTGGTGCTTATTAGTCCAGCAGTTTGTGATATAAACACTGGATGAACAAACGGATACAGAATTTCAAACAGTCCCTCTTTTTGACACTTCGCCTCCTACAGAGCCATTCCGTCAAAAAATGAATTGCCCCAAATTGCTTCAAGTTAAGCCACTGGCAACGTGGCTTTGCCAGTTGACCATTTTGACATTTCCTCTAGTGCCTCAGTATTGCACTCAGTCTGTATTAATGTGGGCATGTGACCCACACAGGAATTAGTAAATTGCTGAGACTTGTGTCTCGTCTGCTCTTTGGCATCACCCGCAGACTCCAACCTCTCTCCCTGGGAATTAGGAAATTGTGAACAGTGTCGCTTCTCGTTCGGTCTCCTCCAGCGCCCGCTCTTCTGCGACATCCTCTCTTTGGCTCCACCTGCAGACTCAAGCCTTTCTCGCAGGTTGTTCCCCAGGTGCCTCCGCTGCATGGATGTCTTACGCATGGGACATTCTCTCAGGAAGTGACCTATCTTTCCGCAGATTCGACAGCAGCGGTCGTTTGGGGCCAGCTGTCCTTGAGTGAGAATCTCAGGATCGAAGAAATAATATATGTCATGGGAGACTTTGACTGGTGATCCAAACACCCTTCTGCCATTAATGAAAGACTTCATGATGAAGTTAGTCATTCTCCATGACAGTCCAGCACCCAGATTGTGATTCTGGTTAAATGGATCTTCGATGGCAATGTACTTGGAGGTCCACTGTTTTGTGTTTTTGGTGAGACAGGCTTTCTGCCGGATGCAGATAACATGCTCCTTGAAGTCAAAGTCTTCTGTGTAGAAGCGGAGCAGGCCAAGCCACAGTTCCCCCACCGTTTCAGTGTTCAATCCGTACTGAGGCCACTGTTTCGGCAGTGCTTCCAAATCATCAAAGAAATGGATGTTCCAACCATCAACCAGAACTTCTGGTTTCTTGTCTCCATCATAAATCTCCTGCAGCACAGGAATCACCGGTGGGTTTCTCTGCTGGAGGAAGAACAGGACCATGATCGAGTAGGCATAGGACGAGAGGCTGCCACGGGACGCATCTCCGATGTCACACACCTTGGCAAAGACCTTCATGACATAGCAGAGGATCTTCACTCTCTTGTCGATAGCAGCATATGATGCCAATAGGCGGGTGTTGTGCAGGGCCAGGGTGTTGTAGAGACTGATGTCTCCCTCAAGCCCTGTGTGGACGTGGATGAACTTGACAATGGGCACCTTGGCTGTAGTGATAGGCAGGATATTCTTCAGACCTGGGTGTTTCCTCAGTAGTTTTGCCAGGCTGTCGATGATCCCAATGCAGTCCAGACCATCTGAGGTCGCTTGTCCCTCCATCACCATGCAGATATCAAGGTCACTCTGTGTAAAGGCAAAGCCATTCTTGGACGATCCAAATAGCCGCAGCTTCGCCCTTGAAAACTCCCTTCTGACAAAGTTTTCCAGGTCGTGAACGATGTTCTCTCTCTCTCTGTCCATTTCACGTTTGTCAGGGGAAAAGTCCTCATAGCACTGCTCACAAACATAGTTGAGGGTTTCCAAGAACGCTGGTGTCATTGGGGGCAAGGGTTCCATTTCCATGTTCCTGAAATCTTCCGGGCAGTCTTTCTGCATATGGCCGTAATTTTTACATAAGCAGCACACAGCCAAGAGGGACTTGCCTTGAGTAAACACTTGGCTGGTGAACTCATAGTGCAGGCCACTTTGTTTTTCATTCTTGACTTCAATGCCCTCATCTTTATCCAAGTCTCTCTCTAGAGGTGGGTGTAACATAATGACAGGAGCCAGCTCCTCTTCAACCGTAGAGTTGGGTGTGACCAAGTCACACATTTTCTCATAGAGTATTGCCGCCCCCGAGATCTTGTCCACCATGTTGACACTTTCCATGTGCTCTCGGCCAAATCCATCCATGTGATCATGCCTCTCTTCTTCCTCCAACTCCTCATCCTCATCGTGAGAGAGGCTCTTTTTGCAAGAGTCTGGCTTTTCCTCCCCCCCCTCATTGTCTGAGTCACATTCTTCTCCGACCTTCAGTTCAATGATACAATCAGAGTCTTGAGGACTCTCTCCTACAGTATGAGGTGTATTAGCATACATATTAGTGTCTACCAGGTTCACAGTGTCTCTTTTCAATGTGTTGGTATGTGCCCCTGTCTGGACAGGCCTTTGCAAGGCTTCTTTCTTCTGGTTGATAGCTGACCTGGTGTGTGGCAGTGCAAAATATCTGTATGTGGTTTTGAGGCAGTGGAGGATGTGGTCAAACATTTGCTGACGATATACTGAACGAGCCACATTCCTCTTCACAGCAAATGGATCTTCTACAGCGATGAGTTCCTTTCGCCATTTCTCCTTTGCATCACGTGGGAGCACCACACTGGTGCGCACACTGATCACAGCATCTGCCATGTTGAACTTCAGCGAGTAGAAGTGAAACATTTCTAACCACAGGAGGCCAACCTCTGCAGAGGTGCGATGCCTTTGGAACACCAGTGGAGCCTTTCCGCTCTTATGGGAGTCCTGTGAACATTGTTTGGATGGGGGGGAGTAAGTCCAGTGCACATAGCCATCCACCATGTGTGTCATATTAAAGTCAGACAGTTTGCTGAGAGAGAACTCCTCAATTTCATTGTTCAGGTAGGTAGGGAGGAGTGGCTCTTTACGCTTCTGCAAGAAGTAGATGACCATCAGGGCAAAAGCGTATGTTGGCAGACCTTCTCCTTCTACTTGGTCCACCTCACAGAGCCGGCCCCACTCTCTGAAGCCCAGGACCAGTGGAAGGAGAAGTGGCTCCTGATTAGCTAAGGCAGTCAGATAGGCAGTTGTGAGACAGCGGTTGTCATTCCCAGAGCTTACTTTGCATATTAGACCACTGCTTTTCTCTTTGCATGTGACCACAGGGACCATGCCATTGCATTTGTCTTTGTTGATGTGGACATCAACAAAGACAGGGCTCACAGAGAGGCTGTCCTTGACCATCAACAAGACTTTTGACCGATGCATGTGAAGGGGGTACTGAATGTCAATGTTGACATCAGAATTCTTAAAACCGAACTTGGTGCACGACGAGCCATAGAGACGGAGAGTGATCTCTGGATTGACAGCCTGGAGAAGCTCTTGCATGGTGGAGACGATGCACTTTCTCCTTTCTACATCCTGGTCAGTCAGGCCTCTTTCCCTGGTGACAGCCTCTAAGGCAGCACTCACCGCACCAATCTGCTCCTGCCCAGAGGGCAGCTGAGACTCGTCAAACACTGGACCCCTGTTCTCGTCCACAAAATCTTGGTTCCTTCGTCGTCTTCCGAATGAGCTGTAAGCAGTGCTATTAGCAGAGTACCTCTTTCCCTGTTCCCTGTCCTCTCTCAGGTGGTCCTTTCCAAGCGGGTTTCTCCTCCAGTACTGCTGCTGCGAGAAATCTTTGATGGGCCCTTGATTGTTCTCGGTGACAGGGAACCGCTGCTGGAAGCCGTCCCATTTCTGTGAAGGGCGGCTGGAAGGGATAACCCTGTTCTGTATGGGGTGACTATAAGGGTCATTCATCTTCTGTATAGGGCAATTGTAAGGGACGTCCATCCTTTGTAAGGGGCAATTGTAAGGGACGTCCATCCTTTGTAAGGGGCGATTGTAAGGGACATCCATCCTTTGTAAGGGGCGGTTGTAAGGGACATCCATCCTTTGTAAGGGGCGGTTGTAAGGGACGTCCATAGTCTGTAAAGAGCCGTTGTAGGGGAAGTCCATCATCTGTAAAGGAGGGCTATCTCTTGCCTTCTTGAAGCTGACATGGTAATGTGCAGGCCTTGCCATGCCAGCCTCGAAAACACTTAAGGCTTCCTCTTGACTTGGCTTGACTTGACCTCCTCTTAACTTCCTCTTGACTTGTTGACCTCCATCAGTTGTGGGGGCGTATCTCTGTCCTTGATGCTGGAACCTCCAGCGTTCCACCTCATCTGCCACCATACCCCTCACCCGATCTCCCACTCCATGTCCATAGTAATGGCGTAACGACTCTCCCATGGTGTGCGTATGCTAAAATGTCTGTATATGTGGTAGAGTGGCCACTTGGGAATCGATTCCCTGCTTGTGTCGAGGCGTCCTTGAGCGAGGAAGACACACTTGACCTAAACTGCTCCGAGGCGCTGTTTCGAAGGATAATTGCCTATTGCTCCTGTTGCTACTGGAATGTGCATATACACCCAAAACTAAAGGGAGCTAATTATTATACTAATACTCACGAGAAGCTTCGTCAAATACATCATTCTTGAATTCAATTTGGTCTCATTGACAAATCTCTTTAAAATACTTACATGGTTGTGATGATGATGTCATCATAACTATATCTGCCCAAATGTGGAGTTCCACGCAACATCAAATATTTCCCCAAATATGGAGTTCCACATGGGAGGCATACTATGGTCCGAAGGAGCATTGGTCCGAGGTGCGTTGGGGGTCGGGGGAGGGTTGGGGTTAGGTTTAGGTGTGCTGCCCTGGGGGAGGTTAGGGTTAGGGTGAGGGTTTGAGGTAGGTTGTCATTCGGACCTAAGCTCCGTCGGACCAAACACATGAACCCGTTCCACATGGCTAGTGGCAGGCCTCTAAGTAGAGCTCTTCACCGGGTCCCCCGACGTGTTTTACCGTAATCACTCGGGCAGGGTCGGAATCGGACGTATCCCCCGCGGATCTCGGGTCTGTCATTCATATCATTATGTGTAATGTCCGAGTGGATTCGAGAAGACCTGTATAGGCTACTGTGTGTGACGTGTGTGTGTACTGTCTGTGCTTTTTTGTTGTTGCAAATGTTAATAAAATATTCAATCATGTGTGTGATTGTGTGCCAGTCTGACTGTATACTCTTTCTCTCTGTCCACTGTGCGCTCATGCTGCACAGCGCTGGGGAGGAGAAAAACGAGGAAAAAAAGTTCTGTTTAAAGTGTGATAATTTAGGCTGACCTAGGATCAGGTTAGTATTGCAGCGACATGAACGGCTGTGATGATTATGCTGTTACGTACCACGCAATGCAAGCCCCATCCTCAGTTTGCCTTGCACTGATTTGAATGAAAACACCGGTGTGCAATATACTTTATATCACGATCACGGATCCCGACAACAGTGTTGAAGAAGAGAGCAAAGTAGGAGCTGTTTAGTGCATTGAGTGTCGCGCCTTGTTAATATTCCAATCAGCCAAGACCGGTACATGCATCTGCTTCTGCTAAAACTCTGTGTAAAAAAAACAAATGATCCGTTTGGTATTTTAAATGCGCACACGCTGAGGAGATGAGAAGAGAGTCTCTCTCACCCTCTGCTGCAGCGCGCAGCCTGCAGGGAACCTCTCTCTCTGTCTGTGTGTCTCTCTCTTTCTCTCTCTCGCGCTTTAATCATGAAATGGTAATTGGTCAATACGTCCGCTATATTTCATATAGTCCACATTTATGTCTGCCTGGCTGGGTCGGGACTCTCGGAATGTCGGAAATAATCGGATCTCAGTCGGGCTCGGCGCCGCCATTTGAAAGAACGGGTCGGAATCGCACAAAATTGTCACGGATCCACTCGGGTTTGGTTTAACTATTTGAAAATATTTTCGGAACGGGTCAGAATCGGTAAAATGTCACAGATTAATTTCGGATGTCGGAACCATTTTTCTGGACCCGTGAAGAGCTCTACCTCCAAGTACAGGCATTGCACAGCATCTTAGACTGGATTCATACTCCCAAGGGTCGTTACAGAAGGAAGAGATGCCACTGACATCATGGTACGCCATGACAGTGGCGGTTTCACTGCCGGAGCCGGCTGGACCAGCTCGTGAATAAAAAAAAAATCGGCAATTGCAACATTTGTCATAATCGGTTCAGGAATATAAAAGAGGTGTTTTCTAATCACTTGCTTTTCAATGTGTACAGTACATAATTTTATTTGAGGATCTAAACAGCGGCAGGTATCGTTTCTGTCTCAGAGGTATTGCAAGATTTTACTGCCAGACAGGAAACGGTGGTCTTTATACTCTGTATGTTCAGGAACGTAACCTTACAGCAGACAATAGTGTATTATATGTCTTCTGTTCTTTTCCAGGAGCGAATACTTTACAAAGGTCTCAGTCATTCAGAAATAGTGTTTGTTCATGAGTTGGTCACCGGGCTCTCAATGACTCCAATGCATTCCACATAACTTCCGGGTGTAGTTTGGCTCCCATTGTGCGACGAATCTGCTGTCTGCCATCATTGCATGCCTGCCCCCCCCCCCCCCCCCCCCCTATTCTTGCAAGTCTGATCGAACCCTGCAAACCCTCCCGTGCACTCAGATCATAGCCTGGCTAATAAGCCAGACTAATATCACACAACACTGTCGCAGGCAATTTTTTTTGCCAACGGCTGATTCGGTCTGGTTTATTAACCAGGCTACTCAGATCAGCCATTACAGGGAAGCTGGAAGTACCTTCACTAAAAACGCTGGGACAACGCTCCACACGTCCCAAACTCTTCTCCCTTCTGGCTCCAAAACTATGGAATGCACTTCCCATTACAATCAGATCCGCAGCCTCACTCCCAACCTTCCGCCGTAGTCTGAAAACTCACCTCTTCAGACTCCATCATGGCTCGTAGCACTTGCCCTAGCCCCGACTTATTTTATGTAGACTTAGATAGCAAATGAAATGAAATGAGCCCATAAGCATATGCTTTATGCTTCTTTGTCACAAACTACCACCATGCGCAAGCCTATGAGTTGAGCCTGTTGGTCCGGCCTGTGTTGCTTATGTTTTGGGCCCAAGTTGGAGGTACCGAGTTAATTTTGCTTCAGAAAGCCCTCTGGTCTTGGAGGCTTGATTCGAACCCATCTTATTTTAAACAATTGTACTCTGAAAGGAATTGTGTTTAAATCATTTCAACAGTACCTGAAAGTTTGCCGTGTCAAACACGTATTACTGGTGCTGCAGTGCGCCAAAGATTATTGCTGCTGCTATGCCGTAATGCGAGAACTGTAAAATAATAATAAAAAAGCAACTGGGCATTCTGTTGTAGCTCTGTATCATTTATAATAGTATAATTGATTCAGTGTATTTGGAGAAAACATGTATACATTTGCATATTAATTAAATTCCTGGAAGTCAGAACTGTAATAAAAAAAAACATCTGGGCATTCTGTTACGGATGTGGCTCTGTATCATTTATAATATTTAGTTCTAATTGATTCAGTGTATTTGGAGAAAATGTAATTACATTTGCATATTAATTCAGTACCTGGAAGTAGTGTTGGAAAGCTACACTGTCTACGAAGAAGAGGGGCCTGTCAAGACCTATATACAGTAGAGCTCTCACAAATACATTTTCTGCTGTTGAAGATTTTTTTGTTATTTCAAAGCAAAACTACAAATTAACTTTTTTAATTTATTCACCCGTATACCGCCAGGATTTCCCCCCATTTAACCCTTGTTTTGAATAGCCAAAACCTGCGACCGGATATTACTTTTGTTACTTACACTGTGTGTGGTGTCGGATCCATATCCGGTCTCTCGCTCGAAAGGGTTACCACGACCATTACGGCGTTGGCTATGGACCGTCGAAAAAGCTTGTTTTGACCAGAAATGGCATCTGGGACAAGGAATTGGAGATAAAGGCGATCAAAAGAAGCAGATAGGTGCGGATGTGCTCAAGAAACAAGATGCCGTGCGTCTTTGCTGTTTACATCATCACCTAGCAAACCAATGCTAATGTACTAAGTAGCATTACGACTTGATCGGTCATAGCACTATAAAAGACCAATTGAATGCCACAGACGTCTAAGTCCACACTATTGATCCATAATGTATAAATGATAGATAAGGGTTCAGGACAATCAGAATTAAATTTGGACTTAGACTGTTTTTCGTCTGTGGTACTCAATTGGCGTGAATTAATCTGACCCAGTGCCATTGCCATATATTCTACGCCAATGGCGCTGAATCAGATTAATTCAATTGGCGTACATCTATGCCAAAGGTGGGGAATATGTTAAATGTTGTTAAATGCAAATGTTATATTAAAATACAGCTTTTAACCACATGAACTCTAGTGTCCTAAGTCTGGGGGATGACGCATTGTGAGCTTGTAGTTTGACTACTTTCAATAAAGAGATTTAGGGCGTGTTCGGAAATACCACGTTGGAGCACCTATTAGTTAGCATTTCACAGTGCGCTCAGTGCGCTATTTCCGAATGCGCCCTTGGTGTATAGATGGGGGATAAAGAAGGACCGAGCAAAGTCATTGAAGTATTGGTTTAAGTCAGGGGTCTTCAAAGTTTTTCAGGTCAAGGTTCTATTAGGTTGGTGGTCCAAATTTCAGCATTTGCACCGGAGATTCAAATCTGGGGTAGAACGGGGAAGTTATAGTGCAACTTTAACCGTTCTCTGAAGTTGGCAAAAATGGTGTTCATTCATTCGTCCTTTCCTTTGAACTTGATAAAAGTGTTACATAAAAGGATGGGAGTGATTCATCGAATGCTGCAGGGGCAAAGAATGACTCTGGAATGGGGTTTAGAGTCGTGCTCGGAGTGAATGGCAGACGGGTTCGCATGAAGAGGGTTCCAAGCTCCCATGAAATGATATAAAGGGTAATACATTTCCAACAGTCTTTTTCGTTTTCTTTTTCATCCAAAAGAACTAATGGCATCATTATTCTCTTGAATACAAGAGCATATACCAAGCCATCATGTTATGCAGTAGAGTACTCCGCAATATGCCTGTTGAGCAGAGCACGAACGATATCAGTATTATTGAACGGTGCCTCCGCTCCATTACGTAGATGTATGTATACGTGTCCGAGCACGGGAAGCTGCCTCCATTTCGGGCGCGGGAAAGCTCGCCAGAACCGGGCCGGCCCTCTGGGCGCTTTCCTGGGGGTCTGGATGTTTATTCATGTATCTCTGGCCCTAATTTTTCTAACGTCCCTCTGAAGGATTATGACTCAGACCCTGTTTGTAAGTGGTTTCCTCAGGGATGGTCTGAGTGTGTTGTATGCACTGTGTTGTTTCAGTGACCTTTTGGTGTTAATTAACTAAGTACACATTGAGTTGAAGCACATAAACCGTGTGTGTGTGTGTGTGTGTGTGTGTGTGTGTGTGTGTGTGTGTGTGTGTGTGTGTGTGTGTGTGTGTGTGTGTGTGTGTGTGTGTGTGTGTGTGTGTGTGTGTGTGTGTGTGTGTGTGTGTGTGTGTGTGTGTGTGTGTGTGTGTGTGTGTGTTCAGTGGGCCTTCTGCATTGCGGTTGCGTTCGAACAGCGGCTGTCTTTAACGATCCAGATAAATATCATTTTCAACGTCATTTGGTGACTATTGGGTTCATGCCATTTACAAGAGTGTTTGCTAAATGTCAATAAAAGAGAATATTTTCAATTGGCACAATACATGGAGCTGAATAGAAGTTCATTTTCCCAGGTTAATGCGTGAGCTGGTGTGTCTGTGTGTTGTGCATGCATGTGTGTGTGTGTGTGTGTGTGTGTGTGTGTGTGTGTGAGAATGGCTGTGCCATGCAGCTAGTCTGATGAGCAGGCTGTGTTAACCCATTAAGACTTATGTTGCTATTCAGTGGTTCTCAAACCTTTTCATGTTCAAGGACCCCTAAAATGATATATACTTGGCCGTTGACCCACCTCTCAAAATATTTTCTTTAAAAATATATACTGTATATTCAAAGATTTAGCACAAATTGTCAATCTTTAATGGCAGCATCTACTAGCTAATAGCGCCAATATATAAAACATGGTTCAAGTGGTGAAAACCTATCATGACACGGATGCTTTCCCGGTTTTAATAGGTTAGTCAAGGAACAAAGATCATGTTCACCCACAGCACAGGTGAGCGGGGGATCTTGTGTCATTTCGCACACAGCCTGCCACACACTGGGTCACAATCCATACAGCTCAGCTTGCAAGCGTGATTTTTTCAAGCAAAAATAAATGCCACGGTATGTTGTGCAATTTTGCGGACACACACAAGCATGCATCACACAATTTGTGGGGACAGAGTGGCATTCCGACGCACCACCATTCTACCTGATTTCTGCGTGCAGTTATGGCTATGCCTATTGCCTTGGGTAATGCCAGTGTGTAATCACAATTTGTGCACCCAGAAGCTACCTTGCTCTCGTTCACTTTCTCTCACGCTTTCTCTCTCTCTCTCAAATAAAAAGGCTACTTTTAGACAGCTGGAAACCTGGAAAACAAAACACTGCAAAAATACCTGGAAGCAGTTTCTTCTTTTTATTCAAACTTAAACAAGCACTGCTCTCTTTATTGACTGAGGGTGGAATGCAGTCCGTCAAGTGTCCTGTGCCTTAATGTGTCTCTATCAGGTTTATTAAAGGGACACTTCACCCCTTTTGCAACCAGATCTTATTTTAATGATGTTTGGGAGACGAGAAACACTTTCCTGGGGTTTTTATGTGGGTAATATGTGTTTTTACTGATATTTTAGTATTTCAAAGTGTCATGGACTGGGCTCACTTCCTTCCTGAACTACAATTCCCATAATGCTTTGATGCACTGCTCCTCCTTGTGGATAAGGGGAGGGATGGCTTACTGAGACAACATGTAGTCCAGGAAGTAAGTGAGCCCAGTGTCCATAACATCATGGACACTTTGAAATTCTAAAATATCTAAAAACCCCCATACAAATGGTAAATGGCGCATTTATATAGCGCCTTCCCTTTATCCAAGGCACTTTACATACTGTAGATTGTGCATTACATTCACCCATTCACACACACATTCACAATCACACACCAATGGTGAAGGAAAACATGCAAGGCAATTAGGGGTTCAGAGTCTTGGGTAGGGCATGCATTTCCAACTTACATCGTTCCAAGTAGGCCTGTGCCCAACGGGCACCGCTGTACAGGCTCCAACCGGCAGGGTGCCGGCCCGGTTCTGGCGAGCCGCCCCGCGTCCGAAATGGTCGAGAAATGACAGTTACCATGTGGAGTTCCGGAACATCCAGACCACCAAGAACGTTCCCAGGGGGCTTGCCCGGTTCCAGCGAGCCGCCCCCGCGTCCGAAACGGTCGAGAAATTACAGTTACTGTGTGGGGTTTCCTGGGTGTCCCTGGAACATCCAGATCCCTAGGAATGCGGCCAGGGGGCTGGCCCGGGTTCCGGCGAGCCGCCCCGCGTCCGAAATGGTAGAGAAATGACAGTTACGGTGTGGGGGTCCCCGGGGGTCGCTGGAACATGCAGACCCCCAGGAATGCGCCCAGGGGGCCGTGCCGGGCCCGGGCCGTTTCCGGCAAGCCGCCCGCATCCGAAACGGTTGAGAAATGGTGAAAACCAACCCAGCTATTTTCGTGCTTGGACAAACAGACCCAGGGACAGACAGACCCAGAGACGAACAGACCCAGGGACACACATAGCTGTGTAATGGCCACTCAAAAATACAGTACATTTACCCAGCCCCACAGGTTACTACTCTAGGAGAGGCACTCTCTGTCCTCTGATCGTTAAAATAAACATGCTCTGAAAATGCACCCATCGGACTACTTATCACAGCCGAAATACTTATCACAGCAGCTGCCGTGTTAAGTGGTCAGATGGTGGGCTCTTTTACGTGTCACATCTGTCTAAGTCAATAAGTTATGTCAAATAAAACAGATATTTTTTATGATGAGTGAGTCAGCTGAGGCGTGATGACATCACTAACCCATTAAATTAAGACCTGAGGCCGATTATGTCAGGTGTAAACCTCATAATGTCCAAAACTGTTACGTTTCAGAACTAAAATTGGTTAGCATCAAAACTATTGGATTGAAAGTTCAAATAACTGCTACTTTTGATGCTTTTGTGTGAGACTGTGTGAGACTGATCAAGTAGGGCAAGAAACTTGGGACTAGATCTTGTGCCATGCTTTATCCGCAAGTAATGAACATTTTCCGTGAATTACGCATTTAGGAGCTTAATCCACTATGCGTAAACGTTATCTTGCGGCCACACAACCCACTATTATTAGCTGTGTTGGTCGTGGAGTCGATGGCAGAATAGTCAGATACTGGACACAAAACAACCCTCTGTATCTAATATAAATGTATTCCAGGCAGCACGCGTTGCTCTTCCATAAGGCAATATCCAGGGCATAATGGATTATGGATAATAGATCTCTTAAAGGCAATGGTACCTAGCACACTGATGTTGCGTAACGCCCAAACCACACGCATAATGTAATGGGTAGCGGAGGTGTTTTAAGGATGTAGGTGGTGGCACAAGATACAATTTTTTACAGGGGAACGCCTCTTACACATTACTAATTCCCCAAATTGAGGAAATAGGGCTCCTGGCGCGAGATGGAGCCCTTGATGTCTAACAACTGTGAAGGATGCTGCAATTATGATAAAATTGGCTGCTAATCACACTCAATCCCACGATTCCCCAGTCACTGTCTCAGGGCAAGCAATTGAATCTGACATCAGATGACTGTGCCCCTCAAAGGGAGTTCCTTCATTTTATGAAGCAGTGGTTCACCAAAATAATCATATTTGAACTTAAATAAATAAATAATTAATTTTAGACGTATAGAATCAACATAGGTTTTTCAAAAAACTCTTAGGGCAGTATTATGCGTGTCTTAAGTACCAGGTCTTATTACTTAACTTAAGACCTGGAGGCGTGGTCAATGCTGTTTGGCCACTCAGAATATAGCCAAATGGCATTGATCACGCCTCCAGGTCTTAAGTTAAGTAATAAGACCTGGTACTTAAGACACGCATAATTGGCATTGGCCTCATTTTGTTTTTTAATCTACAAGCTTGAGGTTGTAGATCTGCTGTTTTGGAAAAGTATAGAATATTGGTTTTGTTTGTATTATTAATACAAATCTCAAAGTAACTTGTAACGAAAATTTTCAAAGAATTGTGTTGGAATAGAAAGTAGGCCTACAATATTTGCCTTTGAGATATAGTGGTGTAGAATTATAAAGTATCTGAAAACGGGAATACTCATTTAAAATAAAATTACTAATTGTACCACTAATGGCCTCAGGTCTGTCCTGAGGCCATTAGTGTCCATGTTACCATATCTCTCCTGCCCATCATCAAGCCCCACCAGATTCATGCTAAATGCTGAAACGTGTATGTAGGCCTACACTTTGGACATTTGAGATGAACTACTGTAAGCCTTGTTTATTTTGGGAGTTTGAGTAGTCTAAGGATGAGCCACTTGGCTCCACACGTCACGCCTTGGTGGTTATAAACCTTTAGTCATGCTCTTTTGGGGCATGCCTCTATTTTTCATTGATGTTTGCCTTTTTTGGCAGTTTGAATAGTAAGTAAGTAAGCCTTGCCGGGCCATGTGGCCCATAGGGCAGGAGCCTATTTCTTGTTTCCGTAGTATGAGGCAGCTTGACGTACAGTACAAGAACAACCCCGGCCCTAGGCATGGCACTACTATGCAATGTCTGCCTCAGATGATGCACTACAATGGACCCAAGGACTGTCCCAGCGGAGACGATGTGTGCTGCCGTGGTGGGTGTCAGTATAGTTGACAGTAACAAAGCACATTTAGAGGGCGGAAGCAGTTCAGGAGGTAGAGAGTTTTTTGAAAAACCTATGTTGATGCTATACGTCTAAAATGAATTATTTATTTATTTAAGTTCAAATATGATTATTTTGGTGAACCACTGCTTCATAAAATGAAGGAACTCCTTTTGAGGGGCACAGTCATCTGATGTCAGATTCAATTGCTTGCCCTGAGACAGTGACTGGGGAATCGTGGGATTGAGTGTGATTAGCAGCCAATTTTATCATAATTGCAGCATCCTTCACAGTTGTTAGACATCAAGGGCTCCATCTCGCGGCAGGAGCCCAGTCCATATGTCACAACGCCCTATCCAGCCCTTGATGATCAGGGCCAAGCAGGGCGGATACAATTCCACTGAGTTGGTGGAAGTTTAAATATACCATAACGATGATTAGACCACAAATATATTTTTACTAATCTAATGATCACAAATTGCATTGACCTGTACAGTAACACATGCAATCACTTAGCCTATACATTATATTACCCCAGTCCTCCATGCATGCGGCAGTGCACGCGGCTATTAGTGGTTTTCCTGCTTAAAATGGGATAAAGTACCTTAATAACCCTCCCGGTGGTTGTCCACAGCCTGGAGTGAGGCTAGACTACAGATATGGAGGGCTATCACTTCGGGTCGGCCGGGTTCACTGGCACTGGCCTCACTTTTTCAACGATTCTTTTTTTCCGCAAATTAATGCCGTACTTCGTCATACTACAGTGTGTCACCCAAACGTTTTTGATATATTTATTGAATAGTGAATACTTTATTAACAGTTTGCAAAAAAGGTACAGTGGTACAGTCAATTCATCAAGACAAACAATGATATGCAAAACATCATGTAAGAGTAGTATTACAGCTAATAAGCTTAGACGTTTACAGAGCCTACTTTCTATGACTGTTGGTATGTCATTCCACATTCTGGTGGCATAGCAGTAGAAAATATTTGACCCCATGTGCCGAATCTCGGTTCAGTAAGATGATCTCTGTGTGTGTGTGTGTGTGTGTGTGTGTGTGTGTGTGTGTGTGTGTGTGTGTGTGTGTGTGTGTGTGTGTGTGTGTGTGTGTGTGTGTGTGTGTGTGTGTGTGTGTGTGTGTGTGTGTGTGTGTGTGTGTGTGTGTGTGTGTGTGTGTGTGTGTGTGTGTGTGTGTGTGTGTGTGTGTGTGTGTGTGTGTGTGTGTGAGAGAGAGAGAGAGCGAGCGCTTCCCCCTCCCTCTTTTGACTTCTCACCTCCCTCTTTTTTGCCCCTGAATACCCCCCCCCCCCCCCCCCCCCCCAACCCTGCAGCGGTGTCCATGGTGTCCAGCCAGGCGGATGGAGAGGACTCCTCCTGCCCTCTGGGTCAGTTCCCATGTGGGAACCTCAGTGCTCTGTGTCTGCCTCAGATGATGCACTGCAACGGACACAAGGACTGTCCCAACGGAGCCGACGAGCGCCACTGTGGTGGGTGTTTGTCAGTACAGTGCATGTGGTTCCCAAACTGGGGGTCGGAATGGTTTTAGGGGGGGTCCCCAGATGATTAGCTTAATGTGCAACACTGTTTTCTCACAATAAACAGACCAACATACAGTGCGGGTGTATACAGGGTATCTGCATATTTCTAAAGTGACAATGTAATGTCTTCCTACTCCTACAATTCCAACTTAAACATTACCCTCGTAAAAACTGACAAATGTACTTGAACTGCTTTTTTCCGTATCCACCAGATATCATTGCACCAAAATAACTGATCTACTCATATCCATCCGTTCGTCCCTCCCCAACTTTTCAAACAAGATGTCTCCAAAACGACTAGCTTACAAATCCCTGTGCACCTTCATGCTCCGTTGCGATGGAATGGCTTGTAGATTAATTGGCAAATTATTTATTTATTGGCCATTTCAGAATTATTACTTTCTATTATTATATTATTTTCACAGTCTCGGAGTGTGAGAGTGTACAACATCTAATGGAACCTCTCAGATTTGCTGTGTTGATTGGGGTCCCAGAAATAAAATATCATGTCAAAGGGGGTCCGTGGCCTAATGTATATCAAGCTGGGGTTCCGTCCTTGAAATCAAAAAGCTTTAAAATCAGGCATGTTATGAAGTACTAGTTCATACCCGGGGATGTGCTTTATGTGGTTTATGTGTACAGTTCTGTACACAGTATTGAATGTATTGTTATTGCTGAACATCCCTAAACAAAGTATATATAAGTAGTCATTGTAGTCTATCTTTCAGAGAGAGAGAGAGGGGGGGGGGGGGGGGGGGGGGGAGAGAGATAGAGAGGGGAGAGGACGGACGGACGGCACATGCACACAGGGCATAAACTGTACAGGTAAAGGCAGGTTCACAGGGAAAGTCAAGTCCACACAGAGGAACATAAATCGAAGAAACATAAATACACCACAAACAGTTAACAGCTTCTATCTGGGTGCTTTTGTTCTGTGCTTGCAGGGGACAACGTTGGATGGGCTGATTTATTTGGTCAAATATTTCACAACACCATTACCTTGGGCGACAGCAATGCAACCGAGACCGAGTGCTGTAAGTGTGTGTGTGTGTGTGTGTGTGTGTGTGTGTGTGTGTGTGTGTGTGTGTGTGTGTGTGTGTGTGTGTGTGTGTGTGTGTGTGTGTGTGTGTGTGTGTGTGTGTGTGTGTGTGTGTGTGTGTGTGTGTGTGTGTGTGTGTGTGTGTGTGCGTGCGTTATTTTTCTGTATGTTTGTGAGCCCGCTTCGTTCCCCGCTACATCACTCACCTCGTTTTGTGCGTCCCGTGCTCCGCTCAGCAGGCAAAAAATAAATGTATTTTCTGCAGGTCCGAAACACTTCCTCTTTTGGCACAAATGTGTTCCCATCAGTTTAGTGAGCTTAGATGAACAGCAACTATGATGCCAAACACACCGCCCAAGTGTTCTTTTTATGTAGGCATTACCTTTTTTTAAGAAGACAGATAATATTAAATCCTGTGGGTTAATTACCAGGTCAAAGAGAGAGAGAGAGAGAGAGAGAAAGAGAGCGGGACTCGCAAGGAGAGTATGGTTGCTTCAAATCGTATCCTTTCCGCCATGTCCGGGTCATAGGCAATTTGCCTTCCCGGAAAGGCGGAGCACACATCTTCATATATGCATTTGCTTGGAAAGCGCAAAGTTGGCAACCTGGCAGAGTGGCCCTGTGTTTTGGTTTTTTTCGTCTGAAAGTGGGCATGGCAAGGTGCAATGTGTCTATATCCCAAGTTGATTGGAAGCTGGAAATGTGGCATCCTAGCAGGAACAGTATGCTGTACTGTACTGTACTGTACTGTACTGTACTGTACTGTACTGTACTGTACTGTACTGTACTGTACTGTAAGTCATTGTCCTGTCCTGTCCTGTCCTTTACTGTACTCCACTGTACTGTCCTGTCCTGTTCTGTACTGTACTGTACTGGGCTGTACTGTACTACTGTGCTGTAGTCCTTTGTACTACACTGTACTGTACTGTGCTGTGCTGTGCTGTGCTACTCTGTACTGTACTGTACTGTACTGTAATGTTCTCTACTGTACTGTACTGTACTGTACTGTGTTGTGTTGTGTTGTGTTGTGTTGTGTTGTGTTGTGTTGGGCTGGGCTGGGCTGTACTGTGCTGGACTCCTTTGTACTGGACTGGACTGGACTCATTTGTACTGTACTGTACTGTACTGTACTGTACTGTACTGTACTGTACTGTACTGTACTGTACTGTACTGTACTGTTAATATTGTTGTTATTAGTGTTGTTATTGTTGTTGTTATTATTACAATTGTTATTATTATTACATGGATACTGTACTGTAGTGTACTGTACTGTTTATATTATTGTTATTAGTGTTGTTGTTGTTGTTGTTATTATTGCTATTATTACAATTGTTAGTATTATGACATGGATTAGTGAGTAGCCTCACGTTTTTATTGGTTGTGAGCAGTGTGGCTGTTGCATTTACACTGTGCCAAGGCTCCCCCTAGTGACCATATCTGATACGTGCACTGGACGCAGAAGGGCGCAGAAGTTGATTGGACGATGTGACGCTGAACTTGTTTAGCAGCCGTTGTTGCAGCGCACGTGCGTGTGTGTAACTTCCGGTGGCGTTGTAGGAAGCCCTCAAGGTAACATGAAAACTCGTGGGGCACATGGTGGCGGCGGAGCCAATGGAAAGAGGGGATGTAGTGTTGCCAGGTCCGCGTATTGTAAGCGAGTGGTAGTGTGTGTAAGTAGGCTGTCGAAAGTCAGGGTTTGCGGGCTTGTTTGCATAGACATGGCAACAATTGTGGCGGCAGAGCCAATGGAAAGACGGGAATCACGGGATGCAGTGTTTCCAGGTCCGTGAATTGTAAGCGAGTTGTAGTGTGTGTAAGTAGCGTGATGAATGGCATTTTGTGTGGGCTTGTTGTCATAGACGTGGCAACAGTGTTCCGTGGCCTGTGTGTGTAAGTGTGTGCGTGCGTGGGTGTTTTTGGCGATAGTGTTTGTAGTAAATAAATGCATTGAGGGTTTCCACACCTGAGCCGACAGCCGCGGACGTTTTCTCTGTCGGCCAGCTTCTTTTCCGTTTTTTTAGACAGCTGGTGGATGGAAAAGAAGCTCCACCCACGCGGCTGACTGCCGCGACGGCCAGATTCCCGGAAACGCTCTCCTCCGCGGCAGACAGACAGAGAAAACGTCCGCGGCTCTCTTGTAAGTGTGGCAACACCTATTGCCGGCGTGAGTGTGGAAGGGAACTGACTTTGGTGGCAGTGCAATGAGCATTGGTCCGCGGGTGGTGTTGAGGCTCGGCGATCGGCGCGACATGAGGAGATAGATCTGGAACGACGCGGAGGGTAAGTCCGTGACGACACTGCCGTGTGAGTGCAGTGTGTAGGACAGAGGTGCAGTGGTTAGGAGGGCGGGCTTGGTATGACGTAGCTATTGACTTTGGGTTTCATAACCGTGTGTGCGCATGAAGATTACAATTGTAATATTAGATACCTTGGATGTGATGAGCCGAAAGGTTTAGGGTTAAAATGTTGATGTCCTCACAAATAGTAATTCATACATTTGAAGTGTGTGTGTGTGTGTGTGTGTGTGTGTGTGTGTGTGTGTGTGTGTGTGTGTGTGTGTGTGTGTGTGTGTGTGTGTGTGTGTGTGTGTGTGTGTGTGTGTGTGTGTGTGTGTGTGTGTGTGTGTGTGTGTGTGTGTGTGTGTGTGTGTGTGTGTCGCTCGCGCGCGCAGTCTTGCTGGAGTATCCAGAAAGCTGCGACTGTACCCAGACCAAGGTGTGGTGTGTGGACGTTAATCTGGAGGAGGTCCCTCAGCTCTCCCACAACGTCACCTGGCTGTAAGTGACAAGCTTCCGGTTTCTACTGTATGTACAGTACGTACGCCTGCATGTATTCTACACCAGTGCTTCTCAAACTTTTCCATGTCGTTTCATGTTGTGCGGCCAGGGACAATTGTGGATGTTTTGTGGCCGGTTTCTTTTATTTATGGTGGGGAACATTTATAAACTGCCTTGCTATTGTGTTGCATCATGCATTGTGTTGCACACATCCTATTAGTAACAGGGAAATTGCAATATTAAAGTGTATATATTCGGTATAATCTTTAGTCCCAGGCAAAGTGCAATTTTAAACTGTATATATTTAATTGTGTATAATCTTTAGTCCCATGGGAAAGTGCAATATGAAACTATGACCACAGGCTTTTGAAATTGTAGCATGATGCGTTTCATTTTTTTAAATTAGTTTTCTTTTTCACTCACTATAGCCTTATTTGTCATTGTCACACTATGCAAATTTCAAGTCTGTGAAAATAAACAAACTAGTCTAATTCTCATCTCTATTTATTCTTATTCTGAGAGTTTTCTAGATTAATTAATTCTTCTCTTTGGGAATTCTGTCCAGATGCCACATACAGATACAATTACTGCTTTACTGTAAATTTAGCAAATAAAAGCAGGTCTAAAACTACAAGTAACTTTATGGAATAAATTGTAGCATACTTGCAGTGTTGCTATAATAGGCCTATTGTAGTTTTACTCCACATGTATAGTTATAGTTACTTTGTAGATTTTGATTATTTATCAAAAACTATCCTAGCTATATCAAAGCCCTGCTGCCCCCCGTTGAACCAGGGCAGGGCGCTGCCTTAGATCCTCGGGCATGGCCCTCCTGAAAGGCCACCCGTCTCGCCTCGTTACATGGGGAGATCGGGCTTTCGCAGTTCGGCCACCCATGATGTGGAATGCCCTACCCGTGGAGCTGAGGCTGGCAAAATCAGTGTCAAATCACTTCTAAAAACCTATTTGTATGTTAAAGCCTTTTCTTAGTGGCTTCTGCCGTTGTTATGTTTTTAATTGTGTGTATTGTTTTAATCTGTATTAGTCCGGCTGCCAGGGTTATGGGGTGGGAAATTTGGTATATAGTCTTTCTTATTGGCCTAGAATATTGTCTATATACATACATTCATGAATCCACTTGCTCACCGGCTGTCACTATTGGGCAATTGTTTTTATAGGGGTTTCTTGTGACCCTACCATTAACATCCTATGGCAGGCACAAATGTCAAACTTTCCTTTTGCTTTAAGTAGCATGTGAATTGTGAATCATGAAAACCCCTAGTTTGACACTAGGGGGTTTTCATGATTCTGAATCCATTCCAAGCATTAGTTTTGCACAAAATGCACTCCTTGGGCTAAAAACAGCCATAGCCATCATGACAAATGTGATGAGGTCAGCACATTTGGGCACATTTGGACACTGCAAGTGCAAGGGCATGGCTGCTTTTAGCCCAAGGAGTGTTTTTGTGCAAAAAACTAATGCTTGGAACGCTGACACAATGCCCTATGGCTGCAGTGGGGCTTCGGCGTCATTCATTTTGGAACTGCCTGCATCTGTATATATATATATATATATATATATATATATATATAAGTCTGATTTCCACCCCACAGTTTGGCATGAATAGAAACACTCTAACCACTTAAACCCTATTAGGCCTATGCTTAGTTGGTCGGGGTCCCCCAGGGCTCTATACTTTGTCCCCTTGGTCGGGGTCCCCCAGGGCTCTATACTTTGTCCCCTCAATTTTTCCCTCTGTGTCAAATCTCTTTGCCGAAATTAGCAAATCTACAAGTTCAGTTCATAATATGTTGCATTGCGGTGAGCTTGCAGATCTGCCGTTTCTGCCGGATGTTTGCATATTATGACTCGGTAAGTGGTTAAACATCAGTTAGCAGAACTTTCCATGACAGGCCACAGTGAGTCAGTGAAGCAAAGCTACCGTATTAACACTGGCCATTGGCCAAGATCTATGTCAATTAAAGCTCATTATTTAATAACCTATATTTGTTCTGTAGAATGAAAACAAAACAACTTCAGGTTGGGACAATGGTTGTTAACTCTGGGACACTTTAAAGTGGGACAGTTTCAGGACTCAGGATAAAATACATTTTTGAGGCCTGGTTTTGGGTACCGTGGGACGTGGGTTTATTGTCCAATGGAAGTGCAGAGAAGTATAGGACGTGTAGGAGTGAGTCTTCTGGTGATTTAATTGTCTTCCCCTTGTACCCCAACAGAGCGTATTATTAATATCCCTGTGCTGCGTTATTTGTAAATGGCACAGCTAATTTTGTACTGTAAGCACTGAGCAGGCCTGGTTGCTTGTTTTGTATGTACAGCCAGGACTTGTTTAATTTAAGAGAGGTATTTAATCTCGTTCAGGCCATTAATCTGTAACATCCTCAGGGGAGAAATTGTTTTTTTTATTTTTCCTTTTTTTATTTTTACCTTTGCGTAGTACTTGTCAGCCAGTAGTGGTCCTACCTAGCCTGATTATCAGACTGTAGCTTATGCAGTCCACTAAGAGAGTGGGCGGGGTCTTTGGGCTGGATCCAGGCTAGGTCCTACCCCAACCACAAAGATCTCTCTATAGAAGAGCAGGGAGACCAAATACAACCACCGCAGTTGTGTTGGTTAAATTCAATTAACATTACCAAAAATAGCATAGTATTGACTAAAGTAAATTACATGCTGTAATAGAGCTTTAATTAAGGCGACCTATTGTAGTTCACCGATCGTTTTTCTCGTTGTTTCGAGCTCTCAGATGTGCTACGTTTTTCTCAAACTGACCACTCTCTCGTGATTATTGCTGAGAACAGGTCTTCTCTGATCTACTCAGGCATATAATGATACAGAGGCCTGAGAGAATAGAAACTGAGCCAAATTAACATAATAATAAAGCACGGACATGAACCCATATAGTCAACCTTCTCAACAGCAAGAGGAAGTTGAAGAAGTTCCAGCCTGTATTGAGGGTCACCTGAGCCAAGCAGTTTTTCAAGCTTCAACAATGTTTAATGTATTATGTACTTCATGCATTACATCACAGTGATACAAACTTTTCTTAGGTTAGGAGCTCCCAAACGAGAACATGAAACATAAGAAAATGCTATACGAGCAGTGATCTTGATATCATATTATAAGCCACGTCATGACCTCATGGACACTGCATCTTTTTATGGTGCAGTTTGTATAATAATAGAGTTTTCAATCGGCATGGGAAGTTCCATTTATGGCCTTTCCCTCTGGAAACATGGAACTCCCCAAGGTGCTCAGTCAATTTCCGCTTTATCTGTGCTTGGCCCCCTCACAAAGTATCCTCACAAATATATTGTACTTGAGTGTTGTATTAATTATTTTATTGCTGGCTAGCAGTTAGCATTTAGGAAGTTCCCAATGCCACCATAAGCCTTCACTTTAAGAGTGAGTTTTCCCGCCCCCCACACACACTCACTAGTCACTACACACACTTTAGTATCATTGGCACAAGCACACATTGTTTACCTTTTGTCAGAAGCGTTTACATGGCGGGAGCGACGCGGTACAAAGGCACACATTAAATCAGAAATTTGGATGGCAGAAGATCCACCAAGGACAGCTCTCATGGATTCCGACTTCCGTCCCATAGCTGGAGTGGTGGGGCGGTGCCATAGCAACAGGACCAATGTTAAAAGCTGCCGTGGGGCTCAACCATTATTTACACATACGGACACTAGCATCCTCTAGTGGCAGGTCCGTATATATACGGACTTAGCAAAAACAATATTAAACTTAGATGTTTTAAACCCTTTTTCTCTTTGGGGAGAATATTGGACAAAAAACTGAAAGGAGGGTTGTTCAAACGGCAGTGGTGAAAACTTGCGCAGGAGACTCGGGTTCAATTCTGGAGTAGAACAGGAAAGTTACAATACAGGTAGGGCAGCTTTTACTTGAATAACCCTGGAATGCACTCTACCAGGGCCCAAGGCCTTTTATAATCTTGGCATTGTGTCTGTCTTCTATTTTCTTCCTTTTTTTGAGTGGTACAACCATAGGGTGCAGCCACAAAATAGTGCTTTTCCTGCCTCTGACCTCTTAACCCATTAAGACTTGAAGACTTGAGGAAACCAAACCAAACCGCAGAGGGGGAAAAAATAATACAAAGAAGGAAAACCCACATAATGCAACTTTGACTCCAATAATAGAGCCACAATCATTTTATGCAAATTCTCTTTCTATTCTATTTTGGTTTGGTTTTCACGCTTTGCTAACTTTTCTGTTTGGAGGAGCGTTGAGTGATTGAAGTTTAATTCATTCTTAGAGCTCCAGGGCTTATGTACAAAATGTAAGTCAGGAGGCTTAATTTGCATAATCACGTTTCAAAGGAGACGGTTAACACCAAGTCCTGCTCTAACCTTTCATTCATCTCGTTTCATGCATTATGCAGATTTCTTTATTTTATCTATCTGTGTGTGTGTGTGTGTGTGTGTGTGTGTGTGTGTGTGTGTGTGTGTGTGTGTGTGTGTGTGTGTGTGTGTGTGTGTGTGTGTGTGTGTGTGTGTGTGTGTGTGTGTGTGTGTGTGTGTGCATGCGCGTGCGTACACACATACATTACATATGTTCGTGGGTGACTGGGCTCTTTATAAGCCTAATTTCTACTCGTGTCTACTCTACTTTTGATGTGTGCGACAACGTCATGCAAAAAAAGTATGAATTGGCCTTTAGAACACAAGTGAGATGCCTTTGGAGTAACTGGGACATTGATGTGGTTTCCGTTTCAGGTCCCTAAGGAACAATATGATCCGAACGCTGCCTGACAACGTCTTCTCACAATATTCCTCCCTGGAGAAACTGTGAGTACATCATACAGTAACACACACACACACACGCTGTCATATGATAACCTATTCAACCAGTAAGTACATTGAGACAAATTCTCTTTTACAAATATGCACTGGCCAAGAGAGAGGCAGACATATTATTTAGCATTGCATGCATACATTATAGACAATGCAGGACCACGCACGCACGCACACATCTTAAACTTGTTCATTAACTGTTTTATAGAGCGCCAAAGTCCTGGCGTCACTCGCTCATCCCTGGTTCTGCCTGGTTCACGGAAGTAATTTCTCTATGGAGAATAACACGGGGTCATCTTAGAATCCTAAAATCCCCCTATGGGGATTACAATTAAAAAGTACATGAACCCGTGGATTTGCGCCCTCTACCGATATTGACGTCAGACTCTATTGCTGCTAGCTGTTAGTGCCACGGCTGCGCCCACTTTAACAGGATCTATTTCCTCTCGGCAGCACCCCCCTGCACACACTCACTGTAAACATTTGCTGTCATTAGCATTAGCGCTCACTGATTACCTTTTGGCAGAAACGTGTATGTGTCGGGAGCAATGCGGTAAAAGTCACAAATTACATCCAAACTTTGGATGGCTAAAGATCCACCAAGGACAGCGCTCGTAGAATCCGAATTATGGAGGTTTGAAAATCCAGCTTTGAATTGAGTTAAACGGAGCCCAGTTTTAACGTCCCATAGCTGGTGGTGACAGAGGCGTTGCATAGCAACCGGATCAACGTTAAAAGCTGCTGTGGGGCTCAACCATAGAGTATACGAGTGTACATGTCTATGTACTGTATACATAGACATGTTCGTGTATGGCTGATAACGTCCCATAGCTGGGGGGTACGAATATGTTCGTACTTCGCAGAGAAAGAATTAAGAACCAAATCACATAAATGCAATAAAACGGCAGATATTCAACAGCGTACTCACGCTGTCATATTAAACTCCTCAGTGAAATTTAATATGGCAATTTGAGTCTGCTCCAAGCTAAAATAAAATACAAGGTTCAGTTCACAAAGGGGGCAGTGAGTATAGCGCGGCCAGGCGTTTGATCTGAGGTTAAGTGAGTTTTTAATTGAAACAAACTTTGAACGAGTGTAAGATGTAGATTACCAAGAAGAATGACTCATCACTGTAGAGCAGCGAGGGGGGCTGGGAGGATATATAAGTGGGCCAACAGATATTTATTTATTTATTTATTTAGTTGTGTATAGTTTTAATGACAGGCTTTGCATTCTGTAGGCTACTGTAGAAAACGGCATAGGCTCACTTTTGTGTTTTACGAACGGTCTGAATGAATGAATACGTTCAATAACTTTTATTGAGAATATTGTTGTTAAGCATAGCCTAAAGAAACGCTCCTGTAGCCTACAGACCTGAAGACCACAGCAACGAGAAAATCGGAAGCAATTGTGTGGACTGAGGCTTTGCATTCTTTTGCTACAGAAACCAGAATAGGTTCACTTTTCTCTCTCTCTCTCTCTCTCTCTCTCAGATTCCGATCATTTCCACCCACACATACAGTAGATGAACACATTCCGCCAGCCCCCTAAGCCAGATTTGTACTGTAATTAACTGTTATTACTTCCGATCTGATTACTCTATTGAACGAGCAGAGCGGCCGGTCATCATGTGCATCATTACACAGAATCAGAATCTTTATTGTCACATCACTGGTTTATAGGTGCAGCTGCAAAGACTATCACAAAAGACACTCTACTGCATGTCCCCCTGGGGATGATGAAACTATCATTTCCTCTCCTGCTAGAAAGTCCCCAATGAAGTCCGAGCTGTGCTACTGAATCTGTCTGCAGTGGCATTCAGAACGTGCATACATTGTTGTTAGTGTTGTTGTTAGTGCATATGCGCCGCACAGGAAGAGGACCACCAAACGGGCCAACATCCTGGCTGTTATCCACACATTCTATTGGGCGCCGCCCCCAGAGGTAAATTCAAAGGAAACAAACAATGGGTTCCCATATCGGTAGGTGTCTAGCTCTGGAGAAGCCTAGCCTAATGAGTCAGCTGTGTGTAGGTGTGCAGCTGTCCATGGAGCCAACAAGCTGGAATGTAGCATCCTTCAATCACCATATACCCCACAGGCCTTCACTTCTCATCCCCTCACACCTGTTTTATATTATAAAAAACAAACAAACAGTTGAAATAACTTTGACTTTCCAATCGACTTTTTATGGTATTTAAAGTAAAATATTAAACGAACTATAAAACATTTCAAAGCGAAAAGAATGAGCGTACAGTATGTGTCTACAATAGATTGATGTTTTTACAGTTTGAATGGATTTGTTGTAGTGAGCCCACAATTAAGACCTTTTAAGTCCTGTCTTTTTCCTGTTGGTTTCTAAAACCAACAGGGAGCCAGTGAGTGGAGTGAGGCCAGGTCCGAGGTGATATACTTATTGTTACTGGTGAGGTAGCCTCTGAAACCCAGACGTTTTTATTTATTTAAAAAAAAGTCTGGGTCCGAGTCCACTTTAATTCGGCATAGAGTAGTGCAAACATCACTCACTCTCTGCTGATTTCTGATCGTCTGCACCTTTGTTAAATTGACACGCACACGCACACATATACACACACACACACTCCTCTCACTCTCTGTCGCTCTCTAATTAATTAGTCTCATGTCTAGCAGCTGCGCATAGTTTCTGCCGGGAGCTGCCTATGCCATAAAAAAGCATAGGTGAGTTCCAGGCTACTGGTGAGGAGACATGCAGCTTAATTCTGAACCAGCTGCAGGTGCTTTAGGCCCAGGCTACACGTACATGGATCTTTTGCTAAACGGATATTTCCGTCCTCCGTTTTAGAAAAAATCCCTGCCCATACGACAGAGATATCTATGTTCACACACAAACGCAGAAACGCATTGAACACAGGATAAAATCACTGCAGTAGCAGGTTTCAATATAGGCTATATTATATTTGATTTTATATTTACACTTATGAGGTGCCAATCATGTTTTTTAATGAAGGAATAAGTACCAAATTTGAAAAGCCACCTCAATTGTGAGTGGAAGTGGAACATGTTTCTTTCATTGTCTGTCAGCATGTCACACTAATGTGCGTAAATCTCCAAATCCCGACTCTCGACTTTTCTCTCCATATAATAAAAAAAATGATAGACACTTTACCATTGCTCTGGCGACTTGGCAAGTCCTGCACAGAAAATAATAGCAGAGTCAGACCTATAGAAGTGTCCACAACCAGTTTTGAGCTTGTAGAGTGGCTATATTTTCCAGGTGTATAATAAATGTCACGTTATAATGTAGACCAGGAGTGCCCACCCTTTTTTTTTTACTTGAGAGCTACTTTCAAAATTACCAGCTCAACAAGATCTACCCACCTGACAATAGTTTAAATATGTACCTGAGGGGGCTTTATAATAGCGGCGCTGGCATTATATATAAGACAAATGCACTTGGAAGTTGGAATGGGAAATAAGAGGGGGAGAAATGGAATAGGTAGGGTTTTTTGTATTTAATTTATAATGCTACCGATGTTTGTGCACAGCAAAACTGAAAACAAAATGTTGCATTGTGGATTTGAGCTGACATGGCGCTTTTTGATGTCAATCAATCAAGTCAACCTTTAATTCAAGTGGCAGATGCGAAGAATTGTCTTTTATATATTTAATTGAAATATTATTTAGGGGCATGTCATGTGATCTACCTGCACAG
This sequence comes from Electrona antarctica, assembly GCF_951216825.1. Lineage (NCBI taxonomy): Eukaryota > Metazoa > Chordata > Actinopteri > Myctophiformes > Myctophidae > Electrona > Electrona antarctica. The sequence goes on along the minus strand of NC_136789.1, from coordinate 19,203,896 downwards.
CCTTTGTGATCTACTGGTAGATCGCAATCTACCTTTTGGGCACCCCTGATGTAGACTAATAAAAGTTCACACGCGCACATTGTCGGCATGCAGGCGCAGTGACAACGGAATGCAGTCAAGGGTGCGCCCTTTATTACCAAAACAGGAGAGAGATGTGCCATATGCACACGGCGACCCACTGTATACTTTCTTCTCACCAACCACGCTATTTGATGCGATTCCATTCACACCTCTCTCTCTCTCTCCCTGCACCCTCTCTCTCTCTCTCTCCTCGCATGACCATGACTATGAAATGGAGAGCAAAATACAGCACGATAGGCCTATAGTTTCACATGCGGCTATGCACACACCATGCATAGACTTGTTGGTGTAGGCTACTGCGCAATGGCATTTGGCCTGGGTCTTTATTTGTAGGTTAATATCCACAGTTTATCTGTAGCGGTCCGCAATTAACCTATTGTTCAAGCTTCGCACTCGGCATCAATACAAATTAAATCACCAGTCCGCACTGGACTAGTAGGCTGATATATTTATTATTGGATGCAGCAGAGCAGAGCCTTTGCTCGCAGAAGATCCATATACGTGTGGCCTGGGCCTTAGTGATGCCTGTTCAATACTGGTATATAAAGTGTTGCAATAATCGAGCCTAGATGAGTTAAAACAGTGAGTTACTGTCTCAAGCTGTTTCCAGGAGAGACTGGCCTTATTGTCTAAGAGTCTTATTGAAAGTAATGGAGAACTCAAGAATAAAATATATTGCTGCTCTCAATGTTAGTCCTTGCTGCCTCAACAATAAAATAAAAATAAATTGCTGCTCTGTGTAAGTGCTTGCTGGTTGGATCTGCTATCACTCTTTCCCTTGTTCCGTGACATTATTAAACTTAAAATGTGTCACCAATAATAACCCTGATCCTCTCACCCTGGGTGATAAGACGGCTCTTGTCCTCCACCAGTATGTATTCTTCAGTTTTAGATCTAATATTCTCATTTTTGTCATGACCTTTTATATCAAACCACTTTTATTAGATTGAAGTCAGAGTGCACATATCCGAGTACATGGCAGCCTTCAATCTCTGACTCAATTATTGCATCATCTTTCCTCAAGCCAGTCATTCCAGAAGAGGTGGCATTAACAGGTCAAATGATCACTCATTAGTCTTTGTTTTACTTTAGGGGCCATGGTTTGTTTTTCCTCTCCACTTCTCTATCTCTCTGTCATGCTCTGAGCTGGCAGGGCGGCCTCCTTATATGGAAGTCAGTGCATGGCAGTACTATGCAAATACGGTAGTCATCTCTCAAGACATATTCTGCTAACAGCAAAAACACTGTTGTTTAAAGAAAGAAACACGTTAATTTGGGTACGGGTCGGTCAAATTGCACCCGTGAAGACACGTATTGCAGGCTGATTATTATTAGGATTAATCATTCAATAATGTCAACGTCAGTTTGTTTTTGGCTTTTCTGCCTTGATCATCGAAGTGAAGATGGACAGGAAAGAGGGGGAGAGACACAAAGCAAAGGTTGTCATGAACGGGACAAGAACACACGATACACTGCCAGGCGAGAGCCTATAGGCCTACTGTATGTGGAATACGCCTGGACCATTAGGCCAGCGGGCGGCGCGCCCCTAAATATATTCTTGTAAGGCAGCCATCACATTACAGTGATGCAGACTACATAGTTGCAGCTAGGCCTTTGCTGCCTTTATTGAGGTGATAAATAACTGAGTTTATGTAACTGGTCTAGTGGCGCTATAATTAATAGTGACTTAATGGCGAGTGCAATTGGATAATTAAACTAAACTGGTTTCCCTGGAGCTGTTTAATCAAGGACTAATTTAGAAAGACAAAGACGGAAGCTGAATGTGGGGTACAAAGCAGGTGGGTTTGAGAACCAGGCAATCTAAAACCAGCACGTTTTGGTGGTGTTTATGACTTTTCAGGTGCGATTCATGTTGGTACTATACATGTGAGATTTAGTTTTTTTTTTCCTGAATTCAGCAAGATTAGGCCTCATTCACACGTACCAAACACCAATCAAGCAAATGTTTGGTCGTTTTTTTGGGCCACCACAATGCTTTTCCAATGGGAGTCACATGGTTTAATCAAACATTTGTGTTTGATTGCTGATTGCTGGTGGTGTTCTGCCCCTCCCCCCTCATCAAACAAAAACGTTTGGTCAAACTCCCATTGGAAAAGCATTGTGGTGGCCCAAAAAAACAACCAAACATTTGCTTGATTGGTGTTTGGTACGTGAGAATGAGGCCTAGGGCCTAGTTCACACCTACACAACAAATGTTCGGTCCGTGTGTGATGCCTGATTGCTTTTTGATTGCTGCTCCAATTCATTTTCAATGGGAGTCACATGGTTTGACCAAACATTTTTGTTTGATGAGGGGGGGGCAATCAGCAATCAGCGATCAAACACAAATGTTTGATCAAACCATGTGACTCCCATTGGAAAAGCATTGCGGTAGCCCAAAAAAACAAAAAAACGGCCAAACATTGCTTGATTGGTGTTTGGTACGTGTGAATGAGGCCTGAGGCTTCGTACACACCTTTCGGACACACAGATCTGTCCGACCGACCACTGATTACATTTTTATGATTTGATGCCTCCATGTCCAACAATGCTTTGCGCGATTTGGGCGGTGCTACGACACGCAGAAATAGATGCACATATGTTCAGTGTAGTTTTCTTGACTGCACCAGCAGCTAGCGGTAGTTTGTCGAGGCCGTTTTTCACACTCAAAGTTCACTTAGAAGGTCCGGATCAAGGACCAAGGACCAAATATTTGCATTTTGATTTTGGTCCGTTTGGTGTTCACACTGGACTTTGTAAAGCGTGTCAAATATGTAAACAAATGACACGTGGACATGTTAAGCGAACCAAATAGTGAAAAAAAGAAAAGAGGTCATTTTACGACGGAGGGAAATCACTGTAGGCCTATACAATTTTTGGGCGCAACCTTCAGTCACACAGAGAGAAGAGAACAGCAACATGAACCATGATTGCAGCAACAACTTGAAATTGCATTAATTCTTAATAATTATTTTATTAGCCAAATAAGACAACAGATGAACAGAGGAGCAGGTGTTTGAACAATAATGTGCTTGCTGCTGGTGCATACAATTCACCGGAGACGTATAGCCTACAACAAAGTATCCCCGAATCCCGATAAAAAAGGACTTTTCTTCCATGTGTGCACCTTAACCTGATTCGATATAGGCCTATGTTATTTCTGCGCATCAAATCGACGGGCATTTCCATGTCATCTTATGGTTTAAACTTGAAGCCGTGCTGGTCAGTTAAAGCTTCAAGTCAGAACAGCTCCGCTGCAGTTGACCTATATCACGTCTTTTGCTATAGTGATGTAATCAATGAATCATTTAGGACCACCTGTGTAGCTTATTTAACATTTGCTCCATTGGCTCTTTATGCGTGCGTCCGTGCGCTAGAGCGAGACAGGATGATTTTAAATATTTCTCTGTCTGCGTCTCTCCCATAAGAGCTATAAAATATATCGGGTCTCTCCCCCCCACATGTGCGCGCGTCATAACTTTGCGTGGTGGCGGTGGCGCATGCTTAAAATAAACAGATCTACAAGCTTACATCGTGTACCATACCGTAAGTACCATTCGTGTCGATAACTTGTACATCTGTTATATTTGCGCATGTGAACCTCGTACGCTGCCATTACATTTCTACTCTACGCATAGACATATATGCGTCTACTATTAAAATCAATAGTGATCCCCGTAAAAAAGACATGCTTTTAGAACGAATTATTAATGCAGCCTCACAACTGCCGAGGCCCGACGGCTATTTTGGCTATCGTCCTGTATTTCTGTATTTAGAATATAACTCAGACTGGACTCACTCACTGGAGACAGCCGTGCGCAACTTGGACTCTCCAAGTTACGCACGGCCGTAGCCAAAAGAAGACATACAAACAAGCGATATAATAGTCTGTGTCACGTAACTCAGAAGACTACAGCCTAAACCCCACCCAGTGCTGTCAAGAACGGAAGTTCTCTCCTATTAGTTGGCGGTTAAAAAACACCCTTCTGTCCGATCTGAAGTCCCACCCTGTTCGTTGGCTGTTTTGACTACAAGGTGTCCGATGTGTTTGTTGTGCCCTCCGCCCCCACATCGGACAGGTTTGTCCGATCAAACGACGTGACTCCCATTGAAAATGAATTGGAGCAGCAATCAAATAGCAATCAGGCATCGCACACGGACCGAACATTTGTTCTTTAGGTGTGTACGCAGCCTGACTCAGCAAAGCTTTTATGTTCTGATTAGGCGTTCCATCATGCTCGTTTAAGCACAGCTAGATTGGCTATTTCAACCAATCAAGTTGTAATGTTGTATTATGAGATAATTTACATGGAAGTGTAATGTCTGCACATTGTGTTCTGTCTCGTTCTGGTGCTCATTTTCATTTTTGCTTTGCTAATGAGAACAGAGACACACGCACACACACATTTGGCTACATATAAAGACACATGGACAACAGTATACACACTACACACTACACACACTTACATACAGTAAAGTAAAGTCTAGAATCTAGATCAAATCCCAAAGGACAAAGTGTGTGTGTGTGTGTGTGTGTGTGTGTGTGTGTGTGTGTGTGTGTGTGTGTGTGTGTGTGTGTGTGTGTGTGTGTGTGTGTGTGTGTGTGTGTGTGTGTGTGTGTGTGTGTGTGTGTGTGTGTGTGTGTGTGTGTGTGTGTGTGTGTGTGTGTGTGTGTGTGTGTGTGTGTGTGTGTGTGCGCGCGCGCGCGTGCAACAGCCGGTTGCTACAAGTCAACAGCTTGAGTTTTCTTTTCTTAAAGATCCTGTAAATTATATTTCTTTGTTAAAATGTCCAAGTTCTATATTCTTCCCACAGGTTCGCTGTGGTATGGAATCTCAAATGTTGCCAGGTGTGATGACTGTGTGCTTGTTTGTTTTTCCAGGTATCTTCAGAACAACAGTGTGCAGCTCATCAGCAGGCACGCCTTCAGTGGACTCTACATGCTGGAGTCCATGTGAGTACCCTGCTTCCCTCCACAAGTAACGTTCAAAAATGAACATTTCATTGCTGTCGGATTCTCAGTTTCTGAAAATAGCAGATCTACAAGCTCATAGCGCGCCACCGAGTGGTGCTTTTCAGGCGACGTTCCTCCGCCCACTTTTCGACCATCGCCTGTTCGCCTGCTATCGCTGGTAGTCGCCGGGTCCCATAGACAAATAATGCACTTCCGGAAAATTCGTCTGGTTGTCGCCCGCTGTTAAAACATACTGTAAGATTTCTATTTGTCTGACCTTTTGCAATCTTGACCCTGACAACTAATAAAAACAAAACTAACACGCCTTTTGAAAATAGTATAAAACTAGCAAACCGCTTTAAAAACAAATTAAGTTTTAAATTGAGAACCAAAAATCTAAACGAAAGAAGGAAAAATAAATAAATAATGCTGAATGAATATAATAAACTATAATAACATTGGTGATGTTTTGTTTGTGTGTAAGTTGCATTTATACAGTGTTGTTTATCTGATGTCATCTTGATGTGTCTCCCAGGAGTCTGAGTGACAACCTGATAACCCATCTGAGACCAGGTGTGTTCAGAGACCTCCACCAATTGCAGTGGCTGTAAGTAGAAAATAAAGGCTCATTCATACTCCAGTTTTAGGTGATAAGCAACTCACCTTTAAAGGAGAATTTCGGACTAGAAGGCTTTCTTACCTTTATTTGTAGTCCAGGTGTTAGTTTGTGCAAAAACGCATTAGTGGCTATTTCCCCTACCATAAGCCCTCAATGGGGCGTTGGGTTTTAGTGCTAATTCGCTTATTTATATCGTTCAAAAATCTTTTTTTATATAATATATATCCTCTAAAAAACCCAAGGCCCCATTGAGGGCTTCAATTCTATTTACTAAAGAGCAGGTAAGATGGGGAGACTGAACACTATATCAATGAGTACTATCAGAATATACAGTAGATCTATATTTCTGCCTGTTGCCTGCCTGTTGCCTGTTGCTGCCTCCCGCCAGCGCCACGTCTGAAGCCGCTGCCAGAGAATGCACTCGCTCCTTCTGATCTGTATGATTGATTTCAGTCTGTTAAGTCCGGAAACACTCTCCTTAAGCGTCCCACGACACATGGATACATTTTAGGGTAGGCTTATGTCCTTTTTACAGTACTTGAGCCAACAATATATTGTCTCCACTCTGCCAATTCCATCCGACAGGTTTTAGACTGTGTTTTCGACTCAGTTGAGAGCTTGCCATTAACAACCTGCAGCTTACCTTTAATGTTATCCAGGTTGCCCTGATTGATCTCAGGCATGTCCCAAATGCAAGCAAAACAAAACGCATGTTTACCAATGCTAGAAACACGGACGTTGGCTGTGTATTATAAATGCCTTTGCATCTGGCTGGATGACAAACTCATTTAGATTTAATGTACTGTAGATGATTATGGTGACATTGTTTATAGGATTGCTGCTCCATCAGTCTTAACTCATTCAGGGCGGGAACCCCTTTATTTTAAACTTTATCTATTGAAAAATAGCAGATCTACAAGCTCATAGCGCGGTACTGCGCTACAAGCTTGTAGATCTGCTATTTTTGAAAAATCTTGAAAATGTGGCGCAAATCTTTGAATATATTCTTTCAGAGCGAACTATTTTCAGATGGGGGTCCACGGCCAAATACAGATAATTCAAAGTGCTCTTGTTGTTCAGCACTTTGTGACCTTGTTCTTGAAAGGTGCTATATAAATAAAGCTTTATTATTATTATTAGTATTATTATTAGTATTAGTATTAGTATAAGTATTAGTATTATTATTATATGTTTTTCAGAAAACTATTATATGTTTTTCAGAAAACTATTAAGATTTATTTATTTATTATTATTTTTTAATAGGTTAAAGCGTCTGAGGACGCTGTTAACACCTTGAGGGCTCGGGCCTATTTAATCCATTAATAAAATGTGCCCATCGTTTATAGTGCCACCACTTTTACCAGCGGACCGGAAGTTGTTGTGAATGTCTGTGTAGCAGCTAACAATAGCCACACCACTCTAGAGTCGATCGACAACAACGGGAGGTAAGAATAAATCTATCGCGACTAGTGACTGGACCGCGGAGCGCCGTCTAACACAGGATCTTTTTTCATAATTAGACGGGATGATTTTGATCGCGAGTTATGAACGTTTTAAGATTTTCGTTGTCGTCCGCTAAACAGGCAGGGAACATTTTCGATGACGTGTCACTGTTGTGCAACACAGAGGATTGGGCAACAAGCGCTCCTAGGCTGTGGAGCGATGCGACCGGTTTTGATATCATTAATCTCCGTCGTTTTTATCAATCTCCGTCTCGGGCAACTGACCGTGCACTTGAACTTGACGGTGATCTCCGTCTTGCGCCTCCAAGGTGTTAATAATTCTGCTTTGTAAAACGGATTACCGATGATAATCATGGCTTCCTTTGTGCACTTCATGAGAATTCAGGTTTATCCTCTCAAAAGGTGAAGATTCCAGTCCAGATGGTTAAGTGGTGCTCACAAAGTTAAAACAAACTCATAGATGAGAGGAAGGCTCTCTGTTTCAACACAGCTGTATCGTCTTCTTCTTCTTTCGTGTAATGTCGCAAAACCACACTCTTGTCTCTGGTCCCACGTGGACGAGGCCAGCCTCTGAAGGAGCTCTGTACAGAGGACAGGTGGTGATTATGTGGTCGGAGGTCTGCTCAGGCTTGCCACACTCACATGCTGCGCTGTCTGCCAGGCCCCACTCCTTCATGGCCGATTTGAAGCGACCAACACCAACGGAGGCGGTTCAGCAGGGTCCAATGCCGGCGTGGTAGATGTTCTCCTACGACTCCATCTCCTGGGTCTTGGATGTAGTGGTGGCTCAGCCGACTCCCATTCCCACTTCCAGGTGGTTGCCAGCCATGCCCTTGTAGACAGGTCCTCAGGGATGGAACCAAGCATATCTTGTACTGTCCAGTTGTAGGGGTGGCGGGACTTGAGTCTGCATGGGGGCGCTGCCTTAGTTGTTGTTTCATGCAGGATATGCCAGTCGTGTTCTTGGGCTTTCCTTGCAAGTGCAAGGGTCGCAGCCTCTCGTCGGAGGCCGGCTGGGGCAAAAGGACTGTCAGGTGGGGGTGGGCTTCAGGCAGCCAGTTACGATCCGAAGGGCATTGTTGATGACAGGATCAACCTTCTTCACGTGTGGGCTTCTACTCCAGACTGGAGCACAGTACTCGGCAGCAGAGTACAACAGGGCTTGTGTGGAGATCCGTAGTGTCCTGGCAGAGGCTCCCCAAGTTGTGCCAGCGAGGCGGCGGATAAGTGAGACCCTTGATGTCACTTTGGCTCTTACTTCCTGCAGATGTTGTTTGTAGGACAGTGTCCTGTCCAGCCGAACCCCGAGGTACTTGGGGGCTAGTTTGTACTCGAGGCTGAAACTTCAAAATAATTGATTTTATGCTTAGCCCTGTTTAGCAAATGCAGGCTTATTTTTTAATTTAAAGTCCTTGCTCGTCGGAGAGCACTTTAAGTGTCTATCGTATTATGTTTGTCCATCTGATAGAGCTTAGCCAGAGTGGCCCAACTTCATGGAAAATTTGTTGCACAAAATCAAAAGTTGCTTTCATCCACTTTCAACCTGGCATCCCTTGTCATGCTGAGGAAGGTTTGACATCCGGATTCCGGAACGCATCCGGTGTCGAGTCGGTCGGATACGCCGTTGTCCAGAACCAGCACAAAAGCCTCTGCCTGGGCTCTGGACCTGATCACCCCTATATCTCTATATATGGAGCTGGCCTGTTCTGACATCACAACACTTCATAATTGGGAATGCCTGTCACAGAACTCCATATATAGCAATGAAGGGACACACAGAGACAGATACAGAAATCTCCATATATGGGTATAAAAGGGACACATACAGATGGGTGGAACGGGTACTCTGACATGGGTACAACGGGTATTGCATAGCCAGGTGGGGCATGGATGTCCAACTTCCATCGTTGCCGACTTGGTTCTCTACAGCTGGGCATCGTTCGGCCATAATCGGCTTCCAAATTTAGTGGGAGGGGCCTAAAAAATACCACAACTCACGAACGGAGGGCTCCATCTTGCACCACCCTTATCCATTATCGCTAAACTTATTTGCCATTTTTTACTATTTTGAAAATCATTTTAAAATAGTTCAACTAGCCGATCTACATCTACATGTAGATCAGTTATTTGAATTTTTGGAGGATAAATCCCACCCTAATTACTTACACATGATCACAGGGGTGACTTCAGTGGGAGCTCAGGGGCCTATATTTCCGAAGGCGTTTGTGCCTTTGACCCAACCACACTTTGCAATTTCCCCAGAATTGCACCTTTCTTGTACTACTTGCCCGACAGGCAAGTGCCTCTGACACCAGACTGATTACACCTCAAAATACAATACAGTATATCAATAATATATTATAATATATTAAATCGTATTACCCACACTGTACATAATTTGGTGTTCATATATAATTTTGGTTAAGGAAGGACTAGTCACTAGTACTTTCTCAAATTCTCAAAAAATAGCTTACAAAGAAAAAAAGTAAAAAGATGCCGTAACATGACACGCCGTGACCTTGTAATATGCGTCTAAGCTTTGTTTGTAATGTGTGGTTATTTGTTTGCTTGTTTGTTTTGTCAGGTTATTGGATAACAACCCTCTAACAAGGCTGTCTCACGACACCTTCCGTGGACTCCAGTCTCTCTGGTACCTGTGAGTGTGTTTCTTTCTTTTTTTTTTGTCACTTACATTTTTTATAAATTTTTTGAACAAAAAAACAAAAAACAATAGCAACACACATACAGTACAAACAAACATGAAAAAAGAAAAATAACATTTGCATGTTACATCACATATTCCTAGGCATTTACTGTTGTTCCTCATTCCCCCATACCCTTATTCTTTCTGTTCAGTCTTAAATGTTGTCCATTTTGTCCTCCATTAGTTCTTCCTGCAGTCTCAGACGGTGTCAGTTTCTCCATGAGGTGTATCCATAGAGTATATAAAGGATAGAGACCGAACTGGAGCACTAGCCCCGCCCCCAAGCTATTCATTTCGATGAAGTTGCTCAGTGGCGTTTTGAAGCACCCGGAAGACTGCCGGAAGTACCTCCTCCGGACCTCAAATTTGAGGTCCGGGGTGACGTATGGGTGACGTAGGGAGTGATGGTCCTACGTGTCCGTGCACGGGTCCACCTGCAGTCCTTCCTCTTACCACTAGGGCCCAGAGCTTCAACGTTGGAGCGCCTCACTGGCCCCTTGGGTGTATCTCCTGAATCAACTCATCCCATTATCCCTGTGATAGCTTTCTTTCCTGCCGCCAATAAAATGTTTACCAGATATCTATCCTCTCCTCGTATCTTTCCCCCCATCAAGTTTCCTAAGTACTGAACATCACACTTCATAGGCACCTCATATCCCAATATCTTTTGTATCTGATCATGTATCATTTTCCAAAAAACATCAATTTTGCGACATTTCCAAAACACATGTGAGTGATCCACATTTACGAGTGTGTTTCTTCTGTGGTCTCGTGACAATCCATATTTTCATAATATTCATAATAATTAGGACATTTTGGTCACTGTGTTTAGTCAATGGTTCATGAGTGAGACATGTCCAGTCAGAGGGGCTGAGAATCTGAGAATCTTCCTTCACCTCAGAGGATCTCAGCAGTACCCTGCAGGGCCATGTCATTTGCAATCCCATTGTCCTAACCATTTGAAGCTTGTGGACCCAAAACACAGTGAGAGAGCAGACAGCAGTCTGCACTGCAGTATCTCCTATGTCATATGTTGATTTGAAGTAACTCCACGCTTGTATTAATCTCTTGTCTATGCAAAAGTACTATATATATTGTCTTGTAACTGCGATGTTAAACTAGTCTTGTCGTGACTGGCCACTCAGGCGGTCAGTAGCTCTGCTATTTTGCCATTCTGGACTCTGTCTTTGATTGATTGAAATGGTCCACCACACTCCGAGGAAATCTCTCTCTGCCTGCGTTTCTTCATCTGATGCTTTGATGCCTGGTTTTCACTACTCTACAGTTTGCTTTAGAGAGCTCCTTTCTTCTCTAGTTTGTTAGTCAGTCAGTGTAGGAAAATACACGACACTTTCTTATGCAAATTGCAAGTGTTAACTCAATAAATCCAGGAAAGCATCTGCATCATTTTAGATTGACATGGCCAAAGCATTTCCGGGGGTCCCCAGCCAAAAACGTTGAGAACCCCTGGTTTCATTTTTTTTTTTTTACACAAATCTTCTCTTCTGGGGGTCCCTGGCACAAATCATTTTCAGATAGTGTGGTCCGCGGCCAGGGCTCCGCAGCACAAAATGGAAAATCTGAGATAATTTGTCTGAGATCAAAAGTGTAACCGTGGACCCGGCCTCCTCACAGAGCACGACCATGGACTGCTATCATATTATTACACCACTACACTATATCTTAATATTCTTATACATTATATATTATCTGACAACATTGCTATACCATTATTATATTATCATTATTATTGTTATTGTTATTGCTACTACTTGTATTTGCCTGTATCTGGCCCTGTCTATCTTTCTTCTATTTATTTATTTCTATTCCCCACCCCCTCTCTCTCTCTCTCTCTCCCCCGACACGGTCGAGGCAGATGGCCACCCGGGTTCTGCTTGACGTTTCTTCCTAAGGGGGAGTTGTTCGTTGCCACTGTCGCAATATTGCTTGCTCTGGGTGGATCTCTGTCGGTTTTCTGCTCTATATGTAAAGTGTCTTGAGAAAACTTGTGATTTGACACTTTAATAAAATTGAATTGAATTGAATTGAATTGAATTGAATTGAATTGAATTGAATTGAATTGAATTGAATTGAATTGAATTGAATTGAATTGAATTGAATTGAATTGAATTGAATTGAATTGAATGAACACAAATTGGACATTATTTTGTCCTTGACGTTCCTATTTCTGAGAAGGCATCTACAGTATGTCATGCTTTTTCTTTTAACTAATGAATCAAATCAAACCACATAAGTCATGATGTTGTAGCGCTGTGATCTTGGAAGCTTTTGGGAAATGCTGGAGCATTTCACTCCGCTTCACAGAAACCCTTTTGACAGATGCTGTTCTCCAGAACCTTATTAAAACATGTCTGCCTCTCTAACTTAATGTAATGTCATCCTGTCCTGCGATCTCATCATCTCAGTACAGCACCTTTATCCATGTGCCTGCCTGACTCTCAACCTGGCTCTCTGTTTCCATTCCAAATGTGCTACATCTCATGCTAGAGATGATGCCAATTCACCTATAGCTAAGCCCCGGCCTCTCCCACTTAGACACTCCCACTTGGACACTCCAGCCAGGCTCATTCATTGTCTCCACCAGGCCGAAGGCATGGGGAGAGAGTATGTTTTGCACTCCGTCCGTGTGTCTGTACGTCCGTCCGTCGGTCCGTCCGTCTGTGAACAGCTAATCTCCGGCACCGTTAACCCGGTCGATGCCACATTTTGCACACACACTCCCTGGATGCCAAAGATGAACCTCTGCCCCAAAATTTCCAGAACGGCCTGTTATAGCGCCACCAGGAGGCCGTTTTGTGCAAAACAATTCCCACTAGGCCGAGGAAGAAATGCCACGTGAACATTTTCAACTCAGCCTCATGGTGGCTGGCCGAAAAGTGTTTTTACCTCCAACTGCACGGATTTGTGGATAACTTTGTATGCCAACTCCCTAGAGGCCAAGGAAAAACCTTTGCCTGGAATTTTTCACATCTGCTCTTTATAGTGCCACCAGGAGGCCGACATATGTAAAACACATTTTCTAATATTACTCCTTCAGATGTTATCCAAATTTCACGCAAATCGGTACACATGCTCTCCATAGTCATGTGATCAAGACGGGTTTGTTTGATTTCTCATAATCCACCTTCATTGCCTACGATTGGCTTCTAAACTTTTCAGGAGTAGTCCGCTTTGTACCCGTTTTGTACAAATCACCACAACTACTCAACGCAGCGTCCGATTGCGATGAAACTGTGCATGCATATTCCCACTAGAAGAAATGCCACTTGACAGTTTTCAAATCAGCCTCATGGTGGCGCTACAACAGGCCAAGCCGTGTCTCACACACACACACACACACACACACACACACACACACACACACACACACACACACAACATGATTATATTACTCCTAAACATTTTGCCAAACATCAAACACACTCCTATCCTCCTGGTGGAGACCTGTGCCCAGAAGGGCACTTTTTCTAGTTCCATGTAAATATCATGGATTGTACACATTAAATACTGGTTCATTTTTTAAACCAGACCTTCAAAATCTCTTCCAAATCCGTCAACAAGGCCTGCCTTATGCACTGGAAAAATATGTGCGTGACATTTCTTTTTTAAAACATTTTTTTTATCATATAGGAAAACTATTGGTGGAGAGGTTTGTCTAACAACCCATGTTATGCTTAGCTGTGATTGGACCATAGCAGTTTGGGGAGGGGCTTTGCTATACGTAGGTCAATTATGTCATAAGATCAACGGACGTGTTCGCACACCTGCTCAGTCAAATGGGTGATGAGTTGGGGCAGGATTTGACCTTTCGGTTGGAGCTGTTTTTAAAATGGGCCAGAGTACCGTCCTCCGCTCCAAGGATCAACAAGAGAGAATAGCGAGCATGAACAGCCCCTGGATCGAAGAGTGCTATGGTCCTCACATGTATAGTAATGTGTGTGTGTGTGTGTGTGTGTGTGTGTGTGTGTGTGTGTGTGTGTGTGTGTGTGTGTGTGTGTGTGTGTGTGTGTGTGTGTGTGTGTGTGTGTGTGTGTGTGTGTGTGTGTGTGTGTGTGTGTGTGTGTGTGTGTGTGTGTGTGTGTGTGTGTGTTCTCTGCAGGTCCATGGTGAACACCTCTCTAGAGCAGCTGTCCCATCCCAGCTTCTGTCATCACATGCCCGCTCTGGACTGGCTGTGAGTCAACTGTGTGTGTTACGTTTAAATGATGTCTAGATACTGTACAGTACGTTTGAGTGTATTTCAGACAATCTCTGTTGTTGGTGGACATTGTGTGTGTGCGTATGTGCGTGCGTGTGTGTTGTGTATGTATGCACTACGCACTACATTATTCCATTAAAACCGGGAAAGCATCTGTGTCATTTTAGATTTTAGCGGTGGCTATTCAAAAATAGCAGATGTACAAGCTCGCAGCGTGGCACAAAGTGAAACATTCTGAGCTTGCATATCTGCTATTTTTGAACATTTTTGGAAAAAGAAAAAAGTGTGAGAACTACTGATTTAGAAGGCACGTGTAGAATCTGCCTAAAAAAATGGAGAGCACGATGATGATGGAGGAACGTGGAGACAATGGAAGAGATGGAGAGATGGGGAAGAGAGAAGTGTGGGAACAGAGGAGAATGGCCTTCTATAGTTACAGTAGTTCCCAGTAGGTCGTTCCCTGATGTCATCGCTAGGGACACATGCATCAGTAATGCTGATAGGAGTTTTAAAGTTGTCGGCGAGTCATCAGATCGTTATATATTTCACAGTACACTACAGGAGTCTTTTTTTTTTTAATCGACTGTCTTATATCTGTGTGGCTTTCACACTATACGATTGGTCGCCGACTAGGCATCACACACTGCAAGAGTTCACCAAGATGTGAGGAACTGGGGATGGCAATGAAGGACCGGAAAGTTTGGCGTGGCATTGTGAAATCCATGATCTCGACCGCGGTTGAAAAATGATGATGATGAGATGAGAAGTGGAAAACCAAACCAAAAAAATGTGGTGTATTTATTGAAATGCCAAATTCTTGTTTGTTTGTTAATATGTTGCAGTGTACTTACCGTACCCCAGGCAATGTTTAAATGCATTTTTCTTCTATGTTGCTTTTGGATATAACATTGCAAAACCTAGTTTTCTGTCAATCTGTGGTTTGATTGTTCCACGCTGCCTCCAGCTTGGTTTTGGTCTTGCATTGGGGCTCTTGCCCCACTCCGAATTGAGGTCTGGAGAAACTCACTTGAAAGAGTGGAGCAGCTGACTCGCTGGGGCACGACTAAACAACAGTGAGTGGTGACAGGACCAGAGTACATCTGTGTTATTCCATCTGTGTTATTACAACCGGTTGTGGCCAAAAACTAAATCGGGCAATTCACTTGCATCAGTCAATTCGGAAGAGAAACATTTTAAAACATTGCCTTAGGTTATGTGCCACGCACACTATAAACATGACTCATAATGTCACTTTTCACTTAAACATCCTCAGCTTGCTTTCTGAGAAAGGCCTCCGATCCTAGGTTAAGCTTGGCCTCCTTGGGCTAAAAACAGCCATAGCCACTTTGAGTGTTTTTTGTGCAAAACTAATGCTTGGAATGTATTCAGAATCATGAAAACCCCCTAGTTTGACATGTCACATGCTACTTAAAGCATAAGGAAAGTTTGACATTTTTGTCTGCCATAGGATGGTAGGGTCACAAGAAACCCCTATAAAGACAATTGCGCAATACCGACAGCCGGTCAGCAAGTGGATTCATGAATCTATGTATATAGACAATATATTAGGCCAATAAAAAAGTCTATATACCAAATTTCCCACCCGTCCACCCCATCTGCCAGGATTATATCAGCCATGAGACTGATCATGGTGATACATTCTTCTGTACTACGAGCATCATAGTTAAAGACCTGGCAAAATGGCTTTTTCACTCATTTTATTTTGACCAATCAATCGGAACGTCCCATTCCATCAGTGGTATACTGGATTCTCACTCCACTGCAGCTGTGCAGTGGAATGGCTAGTGATTGTGTAACCTGTCGCTCACGCAGCCCAAGGTAGAGGGAGAGGGCCAGTGTGAAGCATGTCTGTTACCAAGTTGCTTATTTCTGACTTAAAATATTTTCAGATACATATTTTAGTGTGCTGCTTAAGTTTAAAATGAGTAATACACGGACTGGGTGTGATCAACTATTTACCTTACTTTAGGTACTTATTTTCTTTCTACTTTTACTGACATAAACATGAACAGCTCGAGGTGTAATTATATAGTGGTGGTATAATCAGGCCTGCACACAGGCAGTGCGCCAGTGCGTATGCGTCGTCAACATTAATTCTGGGCTGTCAATCAAGCGCCGGGAAGCGCTTCTGTGTACCAACAGCTGTGGCCGCCCAGAATGATTATTATGGCCAGAATACTAGTAAATTCTGTGGCGAGAGCATTTCCCACCGCCACTCAAAGCGCCTACTGGCCAATCACAGCACGTCTTGCACAAGTGCACTGGCCATTGTGGCCAATCACAGCGCGTCCTTACTAAAACGAGGGAGGATTCCATGCTGCTCGCTGCTGGGAGGAGGTTGACAGGGGGACAGGAGTTTACTACTGAGAAAACCTAACACAAATGGTTCGGCTTCTCCGTTTCAGATGTGGAGCAAACTAGTCCCCGGTGTAAAAGTTGTAAAAGGGGATGCTTTGCACTCTTCCCATTCGCTGCTGTGCTTGTGTTTGTTTTATGGGTGCTGGAGCAGCTGGTTGCTCGTGTGCAATGCCGTCTCTCACAGCCTAGGCATCGGCCACCGACTTTTTACAATTTACAATTTACAATTTAGGCATTTAGCAGACGCTCTTAATCCAGAGCGACTTACAATAAGCAAGAACAAAAGCATGGGAATACATCACATATGTAAAAAAGCATTTATCGCGAAACATGCGTAAGCTAAGAACGTGACTAGAACATATCTATATAATGACACTATACATATAAACTATAACTAGAACATATCTATATAATGACACTATACATATAAACTACACATATATGCTATACTATGCTGTACATATATACTATGAAGTGCTATGACTACTATACACTATATACTATGAAGTGCTATGACTACATACAATGCACTTATTGTGCTGTCTACATGACATGCTATAAGTCTGTTTCAAATGCTATATAAGTCTAAGAAGTGCTGTCTAAGGGGGGTAGGGTAAGTGCTATGGGCCATGATGGAGTCTGAAAAGGTGGGTTTTCAAACTACGGCGGAAGATCGGGAGTGATGCTGCAGTTCTGATTGCAACGGGAAGTGCATTCCACAGTTTTGGGGCCAGAAGGGAGAAGAGTTTGGGACGTGTGGAGCGTTGTCCCGGCGTTTTTAGTGAGGGTACTTCCAGCTTCCCTGCGTTGGCTGATCTGAGTGCGCGGGAGGGTTTGTAGGGTTCAATCATGCTGGCAAGATATGGGGGAGCCATACCTTTGGTTGCTTTAAATGCCAACATCAGAGTTTTGTATTCTGTGCGGGCAGCGACCGGGAGCCAGTGCAGGGAGCGGAGCAGGGGGGAGACATGTGAGAATTTTGGCTGGTTGAAGACCAAGCGAGCTGCGGCATTTTGGATCAGTTGGAGAGGCTTCAGTGCACATGCCGGTAGGCCAGTAAGGAGAGAGTTACAATAGTCAAGTTTTGACAGGACTGTTGTCTGGATTAGGAGCTGGGATGATTCCTGGGTGAGGAACGGTCTAATTCGTCGTATGTTATAGAGTGTGAACCTACAGGATCGAGTGACAGCTGTGATGTGAGTTTTGAACGAGAGCTGACTGTCCAGGACAACACCAAGGTTCCTGGCTGTTGGGACAGACGTTACCAGGGCGTTGTCTACGGAAATAGTTAGCTCCCGCATCGGGCAGGACTTAGCTGGGAAGAAGAGAAGCTCAGTCTTGTCTGGGTTCAGCTTGAGGTGGTTGGAGGACATCCACTGTGAGATGTCAGCCAGGCAAGCAGTGATGCGCTCTTCCACCTGGGTGGCAGAGGGGGGGAAGGATAGAAACAGTTGTGTGTCATCGGCATAACAGTGATAGGATATATTGTGAGCAGAGATGATAGTGCCAAGGGATTTTGTGTACAGTGAGAAAAGGAGGGGACCAAGTACAGATCCCTGTGGGACCCCAGTTTGGAGGGTTCGGGGGGATGATAACAGACCTTTCCAGGAGACCTGGTAGGTCCGGTCGGTGAGGTAAGAGGAGAACCACTTTAGTGCCGTCCCGCCGATGCCTAGATCCGCTAGGGTGTCTAGGAGCAGCTGGTGGTTCACTGTGTCAAATGCTGCTGATAGGTCTAGGAGAATCAGGACTGCGGAGTGGGAAGCAGCCTGGGCAGCATGTAGTGCTTCTGTGACTGCCAGCAGGGCAGTTTCTGTGGAGTGGGCCTTTTTGAATCCGGACTGGTTGGGATCCAGCAGGTTGTTATGTGAGAGATGGAGAGAGAGCTGGTTGGAGACAACACGTTCAATGCTTTTTGATAGAAATGAAAGGAGTGATACCGGTCTGTAGTTCTTGACATCTGAGGGGTCAAGGGTTGGTTTCTTGAGGAGTGGTGTTACTCTGGCTGACTTGAGGGCAGATGGGACGCAGCCTGAGGTTACTGAGGTGTTGATGATGGAGGTGATGAAGGGGAGCAGATCAGGTGCGATGGTCTGGAAGATTGGAGACGGGACAGGGTCGAGAGGACAGGTGGTAGGTCTAGTGGAAGTCACTAGTTGTAGGACCTCGTCTGGGGAAAGAGGAGAGAAGGAGGACATACATGGTGTGTTGGGGTTAGTGTTGGTTGAGTCAGATGCCACTTTATGGGGGAGAGGGGGGAAGGAGCTGCTGATATCGTCAACCTTCTTCTCGAAGTAGTTGACAAAAACATCAGCAGTGAGGGATGAAGGTTGGGTGGGGGGAGGGGGCTTAAGGAGGGAGGAGAAAGTGGAGAAGAGCTTCCTTGGGTTAGAAGTACAGGATTGGATTTTGGTGTGGTAGAAAGAGGTTTTAGCAGTGGTTAGTGAGAGGGAGAAGGCAGAGAGGAGTGAGTGAAAGTGGGATAGGTCATCAGGTAGCTTTGTCTTGCGCCACTTCCTTTCGGCTGCTCTTAGAGGTGTTCGTTCAGATCTGAGAGTTTCAGATAACCAGGGAGCCGGTGGACATGAGCGAGCTGGCCTGGATGAGAGCGGGCAGTGTTGGTCGAATGCAGATGAGATAGAGGAGAGGAAGGATGAGGTTGCAGAGTCAGGTGAGAGAGAGAGGAAGGACTCCAGGGAGGGTAGAGAGGAGAGAATAGAGGATGAGAGGGAGGAGGGGTTTAGGGATTTGAGATTGCGTCGGGTGGTGACGTTAGGAGGGTTAGTGGGTTTAGGCGGGAGGGTGGAGAGAGAGAGGGAGAAGGCTATGAAGTGGTGGTCAGACCTAATTAACGGAGTAACAGAGAGTGTAGAGGGAGAGCAGGCTCTGGAGAACACAAGGTCCAAAACATTACCAGCCTTGTGAGTGGGAGGGGAGGGAGATAGAGAGAGGTCAAATGAGGCCAGAAGGGATGTAACGGGAAGATACTTCTCTGCTGTAGGTAGGTTGAAATCGCCCAGTAGGATCAGGGGGGTGCCATCTTCTGGAAATGAACTAATCAGGGAATCTAGTTCTTCCAGGAAGTTCCCAAGAGTTCCTGGGGGGCGATAGAGGACAATGAGGGTGAGGGGGACTGGTTGTGATATTGAGATAGCATGGAATTCAAATGTGGACAGAGAAAGGTGAGAGAGATTTAAGACACGGAAATTCCATTTGGGGGACATTAGTAGTCCTGTGCCACCCCCTGCACCTGTTGGGCGAGGGGTGTGGGTAAACTTGTGGGAAACAGAGAGGGCGGCCGGGGTTGAAGTGTTGTCTGGGGTAATCCAGGTTTCAGTCAGAGCAAGGAAATGCAGAGACTTGAGGGAGGCGTGGCCTGAGATGAATTCAGGCATTTTCTTCTTGGTAGCTGCATGGCAGTTCCAGAGGCCTCCCTCCACCACCATGTGGTGACTGGGTGAACGAGCTGGATAGATGAGATTTGAGGGATTTCTGAGACGGGGGAAGTAGTGACTAGGACGGCATGAGGGGGAAAGTATGGGGATGGTGGGAAAACACATTGTACAGAGAAAAATAGGTAATATATATATATAGTGGTAGTAATAATAGAACAAAACCGTAGTAATAATGATAATAATAATAATAATAATAATACAAATAATAATAATAATAATAACAATAATAGTAATGACAATAATATGTAGTGAAAAAGGATGATACAAAACCCTGGGAGGTAGTTTTCTTCGCTGGATGTGTTTCTGGATGTCCGGGTCTTTAGCTTTGGCACTAGGCTATACTAGATAGCCTGTACGGGTACAGGTTTTAGTTCCAACATAGTGGAGTGGGAAGAGTGCAAAGCATTGCGGACTGGCACTGCTGCTGCACAAAATGGAGCTTAACACTGTGTCCCAACATACTGTCCCTTATTATCGTAAAGTCGGGTAGTGTACACTGTTTATTTTGCACCGAGGAGCCATGTGTGTCTGACTGTCTGACTGTACGTCACCTCGGTTAAAAACAAAAGGGAAGCCTGACGTATGCTTCGCCGTACGACGTGTCGCATGTTAAAACAAATAGCTGATCTGCAAGCTCACAACGTGTCGCCTCCGCAACACGTTGTGAGCTAGTAGATCGGCTATTAAAAAAAAAAAAAAAAAAAAGTATCTAAATATTGCTTTGATGCTCATATTATCCTTACGAAGTATTACGTTGTTTTTATTAGAATATGCATTCCATAGGGCTGGACCACACATGGACCTAGCTGCAATTTGCAACTCTAGATTTTTTAATAATGGGATGAATCTAGAGTTGCAATACCCTCCATTGACCACTCATCCAATAAATATCCTTTTTGCTATAAGTTATTCATGCATCACTCTTTTATCCATCCGGCGAGACGGGTCGCCGCATTTTGGGAGCACCAAGTAATTTCTCCAGGTGCTCCTCTGAGTACTAGACCAAAAACGTTGTGTGCAGCCCTGGTATGGGTATAATGCTACTTTTACTAGTGTTTTGCAGACGGGAGCCCAGCAGGGGCGTGTTGCCCCATGTTGGGAGGTTTTAACGCTCTGGTGTCCCCAGACCAGACCAACAGTGTCTGTTGACAGAGAACAGGGTTTATGAGGTGCATGCCATGGTTCCACAACAACCTGAAAACCTGGGAGAAATGGTGTTGTTGTAGAGAAAGGATAGGACATAAATCAGAGTGAATCTCTAGCTAATACCATTTTTGTCTTCTTTCTCTCCCTGTCTGTCTCTGTATCTCACACCCACGCATGCACGTGCGCGCGCACACACACACACACACACACACACACACACACACACACACACACACACACACACACACACACACACACACACACACACACACACACTGTTCCTGTTCGCAGATGACTCGGCACTGCTGGTCTCGGACAGGGACAGACTGCAGGTTGAAAATGCCCTCAGCTCTGAACTCGGTAGAATCTGCACCTGGCTCGCTGATAACAAACTATCTTTACACCTGGGAAAAACTGAATCCATTCTCTTTGGATTTAATAGTAATCTCAGCAAGGCAAATGGCTTCTTGGTTAGAGTGGGTGACAATGTTATCACACGTAAAGATGAAATTACCTACCTAGGTTCCATCCTGGAGGCTAATCTTTCCGGTGATAAAATGGCCACCAACGTAATCAAAAAAGTCAACCAAAGAACAAGATTCCTTTACAGGATCTCCTCACTGGTCGACAAAAACACCTTGATGACCTTAACAGGAGCCCTTGTACAAGGCTTCTTTGACTATGCATGCACCTCCTGGTACCACAGCACCTCAAAGGCCCTTAAAACTAGGCTCCAGACCTCCAAAACAAACTGGTCAGGCTCCTACTTGGCCTCACCCCCCGAACCCACCTCACCCCTGCCCACTTTGACAGACTGGCATGGCTTAGGGTCGGCGACAGAGTACAGCATCTTGCAATGGGTCTGGTCCACAAGATTCGATACTCCACCAAGATACCCATGTACCTGTGTAGATACTTCCTTAATGTTAACGAAGTCCACACCCACAACACCAGAGGGAGTGCAACGAATCATGTTCAACCCAGATTCGGCACAAACAAGGGACTAAATTATTTTCGCTCCTATGCCACCAAAATGTGGAACGCCCTACCAACAGTCATTAAGACATGCGAATCCCTTGACTCCTTCGAAACCGCTCTCAAAGGGCACCTACGGATGGCTGCAATTCGAAACTGGCCCCCGTAAAATCTGAATCCCCCCCCCACCGCCCCCCCCCCCCTTCTTCCCCTCACTGTATATGTTTCTTTTCCCTTTTTACCTCCATTATGATGAATTCCTGTACTGTTCTTTGTCTATATAGAAGTGTCTATTTGTACGTCTCTAAATGTTTTGATGATTTGAACATGGTGGACCCTGTTGTAAACAAGTGTAATGCTTAATTGGGTCGTCCACTCACAGTTAACAGCCTTTGTATTGAGTTTGTGCTTGAAATTTACTGTAATTCTGCAAACTGTTAATACAATTTTCAATCAATCAATCAAACAAACACACACACTCACACTCACACTCACACACACACACACACACACACGCATTTTCTTACTTATTTTACTAACTGCCCCATTCTCTCTCTCTCTCTCTGTCAGTGACCTCGCTGGGAACCAGATTCAGCTGCTCAACTACTCCTTGTTGAAGAACTGCAGTAAACTTACAGTTCTGTAAGTATTACGTCACTCTCGCGTTTAGCTGATCCTGTTTTCCTCGTGACAATTGTAGCCTATTTCTAATGCCACTTTTTTGTGTGAATCAAGGCAAAACTCAAATACAAGCTTTAGCCCTGATGAAGACCGGTATAGGTCGAAACATGTGGGATTAATAAAGTATCTTCTCCCTTGCCTGGATCTACTCCTTTTTAATCTGATGTGATAAATCCCGACTGATGCAGGAGCACCTTTTTACTGTTTTAAGTTTTTTTGACTTTTACGTTTCCAATGAGCACCTGGTTGTTTCTTTGTCTCTGTCAAATACAAGCTTGTTCCACTCTGACCACTCACATGTGCGTTGTCCTAATAACCATTTCAACAAATATTTCACAAAAAAATAAATATTTTAAATGAATAGGTGAGACATTCAGGCATATGAAGCAATAAACGATTGTTTAGTTTGTTTAGATTCTAAACCAGACCTGGGCATATTGTACGGCCAAATACGGCCCGTGGGCTGACTCTGACCGGCCCGCGAAAGATTACTTGATAATCAGAAAATAAAACATACTTTCTAATTACCTTATGTGTGGACTAAAACCGCATCGCTTTTATTTTGAAGCCCACATGTATTCTCACAGTGCACGCAATCTGCACGTCAACTGTACATGTGAATTGCGTGTGATTGAGAACCTGTCTTCCTTCCTTCACCCCCCTCAAATGCAAAAACGTCTGCTTTTTGGATTTATTGTTGATAACAATGTCGGTGAATGCAAATAGCGCAGGGAGGTGGACAGTCGCCAAACCACAGGGTAAATAGTCACACACAAGCAGAGGGCAAAGTGAGCGATGTAATGACTCAGAGACTATAGTATAGGATGTCAGGTAAGCATCTACTGTATATTCTATTTCTAACTCTGTGGCTCCCTGGAGCAATTCAAAGGCAGAGTTCACGAGAGGCAAGTCAGGCAGCGGGTAATATTCTTCACTGTTATGCTATTGACAGATCGCCTGAAGTCTAAGCACAGGCAGATAGTTTTGTACTTCCCACAAAGAAGGAACGGGCTTCAAGGGGCTAAGGTGACGGACAGATTATCCCTGCCGCCAGGAGATTTTGATCTCTGCACTCTATCCCGCTCCAGCTTTGAGCCAGGCTTATCTATGTTGTTTTTTGGGAAAATAACGTCTGTATCAGGTCTTGTGTTAAGTCTGGATTAAACAGAATGAAAGTGCTCCAGGCAATTCATTCTTTCATCTTTTTCTTATTTTTTGATCATTTCTTTAATTCTCTTCTTTCCTCTCTGACGTCTCTCTGTCTGTCAGTCTCTCTCACTCTCACTCTCTCTCTGTCTAAGAGAGGGTAATTCTGTCTGTCAGTCTCTCTCTCTCTCACTCTCTCTCTGTCTAAGAGAGGGTAATTCTGTCTGTCAGTCTCTCTCTCTCTCACTCTCTCTCTGTCTAAGAGAGGGTCATTCTGTCTGTCAGTCTCTCTCACTCTGTCTAAAGGTGGCCTTACACTAGCCGATAATCGGGCATTTGAAATCTGACAGCACCACACACTACAGGATAATCGGAGCGGGGCCGAGCAAATATCAAACATGCTTGATGTTGATCGGGCCGATCCCGATCGCGCGCGGGGGGTTCCCGATTGAGTCGGGCACCCCCCGAGCGTCAAAAATGCCCGATTATCGGCTAGTGTAAGGCCACCTTAAGAGAGGGTCATTTTGTTTGGGGTGTAATTGTGATTTAACCTTTTCTCACATTTATCGCATTTGTCAATATTATTGTTGTGTTGCGGCCCGCTATTTTGGTGAAGAGATTTGCTGTAGACAGCTCCAAGCACTATAAGTATAGACTCTCGGGTGGATGAGAAGAACGGATCCTCGTTTTCGAGGCTGCCATGATATTGTGTGTGTGTGTGTGTGTGTGCGTGTGTGCGTGTGTGCGTGTGCGCGCGTGCGTGCGTGCGCGCGCGCGTGCGCGCGTGCGTGCGCGCGTGCGTGCGGAGAGAGACAGTTATTTAATGAAACTCAAGATTATAACGTCCTGTCTCGCTATAGCGCTATCACAAACATGTCGCCCTGTGTAGCCTGGCAGCTATTCCTGTACACGCAGAGAGAGAGAGAGAGAGAGAGAGATGCGCCCTGTGTGGGTCTCGCGCTTGTATCACGGCATCCTGCACGTGCATGTCAAAATGAATTGGAATAAAAAAACAAATGATGCCGCTGCCTATAATGTTTCGGGTCTGGATCGCATCTTGGTGAACTCTTGCAGTGCGTGATCCCTGGTCGGCGATCAATCGTTTAGTGTGAAAGCCACAAAGATATAATGACAGCCGATTTAAAAAAAAGACTCCTGCAGTGTGAAATGCACAACGATCTGATGACTCGCCGACGACTTTAAAACTCCTACAGTGTGTAGGGGCCATAATATTGTCCGTTTTAGTCTAAGTGAAACAGAGGTCATCATATCCTTTCAATAAGGTCAGGATCTCTAGCTTCCACAGTAATTCAGAGGAAAAATCTCTCTCTCTCTCTCTCTCTCTCTCTCGTACCATTACCTATATTGTTGCTGTTGGGTAGAAACCTTGCACCTCCACCTCCACTACCTGTTTCAACTTTGTGTTTTGTACATCATGCCCTACTTCATCATTCAAGAGTGTCCCCCTAAAGCTTGCAGATAGGCTATTCTCACTATTCTCACTTAAAATAAGGAAAGGGTTTTGGACATATGGTTTCCATCTGAGAGCAGCAAGATGTAACCTGCAGCCAGTTTACCTCTTGAGACATCCAGTCCACCCACGGACTGCGTGAACAATCGATTATCGTCCAGGCAGACTGGCAGGCTTTACTGCTAATGTGACTTCAAATGGCTCTTGGATGGTTCAGCGCCCGAGGCACCGATTTGTGATTTGTGTCATTCAAAGGAACAGTTTCCCTCGCTCTGCTTAGGAGCTCCAGTCAAATCAAATATCTTAGAGGACAGACAGACAGACGGCCTCACCGGGCTGACGTCAGTGGCACGCAGTTTATACTCTGTCATCTGGGAGAAGAGTATACTGGAGCACGCACAGTCCTTTTTTAAATTAACTTTATGAGGCATTTCCCGATGGCCTGCAGTCATGGCCTGTTAATTAAATCACGAGACCAAAACATGGCAGCAGGCCACGAAAGAGTGAATTTAATTAATTGTTGTGTCTGTCTACCATGTGGACCCTATAGAGCGTCGCAGTCCCGCCCCCTACCAGGGCCCAGGAAATTATTCTCCGTTCATTTTCCTCATAAGTATTTATTTAAAGACATTTTAAGCCTCGTACAAGGCCAACTCTTGTCGTGACAAATCATGACAACAAACACAATTTTCTTGGGCCGAACAAATAATTAGAAAGAAGAAAAAAACGGCAGGTTACACTTTTGTTGTTGTTTTTCTTCTTTGTAATTATTTGTTTGGTCCAAAAAAATGTGTTTGTTGTCATGGCTTCGTCCGTGGTGTAACCATCCCAACTGTCTATGGGAAAAATGCATTGGGAATCATTTCCTGGGCCTGGCGTCGTCATGAAAGGGGGCGGGACTGCGACACTCCATAGCGTCTCTATTCTATTTTGGGGTGAAAATTTGGCAGAAACCTTTGAAAGAAGGAGAGAGAAAAGAAAAGCCTGTGAACAGTAGACAGTAATCAATTTGAAATTAATTGATCTAGTCCGACGCTGTTGTGACAAAAAGAGAGTTGAGCCAGAAGGCAAAGCTCTCTGTCTACCGAGCAATCTTCGTTCCTACTCTCACCTATGGTCATGAAGTGTGGGTCATGACCGAAAGAATAAGGTCGCGAATACCAGCGGTTGAAATTAGTTTTTTTCGACGGGTGGCTGGCATCTCCCTTAGAGATAAGGTGAGAAGTTCAGTCACACGAGAGAGACTCGGAGTAGAGTCGTTGCTTCTTCGCCTGGAAAGGAGCCTGGTTCGGGCATCTCAGGCTTCTCCCTAGGGAGGTCCTCAAGGCACGTCCCACTGGCAGGAGACCCCGGGGCAGACCAAGGCGCAGTTGGAGGAAACACATCGACTCACTGGCCTGGGATCCCCCAGGAGGAAGTCACTAATATTGCTCTGGAGAGGGAAGTCTGAAACACTCTGGTGGAGATGTTGCCCCGACGACCCGACTACGGATAAGCGGTTGAAGATGGATGGATGGATAGTCAGACACCTGTTGGAAACGCATGGAACTACACAATGGCCGTTGTACCTGTTCTACACCCGTTTGTCAGAGTACCCAAGCTCTATAAGCTCTATAACAACCTGTTGTGAGCTTGTAGATTGTCTATTTTCAAAACTTTTTGAAAACATGCGAATTCAAATGGGGGTCCGTGGCACCAAATATTTTCAGATGTTCGTGGCCGTGAAAATGTTTGATAACCACTGACCTGGAAGCTATTATTTTCACACTATGTTTTTGGTGTGTTATAATACCGTAAGGGATGGGTCTATGACAAGACACGGAAATAAAAAATTCATTCATTGTCTCCACCAGGCCGAAGGCATGGGGAGAGAGTATGTTTTGCACTCCATCCGTGTGTGTGTGAGTGCGTCCGTCCGTGTGTGTGTGTGTGTGTCTGTCCGTCCGTCTGTTACCAGCTAATCTCCGGCACCGTTAACCCGGTCGGTGCCACATTTTGGCTGTGAATGCCAACGATGAACCTCTGCCCCAAATTGTCCAGAACGGCCTGTTATAGCGCCACCAGGAGGCCGACTTTTGAAAAACATTTTTTGATATTACTACTCCAGATTCTGTCCAAAAATCCCGCAAATCATTACACACTATCTCTATCGTCATGTGTTCAAGATGGATCTGTCCGATATGTCATATTCCATCCTAATTGACTAACATTGTCTTACAAAGTTTGCAGGATTGGCCCATTTGAACACAGCGTGCAATTTACGTGAAATCTTTCACAGACTTTCCTACTAGGCTGAGGAATATATCCCACCCTTTTCATATTGGCCTGTTATAGCGCCACCAACAGGTGGATTTTTGCAAAACTCATTTTTGGAACAAAATGCCTCAAATTATCCAATTGGCGTAAGAAGAAATGGCACCCTTTTCACGTTGGCCTATTATAGCGCCACCAGGAGGCCACAACCTGACCTGCCCTGCCCTGGTAGAGACCTGTGCCCCGAGGGGCACTTTTTCTAGTTCATTCATTCATTAATTCATTCCTTAATTAATTAATTAATTCATTCATTCATTCATTCATTCATGCACATAGGATAAAGGCCTTCCTGTTATCCTTTGTGCATTATATCTACACACGGATGGTGGAGGCAACCTGACAAGGACACTTCGACACAATGCCAAGAGAAGCAGGGGACCAAATTGGTAAACTTTGGATTACTTGACAACCGCTCTACCTCGTGTGCCACAGTCCTGACTAATCCTGACTTTCCCTTCTTGTCCTGTGCAGCTCACTGATGGACAACAGGATTACATCCATACCCGAGAACACCTTCCAGTCCCTGTGGAACCTGCAGGAACTGTAAGTAAAGTAAACAAATACTGGATGGAAAGCTCCCCTGAAAACATAGTCACCCCGGGGAGCATAGAGCCAGCGGTAACTGCTCGGCCTGGTATTCCTAAACAGAACCTAAGTAAACTATGCTTAAACATTTAAACCTAACGCTGCAGTGTGTGTGCACTGCAGCAGTGTACTCCGCTCGAAATGAATGAATCTCATGTGCTCATTTTAGTTTTGATTGTGTATAGGCTACTTCAACTTTGTTGCGTGGCGGCGGTACCGCACACCCAAAATAGCCACTCTACAAGCTCACAACGCGTCGCCTGCAACGCGTTGTGAGCTTGTAGATCTGCTATAATTCTGTGTGTGCGAACTGTGCACGCCTGCACAGCACCACGCTCAATTAAGAAAGATTTGGTGCAGATGTGCTCATACCGTTGATGACGGTCAGGTTCAGAGCCTCAGAACGGAGAGGGCACTTTTCTCCAATGGTCAAAAAGGCAGGGGCTAAAGCGCCCTTTCATAAGCAACACATTGATGAACAACAGAACAACATTACCTCGTAGCCATTAGACATCTGAACCTGACTCACTAGGCACAGTTGGGCTGATAGATGTATGTATGTAGCAATATGCATATAGCACTTTTAAAAACTGAATGTAATTCCGTATGCTGCTGGTTTTTGTATTGTATTGTCCTTCTTGTTTTTGTATCTATGGCTGTCTGTATATGTTGAGTATGAACCAAGACAAATTCCTATCAACTTGTTGACATGGCAAATAAGTTATTGAATTGAATCTTGAATTGAATTGAATTGAACAAGCTGATATGGTTTCAGCAGGAGTAGACAGTAGACACAGGAGAGCAGGTACCGGAATGCTTTTTTGTCTCCACCAGGCCGAAGGCATGGGGAGAGAGTATGTTTTGCACTCCGTCCGTCCGTCCGTCCGTGTGTCCGTCCGTCCGTCCGTGTGTCCAGCTAATCTCCGGCACTGTTAACCCGGGCGATGCCACATTTTGCACACACACTCCCTGGATGCCAACGATTAACCTCTGCCCCAAAATTTCCAGAACGGCCTGTTATAGCGCCACCAGGAGGCCGCTTTGTGCAAAACAAGTTTTTGGACAGTACACCTACAGATTTTGTCCAAACATCATGCAAATTGGTACACAGTCTCTCTAGAGCCATTCAACGAAACGGGTCTTTCAGATTTCTCAGACTCCATCCTGATTGGCTAAGATTGGTTCCCAAAGTTCGCAGGAATGCTTAGTTTCAAACAAAATGCTGCAAATCATGAACACATCGTGTGATTTCCATGAAATTGCGCACGCACATTCCCACTAGGCCGAGGAAAAAATGCCACGTGAACATTTTCAACTCAGCCTCATGGTGGCGCTATAACTGGCCGAAAAGTGTTTTTACCTCCAACTGCATGGATTTGTGGATAACTTTGTATGCCAACTCCCTAGAGGCCAAGGAAAAACCTTTGCCTGGAATTTTTCACATCTGCTCTTTATAGCGCCACCAGGAGGCCGACATATGTAAAACACATTTTCTAATATTACTGCTTCAGATGTTATCCAAATTTCACGCAAATCGGTACACGTGCTCTCCATAGTCATGTGATCAAGACGGGTTTGTTTGATTTCTCATAATCCACCTTCATTGCCTACGATTGGCTTCAAAACTTTTCAGGAGTAGCCCGCTTTGTACCTGCTTTGTACAAATCGCCACAACTACTCAACGCAGCGTCCGATTTCGGTGAAACTGTGCATGCATATTCCCCACGGTAACAAGACAACTCACCCCTTTTGCCACTTTTGGTGAGTTGTCCTGACAACTCACCCCGAACGTGAAGACAACTCACCAGGGGTGAGATGTCTTCACTTTCCGGGGTGAGATGTCTTCACTTTTGGCCACTTTCGGGGTGAGTTGTCTTCACGTTCGGGGTGAGTTGTCAGGACAACTCACCAAAAGTCTGACTGAATATGTAGCCTTTGAGCTCTTTTATATACTTTACTGAATATTGCACAATAATACTTTACTGAATATTTCACAAGAATATAACACAAGAGTCAAATGTACGGTCAAATGTAATGTAGTTTATTTAAATATAGAAACATTGTAAACAAAGTTCAAACAGCAGTTTGTACAAAAAATATAGAAACATTGTAAACAAAGTTCAAACAGCAGTTTGTACAAAAAATATAGAAAAAAGGTAAACATCAAAAGTTTAGAAAAACATCAGTTTGTACAAAAAAATATAGAAAAAAGTTAAGTATAGAAAAAATTTAAACTAAAAAATATAATAAAAAGTTGTCATATCTAAAAACATCAGTTTGCTACAAAAACACTAAAAAGTTGTCATATCTACAAAAACACTGTTTCAGTGATAGAAGAAAAAAGTTGTGCTGTGTGCAGTGTGCAGTGCAGTGTGCTGTCCCATTTTGGTCAAAAGTTGCAAAAGTTGTGCTGTGTGCAGTGCAGTGTGCAGTGTGCTGTCCCATTTTGGTCAAAAGTTGCAAAAGTTGTGCTGTGTGCAGTGCAGTGTGCAGTGTGCTCATCTCCACACTGGGGCATTCACTTCAGAAGCAATCGTTAGCATGTCCATGATGGTCAGATCGTTCCTTTCCAAGTCCTTCCACAACTGGGCCAGATTGCCCTGTGTAGCCTTGGTCTGCTTTCGCTGGTAGCGGCGTAGCTTGTTCTCTGAAACCGTACTGGTCGTTTCACTAAAAGCCTGCCACCGCGCTGTGTACCGCTTGCAATCGTGGTCTAACGAACTGGTTCTGGAGGCGCCGCCACAGCTTCTGGTTGAGGTTCAGCTGCTGGTGGTTCATCTGCTGGTGGTTCAGCTGGTGGTTCTGCAAGCACCCTTCTTCTCGTCCTCTTCGGAAGAACTTCAAAATCAACTTCATAGTTATCAAAGCGTACTGGTCGTTTCACTAGTCGTGGCATCTTGACTGTACTGGCTGTACTGAATTTTAGGCCTCTGTAACCTACCTTTTTAAAGAAAATCTAAGCTCCACCCTTTTTTACCTCAACGACTGTCGTTCAGGTCATTTCATACTGTATGCAACAACGACCCCATTAGCCCCCCTCCACTCTAATGTGACTCCAACCAACCAAACCTGTTTGATGGCCAGATGTGGGCCTATTTCTCACATGCTAATATATAATTAGCAGTAGCCACCATCATCGTTGTTGGGGGGTGCTTAGATATCTTATATGCCAGCATTCTTCCCTAGTGGGTGCTCTGCTTTGGGGTGGGGGCTTGTCTGCCCATTGGGTATCTAAGGTCACTTGTAATTTCTCACATGCTAATATATAATTAGCAGTAGCCACCATCATCGTTGTTGGGGGGTGCTTAGATATCTTATATGCCAGCATTCTTCCCTAGTGGGTGCTCTGCTTTGAAATGAAAACAGGAAATCATCATATAAAGAACTAAATAAATAAAGGGAAAAATGTATCCAGTAATGGAAAAAAGGCGTGAATTTAGAACTAATGGGGACATAGTTCCTATTGGATATTGAAGTAGTCTATTTTCAGAACTTTACAACAACAACAATTTCTACAATATATAAGTATAATTAAGTCAAGGCATGATAGCACAATCACAATACAATACAGGCTACAGATGTAAATATATTTATGACACAGTAAAATGAGTGCTATTCGCCTTTAAGTATGTCAAGGTCAAATGCATAATAAACCTTACAAATACAAACATTATTGTTTGTATGTAAGCTACCCAGTAGCCTACCCATATGATTAGATGAATGTGCAACATTGTTTCCATCTTCCAAGCATATTCCTGCCAAAATGGAGATCTTAAATTGTTGAAAATGTCTTTAAACAAAAGATCACCATGAATTCAAGGCTTGTGTGTGTGTGTGTGTGTGTGTGTGTGTGTGTGTGTGTGTGTGTGTGTGTGTGTGTGTGTGTGTGTGTGTGTGTGTGTGTGTGTGTGTGTGTGTGTGTGTGTGTGTGTGTGTGTGTGTGTGTGTGTGTGTGTGTGTTGCAAACTTCTGAAGAAATGTGAACTGAACCCCTCTTAATTTGGTTACTCCAGATGGCTGAATGTAAGGTCACTTGTAATTTCTCACATGCTAATGTAACTAGCAGTAGCCATATCATCATCGATATTGCTTTGCTATTCAGATGTAATTCAGTCAGTATAGGCCTATTAGAACTGTGATTGATTGATCATGCGTCCGTTGTGCGTCTAATTAGCAACTTTGTACAGCCGTGAGACTCTGCCTTTGAAGCGCAAACATTATCCACAAACGACCCCCCCCCCCTCAATGCTGCATAGAGAGAGAGAGAGAGAGAGAGAGAGAGACGCTCTACTCCTTACAAGTGTTTCACCGGATTTTACTGTTAAATAAATAAATAATTAGCCGTGACTGCGCACGTCTGTAGGAACCGATAGTTAGATCCGAAATTGAATTATGCCTACTGTAATGGGTGCCACGGAAAGTACAGACAACTCACCCCGCAATGTCAGAAAGTGAAGACAACTCACCGGGGTGAGTTGTCTGGACTTTCGGGGTGAGCTGTCCGTACTTTCTCGCCCAACTCGCCCCAGCGGAAAGTACAGACAACTCACCCCGACATGTCAGAAAGTGAAGACAACTCACCGGGGTGAGATGTCCGGTATTCATTCCCACTAGGCTGAGGAAGAAATGCCACTTGACAGTTTTCAAATCAGCCTCATGGTGGCGCTACAACAGGCCAAGCTGTGTCTCACACACACACACTCCTATTCTCCTGGTGGAGACCTGTGCCCAGAAGGGCACTTTTTCTAGTTTCTCCTTTTTTGGCGGGTCAACCCGCGGGACCTGCGGGCAACGGGCCGGCCCGTGCATCACTACAGTATAGGATTTTAAACGATTTTCAAGATCCTTTTTGCCGTGCAAGTATAAATCAAGATGTAAAACAGTTAAAGGGAGTCGAACACAGGAAGGAAAGACAATGACATTATGAGATATGCCAAACAGATGACACTTTATACATGACAGGAGGAAATGAAGAAACACGAGCGCGTGTGTGTGTGTGAGGAAGCCATGAAGCACGTAAGACCTAGAAGGAAGGGAGAAGTGAGTGATTTCCACTGGTTTTTGCTCCAATGGGGCCTTCCCGGGTCTGCTTGTGTCGGCCATCCGTAAGAGTTTAAGGAGCGACGACACTCTTTGCTTTCCACATCACAATACCGCGCGCTGTCAGGGGAACTCAAGGTTGCCAGTTCGAACCCGGGATCCCCCAGAGTTAGTGTCGAAGTGTCCTTGAGCAAGACACTAGGTGCCTTTCCATAAAGCCGTTTTTTTGCGCATTAAGGCTCTTGCGCAAAATCTCTTGGATGGAAACACATCAAAATGCGAATAAGTCTCCATTTTTCGCAAAAACACTTTTTCGCTTGGAGGTTGCGGATTTAGGCTTTATCGAAAAAAGGGAATTGCGCAAATAGTGTATGGAAACACTTGCGGAAAAGGTTTTTAATTAGAAAGCATTGAACTCGCATTATATCGCTTTTGAACAGTTGGAAAATAAAATAAAAAACGATGGGGAGGCAGTGAGTGAACGGTGCATGGGAGAGTGGCTAGAGAGGGAGAGGGAGTGCTGTTGTGGATACATATAAGGTCCCAATTTACTACTACCCGACACGTCCGATTAATAATTGTGTAGTGTGTTCAAAGATCCCATATGAAGTCTGAATCCTCCCGAGTTGATCGGGGCGCTCCGATCATTTTGATATCTGGATCGCTACTGTATGGATGCAAGACACACACACACACACACACACACACACACACACACACACACACACACACACACACACACACACACACACACACGTGGTGTAGGCTAGTAGACTAAACTTTTATATAACCTAGCTGCCGGGTCCCTGCAGGCTATTCGATTTCAATCCATGCATATGCTTCATCTATTCTTATATTCATTGCATAAGATAAGCAACCTAAACGTGTAGGCTATAGGCTATATAGCCGATGAAACAAGTTATTCACGACTGTTTGCAGCTGCAATCAATCGATTTACAGTATAAACGACCAGTATGCTCCAATCGAGTCCCGCGACAGGCTACATGTGCCCCGAATATATTAAGACAAGCATTACACAACAAATCGTTCTTTGTACGTTCTTTGACTGTAGGTGTCGTCAATACTGAAAGCAGCAGATGCCTGCTGGCTTGCTGTAGACTTGCTGACGGTCGGTCAGCCACTGACCAGGGATCAGATTACAGCGCAGTATATGGGGTCCCGTCCGTTAAACTGAGAGCACGCACAAAGCACATCAAATCCCTAAATCAATGGTGTGAACATGGATTAGGACTACTTTACATGAGCCTCACTTTACTGGCAAAACAGTGCCAACTACTGCATATTTAATGAACTTATTTCATATACGCATTTTATCAGTTTAATGGAAACACAGACAATTCGCTTTTCTTTTTTCGACTTAATGAACATACGCTTCCTTTTTTCGCAAAGGCTTAATGGAACCGCACCTACTGAACCCCAAATTGCTCCTGATGTGCTGGTTGGTGCCTTGCATGGTTTCCGCTGCCATCGGTGTATGAATGTGTGTGTGAATGGGTGAATGTAATGCACAACCTAAGTAAAGCGCCATGGATAAAGGCGCTATAGATGCCTTATCAGACAACGTCACACTGATAAGCCCCAGCATGCGCACGCAGGCCGGCAGCACAAGAACCCCACCTCTCATAAGATGCAATGGAAAAGTTCTAACTGCACTCACATGTAAAAAATGCACCATCAACCTGGCAGGCAGGAAGACAGACAGACCCTGTTCTAGGCAGAAGTGGCCTAAAGCCACATCGTAATAAAAAATACCTGACGTGAAAACTATTACTACTATTACTGATGCTAGCATTATGTTAATTGAGCGTTCAGCTCATAAATTGCACCGCAGTCTTTCCCTGCAGCGCTGCAAAGAGAGCTAAAAGGGGTGGATTCAGACAGATTCATCTAATATTAACCATGGCCCTGTCTGAATAAAACATTACTAATGCCATTACACACGATATCAAAACGTACTTAATTTAACTAAGAGGATTGACTGACCTTGTTTGAGGTGTTATTTTTCCTCTACTGAGCAGAGAATGAAGCACAACCAGATTTCTGAATGACCTGATTTATATGAATGAATATTGATCCAGAATTTCTCAAGGATTAGAATAGAATGGAAATACTGTCTGTCTTAAAGCTGTGATACGTATCATCTCTCTCTCTCTCTCTCTCTCTCTCTCTCTCTTTCTCTCTCTCTCTCTCGCTTTCTCTCTCTCTCTCTCTCTCTCTCTCTCTCTCTCTCTCTCTCTCTCTCTCTCTCTCTCTCTCTCTCTCACTCAGGGACTTATCCAGCAACAGGATAAAGGAACTGCCAATGAACACATTTAAGGGTCTCTCAAGATCTCTCCTCAAGCTGTGAGTATTAAGTCAAGTATCTGGTCCAAGAGTTGGGTACATTAATCAGTGAATGGAATTATTTAAGTTATTCCTGATTGCAGACTAATTACTATAAAAGAAAATTGCAAAGAAATGCACAGAAATGGACTCATCTTCTAGACGGTTCCTGGTCTGAACCTGATTTAGTTCCAGAGCATAATCGTGGATTTATTTTCCAACACCTTTGGTTCCTGTAATTCTAGTGGTTAACAATAAATGCACTTTGATAATGTCTTCTTTAAGCGGTGGCCCATCACCACCTTTACTAAGACACATTTCAGTTGGGTTTTCCTTTAATTTGTCATCCATTCCATATAGCCTCGGCCTGGGTCAGCGGTCCAGGCACCTTGGCTGGTAATCCAATCTGGCAGTGTGCCGCGGGTTCGACTCCCAATCCCGATGGCCTTTACTGCATGTCACCCCCCCCCATCTCTCTCCCCATTTCCTGTCAGCCTACTGTGATTCTATCCCTCTACAAAACAATACTAAAATAAAAGCGAAAGCCACAAAAAACAGCTAAAAAAAATCCATTCCATAGCCTCTACAATCCATCATTCACCAATCATCCAGCCTTTGTCAAATTCTCTTTCTGTTGGTTTTTCCTTTAATTTGTCATCCATTTCATAGCCGCCCTCTACAATCCATCATTCACCAATCATCCAGCCTTTGTCAAGTTCTCTTTCTGTTGGTTTTTCCTTTAATTTGTCATCCATTTCATAGCCTCTACAATCCATCATTCACCTGTCATCCAGCCTTTGTCAAGTTCTCACCACCTGTATCCTGTTTGTGACAGAAACATTTCCTACAATCCCTCCCTGCGGGTTCTCCGCGATCACTTTGTCCATCTAACCCATTTGCAGTCCCTGTAAGTACATGCATGCGCATGCACCACATGCACTTATTGCACACGCACATGCACACAAACACTAGTTTTACTATACATTAGCATCACATCTTTTTTCAACTTTATTATTTATTTGTACTAACGTCCTACTTTGTGTAAGGATGGAAAATAGCCGATCTACAACTTTAGGAGTCACATCACAACGTGCTGTGAACTTGTAGATCTGCCATTTTCACTATTTGAAAATGTTTTTTTAATAATATAAAAAAAAATATATATATATATATATATATATATAATAATAATAATTTAAAAAAATAAATAATAATATATATATATATATATATATATATATACATACATACATACATACATACATACATACATACATACATACATACACCAGACAGTGGGGGGGAGATATGAACAAGCAGCCACAGGCTGCAATTTATGGAAAGGAGAGGGTGGGATATTTTTTTAGTAAGCTTGCCAAAGATGAAAATGTATCAAACAAAGTCTTTGATAAAAATAAGAAAGGGAGAGTGCACATCATGCAGCCAATTACTCCCAAAGAAGTGCATGTGTTAGAACACTGCCTTCGGTAAGTAAATTAACTGTTCTGTATTGTTACTGCAGAGCCCTGGAGGGAATGGACATCCCAGACATTCAGCCTCAGATGTTTCTGCCCATGGACAAGCTTTCTCATATGTACGTATGTAGTCATAGCACTTTATAGTACACATGTATGTATAATATATTATATAGTATAGTATGTATAGTTAACATAGATACTCCACTGTTACATTCTTAGTTTACGCATGATTCATGATAACTACTTTTTATATATGTGATGTATGCCATGCTTTTGTTATTGCTTAATGTAAGTCGCTCTGGATTAAGAGCGTCTGCTAAATGCCTAAATTGTAAATTGTACGTATCCTTCAACCATCTTCAGCCTCTCTATATCCTTCAGTGGTGTCATATCGTCGCTGTCGGGCAGAATCCTTTTAATGTCCAAAACCATTACTTCTCAGGGAATTGGAAACATTACTTGTGTTCCCACTGGTTCCAATGTAGCTATCATTTAGTCACAAAGACTTAGTTGGTTATATTTATAAAATCAACACGGAATTTGCTGCTTTTATTTTAACTTTCAAAAGGTTTAAAAAATAGCAAAAATACCTAAAGTTTGGTTGACCACTGATCTATGTTGTTGCTTTTAAACCTTTTTGAGCGGTGCCTCCGTTCCATTACGTAGCTATGTGTGTCCCTGTGTCCGAGCACGGAAAGCTGCAACACGGTAACTCTGTCATTTCTCAACCGTTTTGGATGTGGGAAGGCTCGCCGGAACAGGGCCGGCCCCCTGGGCGTGTTCCTGGGGGTCCGGATGTTCCGGGGACCCCCACATGGTAACTGTCATTTCTCAAAGGTTTTTCCAAAAAAATTACAGTACAGAGCACAGTACAGTACAGTACAATACAGTACAGAGCACAGTACAGTACAGTAACTATAACAATACATGTACTGGATAGTTGCACCGCTCACTTCACACAGATATGATTTTTTTTGTAACATTCATATAACTTATCTTTCTTATTTCTTCTCTGTATGTACGTAACACCCTTTTTCCTTTCCCGCTGTCTCCTTTCATACCTTATCATAAAACATAAATTATAATAAGAATGCCTCGTATTTGTAATGCGTTTGGTCACAGACATGATTCTTATTATAATCACCCTGTAGCTATTTCAAGACGTTCCAGTACTGCTCGTACGCGCCCCACGTCCGCTCCTGCAAGCCCAACACGGACGGGATCTCGTCCTTTGAGGACCTGCTGGCCAACGTGGTGCTGAGGGTGTCCGTCTGGGTCATAGCCATCCTCACCTGCGTCGGCAACCTGTTTGTCATCGGCATGAGGTCGCTGATACGCTCCGAGAACAGCCTGCACGCCGCCTGCATCAAAGTCCTCTGCTGTGAGTTCACAAACACCTTTGCTGTCCGGTTCAGACACTTTTATCCACGGCCGCAGAGGGAGCATGCAAGGCATTGACACCAGCTTGTTAATGCCTGTGCATACCACACCTCTTGGGTGGACTCAGGGTTTAACTAGATAAAGTGCCCCTCGGGGCACAGGTCTCCACCAGGGCAGGTCAGGTTGTGGCCTTCTGGTGGCCGTTCTGGAAAACACACACACACACACACACACACACACACACACACACACACACACACACACACACACACACACACACACACACACACACACACACACAGAGTGCAAAACATACTCTCTCCCCATGCCTTCGGTCTGGTGGAGACAGTTAATGCCGGAGCTCGGCTCCGGAATCTGCCTCCTGCACTCCGGTCTTCATTTTGACTATTTCATATTTATTAAGCTTTCACATTTTCCCCTCAATGTCCCTTCCTGCAATTGAAAAGGACCGTGGATGAAATTAAACTGAGTTAGGTTTGTAAGTCTTCACAAAAACACTTTTTGCCTCGCTCTGCCTCCCCCTCACGTCAAAACAGTGTTTTTGTCAATGTGTACAACTTGGCTTGATGAGAAGACATGTGGAAATGTATACTTACAGTAGAGAGAGAGAGAGAGAGAGAGGAAAAAACACCACAAGAGTGAATTGAGGATCAGGCAAATGTGTGTTCTGTCCATCATGAGCCTACGCAGATGCGCATCTCTCTCTAGTAGTCTGGCTGTGTTAACTGAGCTGGCAGTGTGTATATGTCAGTGTTCTGTGACTACGGTATGTTCCTGATAAGAGTCAGATTGAGTAGTGGTTAAAACCGTGTGAAGATTCCATGGATTCATATGCGCAAAATTAAACTTGTCATGCTGTCCAGCAACTAGCCCTCTCTGGAAAATCCTGACAGAAGTGAAACGAGTGGAAGGCATGCACAGTTGATGGAGAGAGGAGGGAGAGAGAGCTGTGTCCCCTCACTTTCTTTTTTTCTTTCTCAGAATCAGTCATAAATAATTGTGTTCTTCTTGCTACATTCTTATGAATGACCTGACCTGAAACTGACGGGTTCATGAGCTCCAGCACATTCACAAATTAAGCACTGGACCGTATGTCATGATTGCGGCTTGCCATTGTCTAGTTTTGACGAAAGAAAGTACAAAGACATGCACAATCCAACACAAACTCGGGCAGGTGCCGAGCGATGAGTAGTATACAAGGATAAGGAATGAAGACGCTCGCACACTGTGGGCTCCGATGCTAGTGATAAGTGCCTTTATTTGCACAAATGAATGACTGTGACGTTTCAAGCACAATGCTCTTCCTCAGACTAAAGGTCAGACCTTTAAATAAAGGCACTTATCACTAGCATCGGAGCCCACAGTGTGCGAGCGTCTTCATTCCTTATCCTAGTTTTGACGATATGCCTTCTAGGCAGACTCTACATCAGGGGTTCTCAACGTTTTGGACTGGGGACCCCCGGAAATGCTTTGGCCATGTCTCGTGACCCCCGCCCCGCCCCCCTCCCCACCACCAATACAAATTGACCGCTACAATAACCTTAATAATAGAGAAAATACATCATAAATTAATACTGAAACCAGATATAATCATTAAGGAAAGTGTATGCATGCACCACGTGCTATGTAAACTCTTAATTTCCATTTTCCAGCCATTCAGTTGCAAAATATATATATATATTGAAAATAATTTGGGGACTCGAGGGGTGGTGACCCACGGGTTGAGAACCCCTGCTCTACATCACGCAATACATCACAACAGATATCAGCATGATACACACGTTTTTTAATTTAGCCTGAAGCTTTGGAGATTCCCCTTTCTGAGCTATGGGCTTTGACAATTCACAGAAATCCTTTATGGTATCACCTTAAGGAAAGTAAAATAAGCACGCACGCATGCACGCACGCACGCACACAATTTTGCATCCCATCTGGCCACTCCAACATTTTATCCTTCTAATCCTATCTACTTACCCACCAAAGTCAGAAATGTGATTTATATCTCTAGAGAGTGTGTGTGTGTGTGTGAATTTGAAAAGACGGGAACACTTACACTTTGAACTAAGTTTAAAGTGATTGTTCTTGTGAAAACAATCACAGTGGTTCTCAAATGGGGATACATGTTCCCCTTGGGA
The DNA here is from genome assembly GCF_951216825.1 of Electrona antarctica. NCBI lineage: Eukaryota > Metazoa > Chordata > Actinopteri > Myctophiformes > Myctophidae > Electrona > Electrona antarctica. The sequence goes on along the minus strand of NC_136789.1, from coordinate 19,163,308 downwards.
TACGTGCATGAGCCTCAATGTATTTTCTAGGTATTTGCAAATTAGTTTTGCACGAAACACACTCAACTCAACCGAGCAGGATCTGAAAGTGAGGAAGGCACTTGCATGGAGTGCCCTGACTGGCATGACCAGTTTATGGAACTTCAATCTCCCCCGACAAATCGAGCAGCTTCTTCTATGCAATGGTGGAATCTGTTCTCCTATATATGACAGCGAATTCTGGACCCTGAAGCCAACCCTGCAGAAGTCTATAGAGGGGTGCTACACCAGAATGCTGCGTGCAGTACTTAACATCAGCAAGAGCATACATGTTACCAATAATACCCTGTGTGAGGGAATACCAAGGGTGAGCCAGAAAGTAGCACTGCAGCCAGGAGAATGAGACTAGCAGGACACTGCCAAAGACATCAAGAACTGCCAGCCAGCAAAGTAGACCAACGAGCTGGCCAGATGTATGGAGAACCGGGATGACTGGAAGCGACGATGGAGGGCTCGTCTGAGGACGACCTACAGAGAAACACACTCCTTGGGCTAAAAACGGTCTTGACAAATGTGATGAGGTCAGCACATTTGGGCAAGTGGTTAAAGCATAATGACATTTAGAAAATGTTGCCTTGTATAGGTTGTCAATGGTGGGCGGTGGCCATACTTTAGAGGCCATTTTCAAAACGTTCCCCTCAGACAATTCCAAATTGTACTGTATATAATCGGTCCTCCTCACTAAAGTTCATTATAAGATGGTACCCTTACCACAAAATGGGTTCAGTTTCCTGATTGGTATGCACCAAACATACTGTATCGTGTCAAACAATAACAAGCCAGACACTTATGACCAAAGTCAGAAATGTGATTACACACAGCGCACACACAGTCACACACAGTCACACACACACGCACGCATGGTGTGCGCGTGTCCTTATAACTCCACAGGACGGACACGGACACACACATATCTGGCTGTTAGCAGAATCTTCTAGCGGTGTTGGCTCATGTGGTAAATATCAGTGGTGCGTGCGTGCGTGCGTGCGTGCGTGCACGTGTACCTGCAGTAGGGTGACGAATGACTTCACCTGTAGACACTGTGACCTCACAGCACAGACCATTCATCATGGATTGTCTTATATTGCTGTCTGTCTGGCAGAAACCTCTCCATGTTTCAACTTTTCATCTGTTTTCATAAATAAATGCCCTAGTTTGTCGTACAAGAGTGTTGTGCAAAAGGAGCTTGTAGATCGCCTATTTTCACTCTTTTCAAATATTTGTTTGTAGTACATTGTCAATTATTTGGAGTGTAACCAAATGGACCCGTGACAGCTGTGAGACTCCATTTTGTGCCCAAAACAACCAAAACATTTATAAAGCCATTCTGGGTGACCTGCCGTCTTACATTTCATCCAAATTTGACTTGGTCCAAAATGGTCTCAACCTCAGGTCAAATGCTTGGCTGTGTAGTACCAGCATTCAAATCCAAGGGGGGTAAAAATGTCTGGCCTTCTTTGGCCGTTGGTCGTGGAACGATCTACAGTCCAGACTAAAATTGGCTTTGAAAGTTCCCTTGAGAAGTTTCAAAAGGATCACCTTACAGACCATGTACTAGCCTATGTTCATGCCTAGATATTTTGGGGGTGTGGTCTCATCTGTTCTATTGTTCCAGGTGCAGACTGTCTGATGGGGGTGTGGTCTGTTCTATTGTTCCAGGTGCAGACTGTCTAATGGGGGTGTGGTCTGTTCTATTGTTCCAGGTGCAGACTGTCTAATGGGGGTGTGGTCTGTTCTATTGTTCCAGGTGCAGACTGTCTAATGGGGGTGTGGTCTGTTCTATTGTTCCAGGTGCAGACTGTCTAATGGGGGTGTGGTCTGTTCTATTGTTCCAGGTGCAGACTGTCTAATGGGGGTGTGGTCTGTTCTATTGTTCCAGGTGCAGACTGTCTGATGGGGGTGTGGTCTGTTCTATTGTTCCAGGTGCAGACTGTCTAATGGGGGTGTGGTCTGTTCTATTGTTCCAGGTGCAGACTGTCTAATGGGGGTGTGGTCTGTTCTATTGTTCCAGGTGCAGACTGTCTAATGGGGGTGTGGTCTGTTCTATTGTTCCAGGTGCAGACTGTCTGATGGGGGTGTGGTCTGTTCTATTGTTTCAGGTGCAGACTGTCTGATGGGGGTGTGGTCTGTTCTATTGTTTTGGGGGTGTGGTCTCGTCTGTTCTATTGTTCCAGGTGCAGACTGTCTAATGGGGGTGTGGTCTGTTCTATTGTTTCAGGTGCAGACTGTCTAATGGGGGTGTGGTCTGTTCTATTGTTTCAGGTGCAGACTGTCTGATGGGCGTGTACCTGTTCTTTCTGGGCGTGTCTGACGTGAAGTTCCGGGGACAGTACAACAGGAACGCTCTGGTCTGGATGGAAAGCGTGGAATGCAGAACCATCGGCTTTCTCGCCATGCTCTCCTCTGAGGTAAATGGTGCATTTATATAGCATCTTTATCCAAGGTTACATATATTACATAGATTACATTCACCCATTCACACACCGATGGAGGAGGAAACCATGCAAGGCACCAACCTGCACATCGGGAGCAATTAGAGGTTCAGCATCTGGTCACTTTGACACTATAACTCGAGCTGCTCTACCCATGAGCCACTGCCACAGAGGTCATCTAATCTACCCATGAGCCACTGCCACAGAGGTCATCTAATCCAATCTAGCGTTTTAAGTCCTGAGTTGTTGTAACGCGTCCATTTGTCAGACTGCTGCTGCGGTAAATTAAAAAAACTCTTGTATGTAGCACAATCCATTCTACTGCTGTTCCATCCTGTGTGTACATTTTGTACACTCTAAGGGCCAGCAGGCTACACTGGGGACGGAACGGAACCGTACCGTGGGCGGAGCGGAACTGGAAACAGTTATAGGTGGCTCAGGCTGCACTGAAAATGCGTCCGTCCCGCGGGGAGTTCTGTATTTATTCATTCATTTATTTTTCCCTCTGAACTTGAAGGCAAGGCATGGGGCTGCGTAACCCCCGCGTAACCTCCGCAAACGGAGCGGAGATATTGTGTCCCCAGTGTAGCCCGTCTCTGCCGGGTGGAAACCTCATTATGTCCAAAACTGTGCATTTTCAGGATACAAATTCGCTTCACAGTATGATCAAGTAGGGTTCCCCAATTAATTTTCCTCAAGGGCCATATTTTGACTAGGGAACCAGGCTGGGGGCCGAATCCGCACGCATTGGTTTTTTTATTTTTTCATTAATTCATTAAAATTTGTTCTCAACCAGTGGTCCGGGGACCACCAGTGGTCCTTGAGGGGGTGCCCAGTTTGACATGCATAGGCTACTGACCTCCATTTAATGCCATTTATATCTGGGACACCCCCCCCCCCCAAAACAAAAACTTTTTTCTTTTTTCTTCCAGGGGCCACAAGGGGGCGCTCCGCGGGCCGCCTATTGGGGAACCCTAGTGCATTCATTTATGAGAGAAAAAAATAGCCAATATTGCAAGACATAATTCTATCAGAATTCTAACAAAAGTTAGAATATGGAGGTTTCTGCCCGACGGTAACGGTATGTATGTTGTATGTTGTGTATGTTCCACTGTCCAGTGGTGGAAAGTAACTAAGTAAATGTATTTAAGTACTGTACTTAAGTACAATTTTGAGGTATTTGTACTTCCTCGAGTATTTCCAATTTCCAATACTTTTACATCTACTGCAGTACATCTCGGATCCAAACATTGTACTTTTAATCCACTACACTTATTTGAAAACTTTTGTTAGTTACTTTGTAGATTTTTATTATTATTACAAAGCAATGCATACATCAACCACTTCAGCCCTATACATTTCGGCCATTTGAAAATAGCCAATCTACTGCAATTTCCAAAAGATTTTTATACATTTGAAAACTTGAAATGGGACATTCTGCATAATTATTACTTTTATGTACATTTCGATACCAATACTTTTACTCAAGTACAATTCTGGCCATTTTACTTGTATTTCTACATTGCAGTATCGATACTTTTACTTAAGTAAAAAACATGTGAGTATTTTTTCTGCCACTGCAGGTGTCCGTGCTCCTCCTAACATACCTGACCATGGAGAAGTTTCTGGTCATCGTCTTTCCCTTCAGCAACCTCCGTCCCAGCAAACGACAGACTGTGGTGAGTCATGCTGTAGGGATGCAACAATATTGTCGTATTAACAAAAATATCTCAATATTGAGCACCCTGCCATTTAGCTTAACAGCTAGCTTAGCTTTAGTCGACCAGTGCTGCAGCCCAACTCTAGCACCAAGAAGCTAAAGTGGCGCACAGCCTCAAACAAGCATAAGTAAGTATATGGCCTCACTCAGACCTTTACTGCATTGCTGTATGCTTGTTGGATGAATGTTGTGTAGTGTCATGGCCGCCCCAATGCATTTCCAATGGGAGTCACATGGTTTGACACAACATTTGTGTTGTATGAGGGGGAGGGGCGCAGTCGAAACACAGCCGAAAGCCAAACAACAGCTTGTAGTCCAAAATGTGGACTACAAACCATGTGACTTCCATTGGAAATGCATTGGGGCGGCCATGACACTACACAACATTCATCCAACAAGCATACAGCAATGCAGTAAAGGTCTGAGTGAGGCCTAAGTCTTGCCGAGCCCCGAGGTCCATAGGGCAGAAGCCTATCTCCTGTTTCCTTAGCGTGAGTCAGCTTGATGTACAAGTGCACCCGGACATGACATTAGTATATCATAGGGACTTGCCCCCAATCCAACCCTTGATGTCAAGCAGGGAGGTATTTTTTAAATCTTTGCTATGACCCGGCCGGGTATCGAACCCTGAACTCCCAGTCTTAGGACGGACAAATCTGCCTTAGGAAAAATTAGCCTAAGCATACTTTTGTCTGAGCACGTCATATAATAATAACAATAATAATAAAGTGAACATTTGGAACGTAATTTATTTATCACAATATGTTACGACATTACTCATATGTTAATTTATTAATAGCCAAGTACCAGCAGACTCGAATTGCACCAAATGCCAGGCTGTGGGCTGTCCAGTGTCCACTAGCCATTCATCCCCTGGAATGCTACGCAGAGGGCAGTAGGGGAGGGAAGAGCGACCTCTGTATCTGCACTTACGGTGGGCGTTTAAGTTAAATAACTCCGAAACTACAAATCATTTCAAAGTAAAAAGTTCCAGCATGTGTCTCCACAGTAAGCTGAATTATAAAAAGTGTGAATGGAGTTTCTAGGTGAAAGTGCTTTTTTGACGTGCCAATATCTGCCATTGAGCCCCATTGTGAATTTCTCAAATTTGAAAGCACTATATTTCTAAAACTATGAAACATTTCAAAGATTTATTTTCAGGTCCACCGTAAGATGAACCTAAATAGGTTTGAATGGGGTTTCTAGGTGTAAGTATGTAGGACTAGTAGCATGCCAAAGTTTGTGCTATTGCCATTGAGAATGCATTGGGCGTTTAAGTTAAATACGGGGGGGACATATTTTGACAGCAGAAACTGCCTGTCATAATTTCTCCCTATTCCAAAGCCCCCCCCAGGTACATTATATATTTAAACTATTTTCAGCAATGGTACACTTATTTTTTCAGTGGGTAGATCTTGTTGAGCTGGTCATTTTGAAAGTAGATCTCGCGTCATAAATGTGTGGGCACCCCTGCTCTACAGTACTGTAGGTTGGTCCGGTCACCTGAACAACAGGGAGAAGAACTAGGCCAGACAGTTCCTCTGCATTTGTTACATCCTCGCGGTGAAGCTCCTCTCTGTCAGGGGAAAATATAGAGGCTGATGACTTAATGTGTACCGGAGGCGACAAGTCCTCCCACTAGACCAAATGGAGGGACCAGCTGAGACACACAAAATGCTAAATTTGGACGAAGTGGTAAAAAGAGCTGTATCTTGCCTGTGTATTTTTGTTTTTTCGTCGTAAACCTACAATCTTCTCTGGTAAACTGGTCAGTGAATAGGAACACCCTGCATGGACTCCTGACATATCCAGCCCGAACCAGGAACCTCTTGAAAATCTGTGCAATCCAGTTCATGTATTCCAGTTATTAATCCTATATGTAATCCAGTTTGTATCATATTTAATCCAGTTTGTAATTCTATGTAATCCAGTTTTATGCTATGAATAAACTCCTGTTTGCTCATAGGAGAGAGAACCAATGGGGAACAATTACGTCGCAGGTTAGGTGGAGATGTGGTCAACAAAGCGTAGTATAGTGTACACTTACCGGTACTTTGATATTAGTCTGGGGTACCGCTCTGTAGGTGAAATGTTACCATTATGTTTACCAGTGATGGAATATGAGATAGATAGATAGATAGATAGATTATACTACTTTATAAGTGGCGTGTTGACATACCATTGCTACTATTATCATATGGCTCTCTTTCCTCTTCCACCAGAGCTAAACAGTTTACTGTTATCCTCCTATTAGATTGTCCTGCTCTCCATCTGGCTGGCGGGCTTCATCATTGCTGTCGTACCCCTCCTGAACGAGGACCTGTTTGGGAACTACTACGGACGCAACGGGGTGTGCTTTCCTCTGCACTCCTCCCGAGAAGAGAAGCCTACTGCCAAGGGTTACTCCATAGGAATATTCCTGGGTAATTTTAATTGATACAAATCCATCATTGCTTCAATGTTAACAGTCCAGTCATTGGTTATCAAACCACTGTTTAATTTCAAGACCCCGGAGGGGTCCATTGGTTTCCATTTGAGCCCTTACAGACCTGTAGGTGTCCCTGCACTCCACTTGGAGAACCACCACTGCAGACCTTTCCTGACCAAAAGTCTGCCTCCCTCGTGAATGCTCCACTGCATCCAGGCGTCGCATCTGCGTCAACGCAGGGAATGTTCCCTTTTTAATCAATGAATGGTGCTCCACTGCCAACGTTGCCTTGCGTTCGATGGCACCATCCAACCTCATAATTCACCCTGGTAAATGTTTTGATGCCAAACGCAACGCAACACAGTGGGTGGAGCTTTGGCCTTATGCTGCCCGTGTGCGTGTGTGCGTGTTCACTCACAGTCACACTCGGGTCTATCTTTAAGGCAATACAGCAGGGGCAACCATCTCAGGCATGAGATCCACCACGATTTTAACTTACTTACTGCAAACATTGAATAAGTCAATAGTTTTACATGAGTAATGAAGGCATAATAAAGTGTTATTCACATCAGACAATGCAAAAACATTCCATGGGGCTTTTAAAATACTACTGAAGCTACTTGGTTTTAAAAAAAGAAAGAAGACAGATTCTCATTTATCAAGATAAGATAGTTTATTTGATAGGACAGCACCACACTGAATAAATATAATATTCTTCAAACCACCAGGCACACCAAACAGACACAGGGGATAAGACAAACTCTCAGCACTGTGAATGTTGAGAAGGCTGCGCCGCCGGCCTGATGACATCCAAGGATGCTTGATAAGCAGCTGCACTCATCATTGGCTTGCTGAGATGTCCCAGAAATACTGTACCTACATTACCTGTCTGGAATCTGCTCTGATCATACCACTGCACCTTGTGCACAAACAAACTAGCACCAGCTGTCTGAATCTTTGGCACTCACACCATTTTAACATGCAATGCGAGAGTGCGGAGTAGCCAATACCGACTCGGGACTCGCTGCCCTCCACACTTCTTGTCATCAGGGTCTGCAGGCACTGCAGTCCGTTGACTCCACTGTCGTGCCGCAGCGTGTATATGTAGGTGGTGAGCCTCTTTCCCCTCCTAGCTGTGCCTTGGCTTGGCTCCAACAGTGCCAGCTTGCTCGCTGCCAGTTCCTGCTGCCTGACCTCATTCTTCTCTCTCTGACCTTGTCTGTGACACGCAGAACCCGTTGAGGTCCATTTGTGGTGCCATTCGTAGCATTCTTGTTTAGTCCACACTCTCCTCATCCCGTGCAAGGCATTCCATTAAGTGCCCTCCAGACCTACAGATCCTGTCCGGACAAAGCAGTCGAGGCACCATTTTATTCTGAGGGTATGTACTGTAGTCTGTGGCAATGGTCTATATTGGTCAGTAAACCGAATGGTTGAGCTTGATTTAGCTGTCAAACTATATAATCATTGGTGTGCGGTTGTAAAAGTACAATTTGTGTAGATTATTAGGTAGGTAGATAAGATTAGGACTTTAATATTATGTTGGATAGGTTAGTGCTTGAAACTGAAGATTAGGTTTAGATTGATTGTGTTTATTTATTGAGTTGCACCGTGGATGTTTCTTTTGTTAATGTTAAAAATCATGTTTTAAAACCACACACTTGTAAAAACTTGAAACAGGTTTCATCCTTCCCCTAGACTGCAGTTGCTTTGCTTGTTGAGATGAGTCAACTCTAAGCTAATTGGCAGAATGGTGCAGACAAAATCTAAAACATCAAAATACTTTGATGAAAGGATGCCAGCTGTTCAGCAGTAGACTAGATAGCTCTCCGGTGTCAAATGCACAGCCCAGAAAATAATTGGACTCCCCTGTGCTCAACAAAGGAAGACACTCCAGATCACGCTATCCTTAGAATGCAACAAGAGTGCAGGCAGCTCAAGGTGAAAAGCTATATGGGGAGGCCTGGAGGGTCATCATCGAGACGACTGGGCGGAAGAGGACTAAGGAGGGGCGGGTTGAGCGACACAGCCCTGGAGAGAGTGTGACGACCTGGTTCAACCACTTCCAAAGGAACAACAGCGGATTGGAGCTGAGGAGAATACACCAGCATTCCTTGAACCTGCACATCAATGATGGTCCATTCACAGCCAGTGAGCTTGCCAGAGCGAAATCCACAGTGAGAGAGGGGACTGGGCCAAATGGCATACACCCAGTGGTCTTAACTCACTTGGCACCGATATCGCCTTTTTTATATCAATTGATTTTGGTTCAACTGTGTTCTGTACGCACTCGTAACACTCCGGTTGCGGTGTGATGAGAAAAAAAAACGGAAATGAAAATTCTGCTGGCTTATGCTGTCTATGGGAACGCAGTTTTTAGAATCGCAATATGTTCTTTTTGGACCAAAACCAGCTTGATTTGCGGCTCATTTCTCTAAACGATATATGATCTTCGGTTACAAAATGTATGTTTTGGCCTTGGGTGAATTAAATAACATTCGCGGGACTTTTTACTTCCTGAATCGCAGTTTCCGGGTAAAACGGCTTTCAAACTAAAATGGTCTAACGTTGAAGTGAACAGGTGGCGATCTGTGAGTTAACATGTAAATGAGTTAAATTGTGACAAAGTTGTGAACATATTTTCTAATGCAACTATACAGCACTATACAGCATGTTCAGTGCTGTGTGAAGGAAGAGTTGACTCTTGGCGACTATTCAGACAAATTCCTCCCACCGCTTCGGAGAGGGCCGAGCCGAACCACACATATATTCTATCCTACGTCACCCCATTGAAATGCATTGGAAATGGCCGTGGGAATTTCATTATTACACCAGGCTGAAGGCATGGGGAGGGAGTATGTTTTTTTAATTGGAATTGTGCCTAGGGCGACTGTTTTGAGGCGAGCATTCTGGTATTCCTAAATATACACTGGAACTGTATCCAAATAATCAAAAAGTGTGTGTGTGTGTGTGTGTGTGTGTGTGTGTGTGTGTGTGTGTGTGTGTGTGTGTGTGTGTGTGTGTGTGTGTGTGTGTGTGTGTGTGTGTGTGTGTGTGTGTGTGTGTGTGTGTGTGTGTGTGTGTGTGTGTGTGTGTGTGTGTGTGTGTGTGTGTGTGTGTGCGCGCGCGTCATGCAGGCCTGAACCTGCTGGCGTTCCTGGTGATCGTGGTGTCCTACTCCAGCATGTTCTTCTCCATCTATAAGACGCGCATGAACGTGACAGACGTGAGGAGCAGGCTGCACAGGGACGTAGCTATAGCCAAGAGGTTCTTCTTCATTGTCTTCTCTGACGCCCTCTGCTGGATACCCATATTCCTGGTCAAAGTGCTCTCACTGCTGGAAGTAGAGATACCCGGTGAGTATACACTATTATATCATAGACACGCTGCTGCTGCTACCTCCGGATGCAGCAGGGACATTTATTTTGAAGACCCCAAAATTCACCCAAAAATTAACCAGAAGCAAAATCGCTTAAAGCTAATGTGGCTACCGTATTTTTATAAGTCATCAGAAGTGTTAATTCATAATTGATTAAGTGTTAATTACGTGTATGAATTTGCCTGCTCAGGTAAAGTGTGACCACTCCCCGTTCTCCTGCCATGCAGGCACCATCTCCAGCTGGTTGGTGATCTTCATCCTGCCCATCAACAGCGCCCTGAACCCCATCCTGTACAGCCTGACCACCACCTTCTTCAGGGAGCAGGTGGAGGTGCTGCTCTGTCGCTGGCAGAGGAGCCTCTCGTCCAAGAAGGAGAACCGCAAGAGCATCACCTCCAACACCATCTTCACGGAGATGTCACGCAAAGCCTCCGGCCAGCAGTCGCTGTACGGCTAAGCGTCTCTCACTGACTCGGACCCCCGCTGCGGCTGCATGGCGGAGGGTGAAACCCCAGCACCTGCTGTGCAGTCGGGAGGTGGATGTAACGGACCACTTTATCAATTTTCAACATATCTTTATATATTTGCTCCTCCTGCTTATTCAAAGATGGTACCATTTTTGTCTAGTAGTTCTGTGTGTCAGACAGAGGATACGAGTGTGGAGTGGAGCGGGGAGATCTTTAATTTAGCGCTGAGCAGGTTTTAAATGTGGGTACACCCCCACCCCCCCCCCCCGCTCCAAGCCCGTGCACCACACGTTGGAGCAGGCAGGGTCACAGACAGAGAGACACTTGCTGCCCAGCATGTACTCGCAGTAGTAGTTGCAACAGCGCTGTGGTTGCTCTGTGTTTCTCTGTGTTTCGGACACGAAATACTGTTCGAAACACAAAACTGTTTGTACTGACAAAATACTGTTTTTATGTATTTATTTATTTATTTTTTGCTTTAGGTGACATGTGAGTGGATCGTGGAGCGCCTGGTACGCAAATGAAGGTGAGCGCTGAGTGGGGAGGAGCGGGGTGTGGGGGAATCAACACGAGCAAATGTGTGAGCGGGACAAAAGCCGTCTGGAGCGCTCCACTCCACTTTCATGACTGAATCATCCCTTCTCTGGGACACAGAGTAGACAGAAATGGTGCCATTTTATTATTGAGCATTTGTTAGGACCAATTATATGAACATAGGTTGAAAATGAGTGAAGTGGTCCTTCACCGTTTCAAATGAAGCGGGGACCTGAGCCAAAAATTGGTCTTTTCTTCAAGTAAAAGGGATTCTGCATATCATTGTATTGCGGTTTACTTTACGTATGTCGCATCGCACACCTCGTCAGATTCTGTCTTAAAAGATGATCTGATCTGCGCAGAATATTCAGAAGCAGATATGCCTACTTGAACTCCGGCAGAAACCTTTCATTCACCGTTTCTGCAGTGGAACAACTTAACTGTGTGTACATTTAGGATTGGGCAGCTCCTGACCTCCAGTACGGGTGGCGTAGGACGTACGTAGGTTCCTACGGACACTGAGACAATAAATATCTCGAAAATGTTAAAACAATGTTAAGATGTTTCTACAAGCTATTTCGGAGGGAAAAAAATAATGGTTGGTGAAAGGTCTGCAGGGTGAATCATGATTGGCTAAAACCGCACACTGTATTTGTGGCCTTAGTGCCTTGTATAAGTTGTATTATTAATAATAATTTATTATTATTATTATACCGTTTGTTCAATATCCATCTTTGTAACAATGTGTGACATTCATACCAGAGAGTTTCATGTACAAAGTGCTTAATTCCACGTGCCACAGAGACGATCGATGATCATTGCGTATTACTGTTAAATAATGGTGTTTTATTTATATAAGCTACATTGAAGTTGTTAAAAAGTTGCATGTCTGTGGACATCCAACAGCTTATTGAAAATACTGACTTTGACTTGTCTTTGTCACCACCCACTTGCACCCCCCCCCCCCCCCCCCCATCACCACCACTACCATGCCACCACGTGCCAGCACCCCCCCACCCCAACATCTCCCAATTTCTCTACCCGTCTGTTTTGTTTGAAGTGCTTCAGAATAACAATGCTGCTGTAATTAAGGCAAATTACCAAACAAGATGCGTGGATTGCATAGATTATCACTACTATCACACTTTGCAATTCAATGCTAAATCAAGCTACCGTACATGGCCCTAATACGTTTGTTTCTGTTCCCCCTTTTGGCAGAAGTAATTCATATCCAATCTCCGATTATTTACAGGGCCGATACCGATATATTACATTATTATATTTATATTGAACTCATTGCTTATTTTTTTTATTTGTGTATTGATAGTGAAAGATGGTGAGCGCCCCTCCCCACCAACAGCTGACACTCTTAAGAGACAGAGACAGGCCCAATGGCATGTCTCCAATGATATGGCATGTTTATGGCCCATGTGGCCGATTCCGCTACCGATTATATTGTGCATCTCAATAATACACCAGCACCAGAAGAGATCCTCGCACAATAAGTAATGAATGATGCCTAATCCTCATGCCTAATTGAGGTCTTATGAAGACGTGACATCCCCTCCCCAGCCCCACCCCCCCAAAAACAAATCAATGAGATATCATCAGAGCATGGCGTGCTGAGAAAGCTCTCTCCTCTTCTGAATACCAATTGCGAGACATGGCCAAAGCATTTCCGGGGTCCCCAGCCAAAAATGTTGAGAACCCCTGATCTAAAGCCTAGAAAAGGCCAAAAAAATAAAGTTACACCGTACAATATTACTGACCTGAACTGGATCCATCTTCTTGAGTCATACATAATTGTATGATATTGATATATTATTAATATATTATTGATGTTTCTCTGTCTGTCGTGTGAAACAAGACCATGTAAGTCTATTTACGCTGGGCACGAGTAGTAGTGATTCATTTGTGTTATTGAGTGATTCATTATAAATTATTATTGCTGCAAATTAATATGAATGAAATTATAAATTCACCAGTTAAAGGACCACTTCACCACTTTTCAACCTGTCTTCATATAATTGGTCCTCACTGATGTTCATGATAAAATACCACCATTTATTTCTACGCAGTCGGTGTCTCAAAGGAGGGCTGTGGGCAGTTCATGAACCCGTCCACCAGTGACATCATCGTTATTCAGATTTTATTTTTTAAATATTTAGATCTGTATTATCGTGAGAACGATGGCTTCCATTATCACATTGCAACTTTTCAGGAATAGAAAGCCTGCAGTTTAGCTTGGATTCCCCATTAATTATGTCACTGGTGGACGGGTTTCTGAGCTGCCCACAGCCCTCCTATGAGACACAGACTGAGTAGAAAATAATTTGTGGCATTTTATCATGAACATTAGTGAGGACCAATTTTATGAAGATAGGTTGAAAAGTGGTGAAGTGGTCCTTTAATACAGATCCGTCTCATAAACTCAACTAAACACTAAATGATTTTGAATTATTGACATAGATCATTCAGTAATATACCAAAGACAAACGAGATGTATTTCTAATCCAGGAAGTTTATTTACTAAAATGTATATGCCATGGGCAATATTAATGTTCCAAGACAGCCACACAAGATGTAATTTCTGCTGTGGTTCCTGATTAGAACTTTAGATGCTAAATAAGGTACAGTACATACTAATTGTTGTGAAAGAGAAAGAAAGAGATGCAGATAGGTGACGGTCTGGCGGAAAGAGAAAGAAAGAGATGCAGATAGGTGACGGTCTGGCTGAAAGAGAAAGAAAGAGATGCAGATAGGTGACGGTCTGGCGGAAAGAGAAAGAAAGAGATGCAGATAGGTGACGGTCTGGCGGAAAGAGAAAGAGATGCAGATAGGTGACGGTCTGGTGGAAAGAAAACATCCCTGTCAGTAAGTTGACGAAGACATGGTCCTACACATCCTATTGCCGTTACACATCAGGTGATGAGAACAGGCCTTTGATGGACAGGGGTACGTCTCAAGTAGCGTTCTGGGCTGTTCATTGTCTTTGGTCTTTATTGTCGTCTGTTGGAACACTTTTCTTCACACCCCTAAAGTGGCAGGTAAATCTCCACTGCAACAACAGCCATCTTTCAATGATAGTCTATATTGATAATCTTCACGAAAGAGAGGAGTGTAGGTGCAGGAGTCCTTGGTGAGATATTGTTGATTAATTTATTTAGACTACAGCGAGTTCATCTCTCACACCAAATTAACATCCAAATAGAATTTTGATGCTTTCTCTCTCTCTCTCTCTCTCTCTCTCTCTCTCCTTTCTTCTGTTGTGATGGAAGGCACAACTTTGATTCCTTTGCAGTAGATGTCTGAAGGCAATATTGAATGACTGGAAAATGTCAACGAATCTTGAAAAAAAACAAGCTCACACAGTAGGAAAAATAATAATCACTTGTTTAATATGAATAATAACTATCATATGAAACAAACTCAGTCTGTGTTCCATGTTGCATGAAATATATGAAGGTCCAGGTGGTCATATGCTATGTGGTTGGTTGGAAGCAGATCTCTCCCAGTGACGGGGAGAGATCTGGGGTCAGCCCAGCCCAGCCCAGCCAATCCAATCAGTAGCAGATCTCTCCCAGTGATGGCTAAGGCTGAGGTCAGCCCAGCCCAGCCAATCCAATCCAATCAGTATCAGTCGGCTCCCGGGTCCAGCCAAAATATAGGGCTATATGGCATATGGTTTTGCCATTATGTCCAGCTTTGAGGGTTTGTGTAAACACAAACATTGTGTTAACACAAACATTGAAGATGAAGGTGAGGACGCAAATTGTGATTGGCCGGAATGGGATGATGTAAGAGTGCCCCTCACTTCACACAGGTGTGATTTTCAATAATATGTTGTACATTATGGAAAGATTATATTTTGAAGCAAATGGGTAGTAAGGAACAGAGTTTGAATAATATATATATATTGAAATGTATTTATTTTTTATATGGGCCTACTGTATAATATTTTGAAACATATGAGATGTAAAAATCGAAAATAAATTATTAGTCATTGGATGTTGGATGTCACCATTTTGAGCATATTTCATATGAGTCATGAATCAGTACATGAACAAATAATTTAATCTGTGGTTGCTACTATTTATACCTTTTTACTGAACTGCTATACTATGCTGCGATTACATGTATTCATGTTTCATAACATGTTGCTGTTGAGTTGGATAAAGTCAACAATTGTGACCAATCTAGATGTTTAACAAGAGGTTTACTTGGGTTGCTACATTTATGGCTGAAAATTAGTATTCAGCCAAAAATAAGCCTACTCCAAATCTTCCAAATAAAAGTGGAAAATCAGTGGCCTGGCCGGGTGCTACTGTACCACAATCCATTTGTTTGTATTTGTTTAATCAAATAACAAACACTGCATGGTTTGCACACACACACACACACACACACACACAGTCTGTCTCGTTGCCCGTGGCTCTGTCTTGTAACATGTGACAACTGCAGAAGTTAAATAATTACTTATTTTCTATAATTTGTCATCACATTATTTATTGGCTTCCATGAATTCAAGGAATACATTTAGCTCCTGTGTTAACTGTCCATAGCTGAGTAGGATGGGGTAGGCCTACGCCAGTAACGTTTTCAGGAATTACATTTTGGGCAGGCAAGATGTGTCGTCCCGCCTGCCAGATGAGTACGCTACAAAGGCTACAATGAACCTTTCTGCCTTCTCCCCTCCCACTATCTACTGCCAAGTCTTCTTTCTACTGCGTTAAGATTCAGTCCTCTGCCTCTAACCCAAGGAAGCTCCTTTCCACCTTCTCCTCCCTCCTTAAAACTCATCTCCTGCCCCGTTCATCACTCTCCACCAAGGCTTTCATCACCTACTTTGACAAGGTTGACGTGACCTGCTAGCTGGGGCAAGCAGGCAGCAGCCCACTGATCACACACAAACGCACACACTTGGACTAGTCTGCGACTGACATTCTCAAAAATACGCTATTATCGCTATAAAATGTCCATAGAGAATCAATCCCCGCCAAGGATGCTTTCAAACTTTTACATCTGAAATTATATTCCTTGCATTGCAAGCAACCAAAATGTGTAGCTGATGATTGATGAAACACAACAGCATTGCAGTTTGCTGTCAATAGCTTATTCCTCTTTAAATTCTCTGTTTTCAGCATATCCATATAATATCCTCTTTATACTTTTGGATAGTCATTTCTCTGGCTAAACTAGCAGCAGATTAAATGTTTAGCGATCTGTCTCTCTGCACAAGTAGCAGCTGCAAATAACAACCAATGTATGCTCCGACATACAACCGTGTTGCACCCCGAATATATCTAATGCCATATGGCAGTGCACAGCAAGTTCAAGCCTGGATTTTTTTTCATTGCACGATAGTGTTGTGCAGATAATATTATGTGATGTACAACACAACAAGTGCCACGGATCAGACGCGTTGTCAGTTAGCTTGTAGATCAGCTCTGACAAAATGTTGTACCGTGATAAGAAGCACAAATCAGGCAACAATCTGTATCTCTGTGTGTGTGTTGTGTTTATTGCGAGGCGCAGCAGAGGGGAGGCTGGCTGTCGGATAAAAAAAAAGAGAAAGTATTTGTAATGTCTACTGTAGGCTATAAAGTAGGTGGCTGCGTTACTACTGTCGGGCCATGGCTCTTTAGCCGATTGGTAACTGACCAACTAGTCACCACCCAGGGCAAGGAAGGACACAACACTTTCTTAAGTAGTTTTATTCCTCCATGTGCAAGGAATAACACAACATATGACATTTTACACAGGAGAGGTGATAGCTCTCCACTGTCCGGACAGAGGCTCTCTCTTGAGTGTTTGTGGAGATGACTAGACTGATCCTGTTGTGCTTTGATCAAGTCCATGCACAACAGGTGCGCAGCCACACCCAGCTCTGAGTCCAGTTCTAGTTTGACTCAGGCCAGGTGTGACTGCCTAAATCAGTCCTCCATCTCACATACCCCCCTCGTTAAACTGAGACTGGGCCGAAACCTACTACCACCACAACAACAGGGTTGCTATACCTAAAATAATAAAGCCCCCAACAACATTGCCCCCCCCCCCCCCCCCCCCCCCCCTCATTCCCGGAGACTAGAGGCATGGGCTGCTGACCAGGTTGGCAGAGGTGGTTCTGGGCTTAGGCTGCTGCAGGGGCTGCTTGGACAGGCTGGGAGGAGGCTCATCAGTGGGGTCACGATGGTGGCTTGTTGGTGGGTTCTCCCGCTGCAGGCCGTTGTCCACGGTGGCTGATGCTCTGCTTCCCCACCCTCAGGTGGACAACACTGTTGCCTTCTGCTGCTGCCGGTTGGTAGCCAGGCCGATGACCAGACTGCTGGGACCTGTAGTCGGGCTAGTTGGTCCTCACCAGGACACTGGGTGGCTGGTCCTCACCAGGATGCCGTTCACACGTACAGTAGCCCAGCTCAGTGGCCCCGTCATTTCATGCAAGTAGTCCTTGCAAAAGGCGCTGGTGATTGCGCCGGTAACTGCTGTCCATCGGGCCTTTCCTTTGCTTGGTCCAACTGCTGCCGCTGTGCCTCCGCCTACTGCAGGCGGGTGTCAATAGCAAGCTATGCCTGAAACTGTGGCTGCTGAAGAGTGGCGGTGTCCTGCTGCACCTCCGCAGTCTCAGGAGTTCGCTGCTGTCCCTCCATGTCCCTGTGCAGGCGCCAAATGTGACCTACTAGTCACCACCCAGGGCAAGGAAGGACACAACACAGGGCAGCTTCCTTAAGTAGACCTCCATGCGCAATACGCACTGCGAGTAGGGCAACACGCCGAGGGCAGCAACAAAACATGTCAAAAAGTGCCAAGCCGACCATCATAATAACAAATGTATCCGCGGCTCTGCCGCGTAATAACGAGTGGCCGTGTGTGCGTCATCGCAAACAGCAAAAAATAGCCGATCTGAATGAGGAAATGCAGCGCTCTCGTCGGGAGGGGGGGCAACACAAATATCCTACGAGTAGGGCAACCAAATGGTCAGCTACATCCCTGCAGATGGCTCTCCACTGTCCGGACAGAGGCTCTCTCGAGTGTTTGTGGAGATGACTGATTTATCCTGTTGTGCCTTGATCAAGTCCATGCACAACAGGTGCGCAGCCACACCCATAGTTCTGAGTCCAGTTCGAGTTTGACTCAGGCCAGGTGTGACTGCTTAAATCAGTCATCCTCCATCTCACAGTAACAAACGCTGCTTACTGATAGGAGGTTCCGGGTTCGTCTCCCGGGCGGCGCTACATTGGTGGCAGCGGTGGGATGTGGGTTCTGTAACCTCGGCGACACAGACTAGCACCATTGAGCGTAGTCGACAGCACGTACCCTGCCTGGGTTAGAGGTCCCCCAGTCAGTGGAGCCTAGCTCCTGGCTGGCACGCGTCGATGCGCTTCCAGGTGGGTGGGGCGACTGTAGGCTATAGGTGGCTGCGTTATTACTTGCCTATCGGGCCATGGCTCTTTAGCCGATTGGTAACGTACGCGGCTTACTGATACGAGGTTCCGGGTTCGCCTCCCGGCTGGCGCTACACTACTAATAGGCTAATTATAATGCTATCGTAGAGCAAGGCAGCCGGCCAACGGCCATGATAATTTATATTTATTTATATTTATTATAAATAGTGTGCGTGCGTGTTTGTCCGTTCGTCCGTCTGTTAACCGCTAATCTCCGGCACTGTTAATCCGGTCATTTTTGCATCCTTTAAAAATAATTTGCACGAGCTACAAGCCATATGTGCTACCTGCTTTTAAATAAGGCCTACCAATAGTCTGACATACGTGGCTCTGACATGTGTTGCCGGTTAAGAGTCATACTGTACGAGGCCGGTTAAGACTCACCCGTGGCTACCGCGTGCGGTTAGGGTTTGGAGTAGGGTGTTTGTCTGGTCTTTAATAAAAGTTTTTTTTGCATTGTGACTACAAGCTGTGCGACCTCTCCTTCCTTTACAAGTTTTGTCTCCCGTGGTTAGCAGCACCTCCCCACTATTAGTGTGCGCTAGCTCCTACCTCTTTGTTTGGACTTTGTCTGCCTATCATTTTCAGTGTCAATAGTACTGTGAGTTTATTATTTGCAGTGTACATGTATTTGTCATGCATGCTCTGTAGGGGGGTTAGGAAAGCATCTGTGTGGGTTTGGGATTTATGCTACATATACGGCACCACCTGGCAGTCCATCACAGTGTTCTTTTTTTACACCTGTCTTTTACACCTATTTCCATTTGATTTCTTACATTATAGTTAGCTTTCTGTTTGATCCACAGTGCAAATAAAAAGATACAAATATTTATTTTTTTCTTTTATTTTTTTTGGGCTGAAGGCTAAGATATGGTGTCTCTCTTTCTTGTCTCTGCCGGCCATACAGTGATACCTTTTCATGTCAAGGACCCCTAAATGAATAATATATTTGGCCACAGGCCAAATATATTATTTGAACATATTTTTGCCAGGGATCGCCATATAAGATTTGTTTTGTTAAAGTTTACAGAAATATTCAAAATTTTCAAGAAAACTCCTCCTAGATGAAGTAGAAACTGGCCGGGTTCTCTGAACACAAATACAAGGAAAACAATTGACTGGCTGTATATGGGGCATGCACATTGTAGCAGATGGTGGACCTTAATTATGCTAAAATTGGTTATGAGCAAGTGGGACTTCAATTATGTTTTTGTACGTGCAGCTCCCGACCATTTGCAGAGAATGAAACAAGAATGAAACAAGGGAAACAAAGGCACAATGACACATAACATGAGCCAGGAAGGATGCTGCAAGAAGAAATATGCCCAAACTTTTCCATGGCTGCAGTCACCTTTTAAGAAATGGTTACACATTATAATTGATTGAAACCTTTATTTATTCTTCAAAAAAGAACATTGAGGGTCACCCTCATGTGCAATGCTGCACACACAAAATCAACAATTAAGACATATTATGCAGACATAAAACACAAAAACAAATTACAATTAAGGCTAAAACTGTGAAATAAAACTACGGAAAGTGAATACCGGTAAGTGAAAAACATTTTGAGGTAGGGAGGTTATTAAATTTGTGTTTGTTGTAGAGTGCTCCATCAAAATGGGCATCAAAGCAGAAAAGCACATTTTCCCAGTTCAGACTGTACAGATGGGACCTCTAGTGTAAGCCTGCAAGCCAGTCACTTGAGCGAGTCTGGTGAGTGCTTTTTTTTCTTCAATCTAGCAGCAATGGACCATATGCAGACCGTGGCCATCTTACCATAAGTTAATGACAATTAAGGTGCAACTTCCCATTGGCAGCCTATTCAGCCAAACAGAAAAGTCCTATCTGATTGTATTACACGTCAAACTCACCAACATTGCAGCTGTACGAAAAGCTTGAATTATTCTCTTTCTATCCTCAGTGTTTGGTTCATAACAATCCACTGTAGACATGTTATGAGCTACTTTCTGTCCTTGCAGGTGATTCTTTTTCCAAGTGTTGCAGTTTGGAAGTGCTCGTTAGATATCACTCAACTGCCCTGCGTACCACCTGTTTTGAATTTGCACATAATGCAAAAAAAAAGTGCTTCCAAACTGATGGCAAGATGGCTGCGGCCTGCAAATGGTCAATAGCTTCCCATCAATAGCCTTAAATATAAACTGGTGCCAGTGCCTAGATCTCCTCTAGAGGGAATAAGACCAACCTACCCTGCCATAGAGGATACAATGGTGAGTGCCGTATAGATTTCACCAGTGATAGTAATACATGCGCTGTGAGCTGTTAGATTCTCCCTCAACAGAAGCGTAGCGTCCATTGGGCCACTTGAGCACAGTCCCAATTGAGATCTTGCCCAGTCAGCTTCTGGGCAAAAAAACAAGACAAACAAAAGCCTACATTGGCAGTAACCTCATGTCACCAGACTTTCTACTTCACCTCGGAGTGACATTGGCAGCCCCTAGCTCACCCGGGTCACCCCTGTGCATGCAAATGTCTGTTGTAGCCAACGTGTCCAAAATCACAACAGCCAGCAAGCTGCCTTTGTTTTAAATGGCCGCTCATTAGCAAATCGGCCAGTGCGCGTCCCCCCTCCCACTCGTGATGCTAATTGGCCCAGTCAACATTTTAATCCCTGCTATGTGCCTGTCCCTCACCATAGGATTGCAATTGGGGATGATTGGATTCTGTGCTTAAATATAGGCCCTGCCCAGTGCCCACACATCCTACTATAAATGCACCAAGTGTCTGCGTGCGTGTGTATGGTTGTAATGCACATAACTCGAGAACCGTTTGCCCCACTGACTCATATTCGACACACACGTTCCACCCCCCTGCAGGGAGTGCAGTTCCTGGTATCGAGTCGGTCGGACCCACGGTTGTCCAGAACCACCACAAAAGGCTATGCTCAGGCCCTGCCAGTGGGCCTAATCAGCCTAAATCCCCTCCCCTGTGCAATTTCCAGCCTGACAATAACCTGACTGGTTAAGTAGGCAGGTAATCAATTATTGATTACCTGCCTACTTAACCAGTCCACTTTTCACAGTCAGTCAGTTTGCCCTCTTCAGACACAGGCAGATACAGAGATCTCCATTTGGGACACAGACAGAGAGTTAAAACGGGTGCTATGACAAGTTGACAACGGGTATTATTAGGTTCCCAAGTTGCATCGTTCTCAAGTAGGCCAGTAGCCGATGAGCACGTACAGGTCTAGTATTAATAATAACCCCAAATAATTGATATAAATGTTTCAATGGTCTCTGTTACTATTGGTTGGTTATATCTCTGCTGTCACAAAGAAACCACCTAACTCCAACTCCAAAATGTTAATTTCTCCGAAATGAAGAATACCTTATATGCCTATCTATTCTAAACTTAAGAAAAGCTGTCTGCTGTCACAAAAAAGTTTTCGGTGCAACACTCCCCTTGCCTCACCCACCGCAATGACACCTCCCCTTTTGGAATTAGACCGTGTCTCGCAGCAGAGCCACACAGGGAACATTTCTGGGGGATGCGTGGCAGACGGGCAGCATCGGAATTTTGGAACAACATGGTCGCCCATGCCAAAGTCATTATTTGCAACGTTTAAACTGCGTGAGTTATCGCCAACACATGCACTGTCTTGCGGTGTTTCGAGACCAATGAAAAGGAAGTTATGTCCGCACACGTATATACAACAGCATATGGGCAGGTCCATAGATATATATAAAGGTTAGATGGCTCAAGGCGGAGTCTCTGACGTAGTTCACCTGGCGGCCATCTTGCTTCGGGGCTACAGTACAGTATGTTCAATGGCAGCTCAAACAAACAGTCATAACTCGCTCAAATCTTGACGGATTTACAAACGGGTTGGTTTATTACAAACGTTGTCAACGTGGCTATGATTCAGGATCTGCTTATTTTTTTATATGAACGTTGTATAAAAGCACCGTTTGAAAATCGGTTGAAAATTTAGCAAGTTATGGTTATTTAAAAGTAAATGCCCCATAGACACAATGTTATGCTGCCCCGAGGTAAGATGGCCACCACGTAGCAACGTCGCTCTCCATTGGCCAGAGCACGGGTGAGCCATCTAGCTTTCTATGGGCAGGTCAACAAGGAACAAGCTCTATTGCAATGAGGGAAATCAAGCAAGACACACCCACCGCATTTGACAGGCTATGGCTGCAATCAGCATAAAGGGCATATCAAGCTGAGGACTCTAACTAGGGCCAACTCTTTAGAACCCAATAAGAAAGTATTCAGTATTTTAGCTGTGACGTGAGCGCCCCCTCCTGAGATACTTCCGGGTCCTACTTTTGTGTCGCTTTTGTGTCCCCATAAAGTTATACTGTGACGCTCCGTTGGACTAAATCTGAGACGAAAACAACCACGAAAGTCTCATTTTACCACTTTCCTCGCAACAACAAAGCTGCGCTGCTCTCGCAAATCTGGCTGTGACAGGCCGTCTCCCCCACACGGAATACTATCGCCATTTTATTTCATTGTGTCAACTAAATCCTCATTAATGCAAACTAGATTCAACATACTCAAGCCTGCAAACATTCTGCCCCCGAAATATTTTACTGAGCAAATGGACTGTAATACCACCTTCAATAATAATGATAATAATAGTCTTTATTGTCTCCACATCAATTTTTTTTTGTCATGGACAAAACATTAATAATTCTACTCGAGTTGGAAGCATTAAGACCCATTTTAACCCGCAATGGCTTCCTTTCTGAAAAATAACGTCATTGTAAAAAGATTCACGAGTTTAGATAATCTATTTACAATGAGATGCGGACGGGAGCTGGTGCCACTTGGACCCGGACTACACTACAAAATGACATCAGACTTAAATACTGAATAGAGGTGCAGACAAAATGAATAGTAAGCTGCAAACCAGTGAAAACATTGCAAATGATAAAAAATACTGCCTACAAGAGGAGACCATAATATAATAGCAAAAAGATTTGAGACCACAACATGAATGAGCAGTGTGTGTGTGTGTGTGTGTGTGCGTGTGTGCGTGCGTGCGTGCGTGCGTGCGAGTGTTAAGGTGAGGTCACTTTATCAAACAACACAACATTCGAGTGAGTTTGTGTCCATGCAGTTATTACTCTGCTGGCTCTTCAAGTCCACTTAGCCAGACAGTTGAAATATACTGTTCAAATAGCAACAATCTGCATAATGATGCATAATGTTCCGTTTTTAACAGGGTTGAGATCAACCTCCCATTATGGGCTCTTTTCTTTTTTTTGAAAACAGCAAACATCGTGAAAATACGAGTCACCCATGATGATCCTATTTGCAATTTAACAGCGCCAGCAGCCCTACTTGAAATTCAGCTCAATGAATGTGTTGCATAATGAGGTGCGTTTCAGACAACCCTGTACTGAACCAGGGGCCTTCGTTGTGCCAGCTTGAGATGGACAATTATTTTGGCTATCTTTAAATACTAGATGTTCACTACACAGCCCTCAAAAGTTAATATAGGATCAAATTAATTTGAATGGAAATAGTAATACTTTCTTCAAGTGTGTGTGTGTGTGTGTGTGTGTGTGTGTGTGTGTGTGTGTGTGTGTGTGTGTGTGTGTGTGTGTGTGTGTGTGTGTGTGTGTGTGTGTGTGTGTGTGTGTGTGTGTGTGTGTGTGTGTGTGTGTGTGTGTGTGTGTGTGTGTGTGTGTGTGCGTGCGTGCGTGCGTGCGTGCGTGCGTGCGTGCGTGCGTGCGTGCGTGCGTGCGTGCGTGCGTGCGTGCGTGCGTGCGTGCGTGCGTGCGTGCGTGCGTGCGCGCGCGCGCACGTGTTTGAGTGTTAAGGTGTTAAAGGGGCATTCCACTCATTTTCATTTTTACTATGTCATTAATATACCTTAGAGCTGTTGTGTGGAAATAATAACAAAGTCCCCCCCATTCTGTTTTTCCTAGAACTAGAGGTCTGAAAAAAATCATTAACATGGTGAAACACATCGTGATGACATCATCAAGATGTTTGTCACCATGTTAATGATTTTTTTCATAATTACAGTTCTAGTTATTACAGTTGTCTGTCATATAACATGCAAAAGCAAAGACTTTTCTGTGGATACCAAGGTGGGGGGGGACTTTTTTTAACAGGCCCACATGTGCGTTCCTCTAACATCCCTAGTAAGTACCCCTCCCACTTGCTCAGATCAGCTAACACAGGGAAGCTGGAAGAACCTTCGCTAAAAGATCCAGGACAACGCTCCACACGTCCCAGACTCTTCTCCCTTCTGCCTGGCTCCAAACGGTGGAATGAACTCCCCATTGCAATTAAAACTGCACTCACTCCCGCAATCTGAAGTCAACTCACCTCTTCAGACTCCACTTTAGCCGTAACACTTGCGCTAGTCATTAGTCGTTATTGACCTGGCGTCCTATAGTTTCAATGTACAGATTATTGGCTATCCTACAGTTGATAGGTTCTTATACTTATAATCCTAGATGACTATCTTTTCATTTGATGTATTACCTTGTGTTGCTTACTTTATAAATTGCTCTGGATTAAGAACGTCTGCTCTATGCCTAATTTGTAATTGTACCTCAAAATTGTACCCATTTAGGACTGAGGCTGATACTCTAAATACTGAACTAAGTTTTCTGAAAATGTTAAAATATGAATTCAAAAACTACAAAATGTACTGTACTTTGTCTGTATCGATCAGGAACAATGTTATTTGAAAATCTTCTCTTCTCTTCTCTTCTCTTCTCTTCTCTTCTCTTCTCTTCTCTTCTCTTCTCTTCTCTCCATCAGTTCCTGTGGTGAAATTAAGCCACCTGGGGAAAAGATGCTGCTTTTTTATTTTAGAATACAGCGACGTAATGGATTCCTCCATACCCACAATCCACAAACACTGAAAGAGGTCAGTTGACGCAATGTTTGTGATTTCATGTCACAGGATATTATGTGTCTTGGGTAATTTATGAGTCTGGTGCACAGTCTAAATTTGATCAGGTTCCTGATTATTCACAATTTGATGACGAAACAATTTGCAACATTTTCATCAGTGTGATCACGCTGAGAGAGAGAGGCTATCATCCCATTATGTAAATGGACTGCATTTATGAAGCTCTTTCTTCAGTCTTCCGGCCACTCAAATGCTCTTTACAATCGACGGACAGTCGATTTCTGTGTATACTGATCCACATTGCAAGCTTTCCTTCTCACCCATTGAGATGCATGCAAAATGACAGGATTTCTCCATATAGTCCGGCAGCCGACAGGCTTCTTTTGTTTAAAGTGGGAAATTTGGTATATAGTCTTTTTTTTATTGGCCTAAAATATTGTCTATATACATACATTCATGAATCCACTTGCTGACCGGCTGTCACTATTGGGCAATTGTTTTTATAGGGGTTTCTTGTGACCCTACTATTAACATTCTATGGCAAGCAAAAATGTCAAACTTTCCTTTTGCTGGCATGTGACATGTCAAACTAGGGGTTTTTCATGATTCTGAATCCATTCCAAGCATTAGTTTTGCACAAAAACACTCCTTGGGCTAAAAGCAGCCATAGCCACTTTCCAAAATGTGCAGGACGTTTTTTTTGCCCTACTGATAACTACTTTCTGGTTATATACTGTAAACTGGTTATAATCACTGTGTGAGAATAACAACATTTGGTCTGTGACTGTGGGGTGACAGACATACAGTCTGACATACAATAGGCTACACGTGTGCACAATTAATAAACAATGTCATAATATGTCCAGAGTTCTTAAGTTAACATATTTGGATTTTAACAGAAAGATAACGCTTATGGCGTTATCACTCAAAGTGAGTGACAGACTCAACACTTGCCTTGTCATTCACTTGGCATAGTAGCACTAGCACACAGCATGCAAGGCAGATGCATGCATACAAACACCATGTTTCTCCAGCTGAGATTTAGTGTCTCCATCTCTCTCTGGAAGAGGTTGCACATGACCTCTACGGCCACACAAACATTCTGACATGAAGCCTCAGCTGACACAAATCAACACCATGCTGTTTGTCCAAAACACACAATAACTCTCCCACCGACGTCATGTGTTCATTTATCTTCAGCCATACAGACTCCATTTGACACAAATCAACACCACTTTGTCCCACGTTGCTCTCCACGTTTCTACTTCCCCACTTGTCCTAATGTCTCTAAACGTCTGTTTCCTTAATTTTATTTCCTTCTCTTGTAACCGGCGGGGATGCGCGTTTGTTTCAAAACAAAATAATGTTGACGGTACACGTGACTGCTACTACCAGACCGGTGGAGAGTGGAGACCATGGATGGACATACAGTTTTTAAAAAACATTGCAAATGAATTGGGCTTGTGTTGGTTTCAAACTGGTAAAGCCCCCCATTTTCCTCCATTTCCCCTCATCCCATCCTAATCATTAGTACTCCTCTATACATTCCTCCATTTGAACGCCTCTAACTCCATCACCTTTTCAAAACTTATCTCATCTTCGAATCCAGATGACCATCTCTCCCTTCAGAAGTCAATTTCACACTTGGACGACCCGATAGCCAAGTGGATAGGGTACATAGGCCTACCACATTGGCTGTAGCCTCTATTGCCTAACAGTGAGTGATTCCCCCAGTTCGATTCCCGGCCAGCGCTCTTTCTCTCAGTTTCCAGTATCTCACTCACTGTACAATCAAATAAAAGCTCAGAAACCCCTTCAATTTCACGGTGATAACTAGACATGTCCCCATTCAGTCTCCTCTGTGAGACCGCTTCTGTGGCTGTATAGTGTAAAGGAGGTATGGACAGATTGACACTTCACCCTCACCTTGAGTTTAATTTTTAGAGACGGAAGCCAGAAAAGTCAGCATTCCCTTCCCTCCCCTATTCTCTACCTCTCTCCCAAACTCTTTCTGTATTTTTGTCCTTCTGAATCACCACCTTTGACTGTAGGGGTGGAGGAGGAATGGAGCTTGACACTTTCAAATTAAAAAGTAACCATGTATTGAACTATAACATTGGAAGCCAGAGAGTCAGCACTTTCTTTCACCAGTCTCTACTTACCAGAAGCACAGGCTGTGCGACAGCATTGGGCATTATAAGTTTAGACAGTGTACGTATTGATGCATTAGGATTCAGGAAGCTACAGTAGGAAGCAGATCGGCGCTTTTATGAGGCTTCCGCTCCCTGGCCAATAGTAAACACAGCCATTCACAGACACCAGCAACGGGCAGAGCGACTTCATTATTTAGGTGCTTGCCTTGTGTGTGTTGCTGATGTAAGATTAGCCTTAATCAACAAGAGGACATTGTTGTTTGTAATGTAGATTGTATGTCATACATTGCCAGGTATGACACCTGACTGCCAGGGTTGTTTGAGAGCCCTTTTCTCAGCTTAGATTTCAGGTTTAAATAATCACATCTTCAAATATTTTCACATTTCAATTTATATGACATCATCTTAGATTCTGTACTTTCATTATCTGTAAAACAAATCACACCATAATGTGAAGTGAGTGGTGCCTTTGGAGTCAAGCACAGTTGTTGACTTATTAGAATGTTCGACCTCTGGGTGTAACGGGGGGAATGAATGAATGAAAATTATTGTACTACTATTGTTATTAGTTGTATATTAGTTATTATAAAAAATATATATATATATATATTGTGGCGACTGATACACAACTCAGGAGCAGAGAGTCAGGTTTGCCCATTCACTAGGGCATTTATTGGAGATAAATCAGGAATTAGACATCAGAAATCAGAAATGAACTTGTCTCTCTTTCTTTGCAGGGGAATGCAGTCAAAGGTAAGTTTCAACACACAGTTCATTTCCAGGTTAATAGGAGGATCTTCGTCGCTGGACGTCACAGGTAGGATTACTTTCCCCGGGGGTTTGGGTAAGTATTCCTGCAATACTTACCAGGTGAGTATACGGGATTGACACAGATAGTTTCAGGCCTATTGTAGCTCTTAATCTCAGTTCCTCTTCTCCCACAGGGGGGTATCAACAGGTCTAGCCAGACAGATGGATAACAGTCAATATGAGCCCTCAGAAGGGGGGTTTCAGAGGGATAAGTATTTCTACTCAGCCTGTACTTGAGTAGATGTACTCCTTCCGTATACGCTGTGTACTGGGGTCGTATTTCTACTCCTTTTCCATACTCCTGTACTCTGGTTGCTGCCCTTCCATTTCCATAGGCCGATAGTCACTTGTTTCTAGCCGGTTTCATGCACGCGCCTTTCGGCCACGGAGCGCGTGCCCAGTATATTGCCTGCGAGTGAGATACAGAGAATACACTCGTCGGTCTAGGGATTTCATCATATATCATAGAATGGTATTTGAAATAGTGGTGTTTTAGCTTACCGCCCAATGCTGTTGCCCTCAGCCTCGCCTCGTCTCTGGAGAGTGGATCTGTTAGAGAGACAGAGAGCTCGCCCCTTTATACTGCTGTGCTCAGGTGCGCTGATGAATGCAGGTGCTCCTAGTTGTCTGAGTTGATGATGAGGGATGTACCTGCTGTCAATCACCCGACCTAAAGGGCGGTGGCTTATTGGCGCTCTCTGTCTCCCTCTCTCTCCAGAGCGGCGCTTGCATATTGGGCGATAACTAACCACTGAGACACCACAATATATATATATATATAAACAATACCACAATGTAGGAATGTTCTATTACAGGTAACACACGCACGCACGCACGCACGCACGCACGCACGCACGCACGCACGCACGCACGCACGCACGCACGCACGCACGCACACACACACACACACACACACACACACACACACACACACACACACACACACACACACACACACACACACACACACACACACACACACACACACACACACACACACACAATATCAACTGTAGCTTGAATGACTTGCATATTTGACATTTACTTCTTTATATGAGAGAGAGAGAGAGAGAGAGAGAGAGAGGAAGATCCCGAAGAAAGCATGTCCACTCGAGAATAACGATTATAGGCCTGTGGCTATAACGTATAGTAAAATCACTGGAGAGGATCCTGACAGAGGAACTCCGAAAGGAGGTAGGACCTCGACTAGACCAGTATCAATTTGCATATTCTAAAAAAGGCAGTACATGCGATGCAATATCTACAGTAGCTCATCTCACTTTGAAACACCTGGAGAGTAAGGTAGCATACGCCAGATTACCTTTTATCGACTTCAGCTCGGCCTTTAATATTATACATCCAGACATTCTGTTGCGTAAATTAGCTCAGTTAAATGTAAACCTCTTTATAATAAAATGGTACTAATGGTAATGGTAAAATGGAACGTCTGGTTTCTTTCCTCTCTATAGAGACCACAGAGGGTGAGATTTAACTCAGAGGAGTGTTCTCAGAGGAGACACTATGTAGTACAAATGTGCCCCAAGGAACAGTCAGTTCCTCTTTTCTGTTTACCTTGTATACGGACGACTGTGTCAGCTCGCATCCAAATCAGTTTGTTATCAAGTTGTCTGATGACATCGTGATACTTAGTCTGCTCAAGAGCGATAATAACATCCTCAGCCATACAGAGGGAGTAGACAAGTTTATAGAGTGGTGTCATCTACACCATCTGAAAAAGAATGTAAACAAAACAGAGGAGGTCATAGTGGACCCCAGGTCCATAGGAGACCACAGTATGATTAGTGTCCATGACCATAACATCAAACAGGTCCCCTCGTATAAATACCTGGGAGTACAGATCGATGAGGACCTGAGCTGGCACACACATGTTACAACACTGTGTTCTAAGATACACCAGAATCTACACTCTCTCAGAAGACTTGTAAATATTATGTTGACCTTTTACAGAGCTAGTATAGAATCAATCTTAAAATACGATATGTCCAGCTGGTTTGGCAATCTAACTGTGAAGTACAAATCTCAAATAAGTAGGCTAGCAAATATGGCTGGGAAGATCATGGGCATATCCCCCCCCCCACCCCCCCCCCCCCCACACACACACACACACACTCCCCAGGCCATCTTTGAACAAGCAGTGTTGAGACAAGGTCAGAATATTGTATCCGACCCTTTGCATGTGTTGTACCGAGAGTACGAGCTAATGCCATCCGGTAGGAGATATAGAACTCCACGGTATGTGTATAATAGATTAACCACTGGTCCCCTGCCTGTACTTTAGTTCTCTCTCTCTCTCTCTCTCTCTCTCTCTCTCTCTCTCTCTCTCTCATTCTGCTTCGGGGCACCACGCCACTCTTTGCCACCTCATTTCCTTGCTTCTCTTTATCTCCCTAGGTTGACACTGTCTCGCTGCCTCTTTTCCTCCGTCTCTCTCCATTAGCCATAATCTGCTCACCCAAATAGCAGCCCGGAGGCTTTGAGATGAGCCTCTCATCATTATCTGCTCATATCGCCAGCCAGCTGAATGACAGAAGGTCCTATACGGTGTCAAAGTATCCCTGAGTAAGACACTTGACCCCTTATTCCTGGACGATGTATAATGTATTAATCTCACTTACCCAATAGTGATACTAATATTTTATCATATCGGTTCCATGCACAACTTGTTATTCTATCTCTGACTCAATTTTGATGATCTAGGTGCAGGTTGCAAATGCATTGGTTGTTTATCTGGCCATGCGGTTTATCTGGCCATACAGTTCGACAGGCATTAGTTCAACAAAACCGTTGCTCCTGACACGCGCTGCCGGTTACAACTAACCCGTGGCAAGTTAAAACTAGCCTGTGGCTTCCTGTGAGGTTATAGGGTTGGGTTTTGGGTTTTGGGTAGGGTGTCAGACTCATGACTGCAGGACTCTTAGTACGTCGGAAAACAAACACATGCACCCCGGAGATGAACATCAGAGTTGTCATACAGTATACTGGCTGTTTTCCATGCAGTCGCTTTATGCCTGATGAAGGTCAGAGTGACTGAAACGTTGTATCCCTATTAATACATTTTTGTAAGTGAAGACCGTGTGCGGGACTCGCTTTTTTGTGTTGCTCTTCAGCAACACAATGTTTAGTGTTACTCTAAAGGTATAAGTAGAGATGAAGAATGCCAGCACTCATTGTATGTCCTTTTACATGATTTTATTTACCTCTGAGACTGAAAAACGGACGCGTTTCGGCCTGTATGGCCTTCCTCAGCGTTTGTGACAAGATAACAGGAAGTGTGGTATTTATGCATAGGTATGAGATACAATCAACAGTAATTGAACACAGGTGTCAACCGTTATCATCTTACACAGTATCAATAAGAAGTCTCTATTTATGGTACCAAGACAGGATAAATATCATGTAAGCGCAATAGAATAAATAATAACATAAGAATACATCACAATGAGCTATCATAATGAATGTGGGGCCGGCCCCTAAAGTGCCTGGAAAGCTAATGGACTGAACAGACAATGATATATTTTAAACCCATTAGAAATATATATATATAAAGACAATAGATAAATAGAAAATATTAATAGAAAACCTTAAATATGAATAAGGAGGAAGACCTTTGGAATCCAGATCACTCATCTCAATTCTCATTATAGAATTTATAAACCCTAAGGTAATTAGAATTTGAAAATGTCCAATTGTGTACGCCAATGTGGCCGACTAAGGCTAAACTCTAAAGGAAGCAGCCCAATAAAAGCTCCTCATTGAGACCTTTGGGATCCCATCCCAAAGGTGTGTTGCTGCATAGTAAAGGCACATGATGATGATGTCTGTTTAATTGGCATGGATGACAACTCTGTCAACATTGTTATTCTGGACACTGTAGGGTGTGGAGCATTCTTGTATAAGCCTCCTGTTGTGTGGATTCTAAATCATCTCAAGCTCACAAGTGTTGACAGCCAGCCAAGCTGAAGTTGTTGGCAAGTCTGGGTGTGTAGTTCATTTATTAAAATGTCATCTTAAAGTTTTGTGGGCTTTTTCTCAGATTTCTCTGTGCAATCATCCCCACAACTCTAGATAGATCTAGATCTAATCTGAGGGGAAATGACAATACCATACATTATTTTTGACTGCAGCCATATTGTCAATATACTGTAGAAATGAAAGCTCAAACTGACCAAAAATGTGTGCTCACATTGCTTAAAAAGCAGACTTTTTGCGATAACAGTCAGCTGTCACTATAAAAGTCAAAGGAAAACTCATTTTTGGGTGGCGTCCATCTTGGGAATATGCAAATTAGGGGTCCAGACACGCACCCAATCATAAAGATAAGTATTCCATTGAGTTTCTCATGCTCATACATTATGAAATAG
Organism: Electrona antarctica; assembly: GCF_951216825.1. Taxonomy (NCBI): domain Eukaryota; kingdom Metazoa; phylum Chordata; class Actinopteri; order Myctophiformes; family Myctophidae; genus Electrona; species Electrona antarctica. The sequence continues at coordinate 19,130,678 of NC_136789.1, read as the reverse complement.
ACACCAAGTTTGCATTTCTATCCCATCTGGTTCAAAAGGTATCGCCAAAGCTACTTTCTGATAGGGGCCAATATTGAGGTGGCCATATTGGATTTCCAGCAGCAAGTTGACCGGGTTGTCCATATAAGTTATGTTCCTACTGGGTTATAGATATTATTTCTGGTGGCCAACCTTTTATAGCAGGGAAAATGCAGAACTCTAAAAAAGGGGTTACCCAAGGTGGGTATTTTGCATTTTTACATGATAAATGTGAAATACCCACCCATACATGCCTCATTTAGAATATAATGAGCTCCATTGGACTCCTTGCCCCCAGAAATGTAGATTTAACCACTGCAATCTTGATCATCTAGGTCATCTAGGAGGCGAGATACTGAGACATTTGTTTTTGAAAGTAGACATTTTTAAAGATCCAAGATGGCTGCTATACCGACCTCCAAAAAAATGGCATCAAACATTTTCTGATTTGTTAGGCCATAAGGTTTCCAAAAATATATAGTTCGTCTTCATCCTACAATATTACATAAGGACCGTCAATTTACCTTTTAGCATTGCTCCGGTCACTATGGAGAGCCTCCGTCCCCACCAGCCATTGAGCCTCCATTATAACAGGATTTTCAAAGCGCTGTATCTCTAAAGCTTCGAGAGCTGTCCATGGTGAGCCGTCACGCAACCCGGCGATAGTAAATAATTTGTGAGTTTGTATCGCATCGCTGAGCACATGTAACTGTTTGTAATGATAAGGGGTATGAGCTACTGCTAACGATGACTGTGCTACCACCTAGCGACAGTAATAAACTTAAGTATGATTTATGAGTCTGACATCCACCACGCACCTCCTGCTCCTGCTCCTCCACCTCCTGCTCCCTTAAGACAGTTGGTCAGCAGCTCAGCTTATTTGATATTGCCACCACGGGTTATTCCTGTTTCCTATACCGGCCCGATAAATAACAGATAGGTGCTGCCAGAGCGAGGTGCTGCATGGGTCACATACAGTTTTTAACAGATAGGTGGTTCCATAGCAAGGTGCTGGGTCACATTATTTCTCCCTGGAAATAAAAACGTCTGGGTTTCCGAGGCTACATACAGTCCAGTTGCGGGAGTAATAACCTGCGTGAGTCTTGTTCTTTTTATGTCTTCTTCTCTTTTTTTTCTCCCATATACGATTTCTTCACCCATAACTATAAGGAACAGAGCACCCTCCACCCGTTGCTTATCTTCTGCATTATCTGTGTCAGTCTCGATCAACCACTGGAAGCTTTGTGTGTCATGGGCCTATACTTCCTTGTGCATTCTCAGTGAACTTCAGGCACAGGTGTCATTAAACCACCTCTTTATTGAACACAAGCACTTAAATGGGTAACATCCGTAGCTTGAAGTTCAGCACTTTACATTCCATTTTGTACATGCTGTGTATGGAGAAGTAGGACCATTAAAACGTCACACTTCCAGTGGATATTGGACTTGACCGAGTCTGACAGACTAATACCGTACCATTAAAACGTGACACTTCCAGTGGATATTGGGCTTGACCGAGTCTGACAGACTAATACTTAGTGTCAGAATCTATTATAACAAAATCTCTGTTATTCTCGTCCAAGGCCAAAATCAACACCCTCCCCCCCGGGCTTCATTCACGGTCCTATTTTGTAACTATATACTGTATAAATATTTGTTTGTATTGTATTGTGCACTTAATACTGTACTGTATAAGAAATATGATCTGCCGGAAAATTATAATTATAAATAGCGTAATAAGCTAAGCTTCTCTCTCTCTCTGCACAGTCTCTATAACACAAAAACCTTGTTTTCAGGAGGATCTGGCTCAAATAAAAGCCGAATCTCTTGGATGACAGGCTTAAAAGTGGATGAATATGTTACATTTGAAATTAATCAATCTACAAGCTTCACAACACATCACAATGCAATGAGTTGTGAACTTTTAGATTCAAAATTCAAGTGAAAGTAGTTCGTAAGTAAGTGCGTTTTATAAATATTGAACCAATGAAAAGTATAAACTTCAAGAGCTTGTGACTAAATATAATAACTACATTGGACTCATTGGAACAGGTTATTTTCCTCATTGCTTGAAAAGTTACGGTTTCGGACACACGGCTCCATCCGACAGCGACAATTTGTACATACAGACTGATGGTTGTCGATATACAGTAAGCAGTCACTCACACTTGGCCTGAGTCAAACTAATCAGACTTGGAGATGGGTGTGACAACACAGCCTTCCCCATGCACAACACAGAGAGAAAGGCCTCCACCATGATGACCGGTTGTTATTTTATCATCTTGTATCTTATTCTCATGTGGCGATCTATAGTACATGGTGCACATTGGGAAGTTCTATAGAAAGGATTACAGTACATTTGAAAATGTACTTGGACGAACTAGAGATTTGACACTTATATTGCAAATATTACCAAACAATGTGCGTGCGTCACTTCCGTTGGGAAACTTGGCCCACTGTCCGCAGAGGTCCCTATCCCTATTATCCCTCAACCTTTGGTAACAGAGCACCGTGGGACTAGAACCCACTCAGTGGATTGTGATGGTCTTGGGGACTTCGGATGGAAATCAGCTTCTAGCTACATCTGGCATGTTTACATGCAGATCATGTTCAGTTGATTTAACTCGCGTTGTATTTCATTGATTGCATTGTCCCATCCAGATAAACAAATTAAGTAAAGTAAATGGTCCCCAACCGGCTGCAACCACACCATGATTCCAAAGCAAAGTTGTATTTAATATGATAAGCTCTTCTGGCAGCGAAACAAAATGTTAGCCGATACTTCTGAAATGGAAAAAAGTTGAATTGTTGTTTGAATGCGTTGTTGTTTATACTAAGAATGTGTCTTGAGGGGAGGGTGATGTACTGTAGGCTATGTCTGTTTTGTATTATGTCTGTCTGTGTACAACACCCTGAATGGTGCCATGTTCACACATTTGAGGTGGTTGGAACCAATTAATCACCTGCAGTCGCGATAAGGGGCTCAGCACATAACTGAATTGTTATAAATTAAAGTGTTTGTATAAAGAAAGATGTTGCCATGGTGTGTGTGTGTGTGTGTGTGTGTGTGTGTGTGTGTGTGTGTGTGTGTGTGTGTGTGTGTGTGTGTGTGTGTGTGTGTGTGTGTGTGTGTGTGTGTGTGTGTGTGTGTGTGTGTGTGTGTGTGTGTGTGTGTGTGTGTGTGTGTGTGTGAGACAGTATAGTACACTGTGTTGTCATCCATGGTGTTTGGGTTGAGAGTCTGGTAGGTGGAGTCTAGCTGGTGGGTGGAGCTTGGAGGGCAGTTCTGATAGGCTGCCTGAGAACAACATTAACGATACATTAATATACAGTATAATATAAAATATCATATAAAACATGTTCATACCAGTGTTAATAACATGTTAACTCTTTTTTTTGCTAAGTAAGTACATATTCGTACCCCCCAGCTATGGGACGTTATCAGCCAGGTACGTACATATTCATACCCTGTATACTCCATATATGAAGCGGTTGAGCACCAAAGCAAGTGTGTGTGTGTGTGTGTGTGTGTGTGTGTGTGTGTGTGTGTGTGTGTGTGTGTGTGTGTGTGTGTGTGTGTGTGTGTGTGTGTGTGTGTGTGTGTGTGTGTGTGTGTCAAACACAAAACACACACATATTAATGATCATATTAATAATCAATCATAGTAATTGCAACTTTAAGTCACATTGATCAGGTTAAATGTGACCGTTTCTGACCGAGGCTAAGTCATTGGATTTTTTTTTAATGTCATATGAAAGCAGGGAATCATAGCTTCAAATTGACATATTGGTTTGACCCACCAGTTTTGGAAATATGGCTTATAGAGTAATGTCTTGCAGAAAACAGTGAGTTGAGAAAACAGGCTTGAAAGTTTCACTTCTGTGGTCTCTAACATTACACCTATCTACATGTTTAAGAATTTATTTCATATTTACATGTTGATTTATTTCAGACATGCTCTAGTATGTGAAAACTCTGCCTGTGCTATTAACTCATTTTGGATAAAATAAATTCAGTTTTTCTCCTCTGATGAAAAGCTGGAGGCTGCACAATGACAGCCCACAAATTATAGTATGAAATATGAACCCTATTCTGACCTGTGACAAGTGTGTGTGTTTTTTTTTGTGGCTTTCGCCTTTATTTTTATATATTTTTTTGTATGGAGGGACAGACAGTAGGCTGACAGGAAATGGGGAGAGAGATGGGGGGAAGACATGCAGTAAAGGCCGTCGGGATCGGGAGTCGAACCCGTGACACACTGCCAGACTGGATTACCATCCAAGGTGCCTGGACCACTGAGCCATGGCCCAGGCTGTGACAAGTGTGTTTAAGTTGTATATTGAGACCTGCTAGTGATGTGATCAGAATGAAGTTGACAGCCAGGGACACGATGACGATGAGCCGAACAACAGTGACTTCCTTCTGACAGCTGCTCTCATTGGTCAGCAGCTCGCCCGCTGAGAGAGAGAGAGAGAGAGAGAGAGAGAGAGAGAGAGAGAGAGAGAGAGAGAGAGAGAGAGAGAGAGAGAGAGAGAGAGAGAGAGAGAGATGGGGGGGGGGGGGGGGGGTGATCATTATTTGACACCTCTGAAGTAAACTTCATCAGAGGTGAAGTTTACTGGTTTTTACTGAGTTTTAAGTATGCCTACAATAAGAGAAAATACATGAAATGTTTCAAATTCAATTCATTTGAATTCATTTCATTGGTGGTGTCACTGAATATATTAGTGCAGTAGTAAAATCTCATGTCTTCCAGAGTCACTTTGTGAATGACTAGACGGTTCCCCAGCATCACAGAGTATCTGTCTTTGAAAATCTTTACCCAGGGAGCGAAGAGGGTTGACCTGCATTTGCCATGACCTCAAAGGTTGTCCACCAGAAATAATATCTATGACCCCGTAGGATCACAACCTATATGGACAACCCGGTACATTTTTTGCTGGAAATCCAATATGGATATATTATAATGGGGGGTGAATAGGGCAAAATTTTAAACTGAGGGATATTTCCACGAAACTTCTCAGGTTGATCAATGATATATATACGAAAAAAAATTGTATTGCAAGTTTCCACGAAATCTAATATGGCCGCCACAATATGGCCGCCACAATATTAGCACCCACAATATTAGCACCCAGAAAATACGTTTGGCTCTAACTTCTGAACCAGATGAACTAGAAACGTAAACTCAGTGTCTATTTCATGTTTTCTGACCATGAGAGACTCAATGGAATACCTATTTTTATTATTGGGTGTGTCTGGACCCTTATTGTGCATATTTACAAGATGGTGGCTACCCGGAATAGTGCTTTACCATGATTTCTACCATGATTGTTGACTGTTTTGGCAAACACAAGCAATATTAATCCATTGGCTAAGATTCATTTTTTTAGGAAACCTGCATTTGCCATAACATCTAATATTGGGGCGGCCATATTGGATTTCCAGCAAAAAATTGACCGGGTTGTCCATATAGGTTGTGATCCTACGGGGTCATAGATATTATTTCTGGTGGACAACCTTTGAGGTCATGGCAAATGCAGGTTTCCTAAAAAAAAGGTGGTTTGCTCCCTGGGTACTTACTCTTATTGTAAAACCAAGGGTAGTTGATGTTTCCGTGTGTTCTCAGGATCTGAACAGGATCTCCTCCCAGTAGCTTCATGTTCCAGATGACTTCTCGTTTATCCACAGAACAGTTGAGGATGGAGACTTGTCCCAGTTCCACAGGTACATCGGTCCATTTCACAGTGTGGACACACTGGACAGAGGTCAGAAAAACACCACAGAAAAACAACAGCATCTTTACACGATTCTCCATGTTGTTGATCAGCTCACAAACCACTGTCTGTCTCTCAGCTGTGCTGCTGTGTAAATACTTCCGAGGTATGATGGTGGATAAACATCTTCCTCTTTAAAGTAATAAGTTTGACTGACGTCAATCAAGTCTCCACTGAGTCTCTTTCTCAGTGACCACAGAAACCAGCTGACCGTCGTTAAACAATGCTCTATAACATCCTGTCAAAACAGCTGTGTGTGTGTGTGTGTGTGTGTGTGTGTGTGTGTGTGTGTGTGTGTGTGTGTGTGTGTGTGTGTGTGTGTGTGTGTGTGTGTGTGTGTGTGTGTGTGTGTGTGTGTGTGTGTGTGTGTGTGTGTGTGTGTGTGCGTGTGTCAGCATTTTATGTAGACATAGCACTCTACACTACTATATAGCACTTTGTACTCATAGTTTCATTGTACAGACATTCTATACTGTTAGACGGATGTTAGGTCCTTTGCTTACTTAAAGGTTTCATGACATTCATTTTCATTTATTTTTCGTTTTTCTTTTAGGGTTTATGACCTCAATTGCACCCAAAAAACCTGAACTTGGAACATTCAGTGGATTTTCTGTAGTCTGGAGTTTTCTCTGGGGTTTGGAAGACTTTTGAGCTGCAATAAAAACAGGCAAAACAGTGAAAACAGTGACATCTGCTGGCAAATCCCAATGACATATATGGGATTTGCAGGCTGCATGACATCACAAACAGCTGGAAAATCACATCACTTGTTTGAGCCAGAAAACCCCCGTACCACATAAAATCTATTGAATGTTAAAAGTTCATGTTTTTTGGGTGCAATTGAAGACAACAACAATCAGAAAACAAAATTAAGAAAAATAACTAAAACTTTGTTTTAATGTCACAATCCCTTTAATATAATCCTTAATTGATGACTATTTCTATATGTATTTGATGTATTAGTATTACCATGTGTTCTTGCTTACTGTAAGTAAACTCTGGATTAAGAGCATCTCATAAATACAAATTGTAAATGATGTGCGTGTGTGCATGATGTCTGGGCTTTTGGAAGCAAGAAAAAAAGGCACTACTGTGGGAAGAGGAAGAGGAGTGCTCCTAGTGCATCTTTGCAATAGAAATGCATGGCAGAAAGCTGCTGGTGGAAACATTTTCTGCAGACACAGCCCCTTATCGAACATAGGGCTGTCTGTGGCATTCAGAACGTTCAGAAGTGTAATACCGTTAAAGATCCCTATAAGACGTTCACACACACCAGTGGGCACAGAGCAGGCTTTGGAAGCATCCTCCGACTAGATCACATCGCACATCAGAAGCCTTTAAAAGTCTGCTAAATCGTCTGTATCGCTGTCTGTAACACACGCACGCACGCGCACGCACGCGCACACACACGCGCACGCACGCACGCACGCACGCACGCACGCACACACACACACACACACACACACACACACACACACACACACACACAGATCAGTTCACAGCAGTGAAGAAAGAATAACCCACGGCAATTTATCTTTATTATCTCTACAAATCAGACACATTTCAAATCATCTGTTCCCGGCCTTCTTAACAACTTCCCCAAAACAGTCCATTGGCTACGTCATCATCATCCATCACGTCGCCAACAGTGCTGTTAAGTAGATTAATGAGCAAAGTAACATGAACGAATATAAGCTGCCCGAATTAGATATATTTTGTGAATGACTAGACGGTTCCCCGGCATCACAGAGTATCTGTCTTATTAGCAAAACCAAAGGTTTCCGTGTGTTCTCAGGATCTGAACAGGATCTCCTCCCAGTAGCTTCATGTTCCAGATGACTTCTCGTTACAGACCCTTATGGGTCTGTAACCGGTACTGGTACTCTGTTACCAGAAAAACAATACTGAATATACTATAAAAATCACACCCATGTGAAGTGAGCGACGCTAATATATGTGACCAGATTTGACTGAGAGCCTGCCATTGCACAAATTCCAGCTTTTCACCAGAGGAGAAAAACGTTTTTTTTTCTTTTTTCCCCCCAAAATGAGTTAATTGCACAGGCAGACTCTTCCCATACTAGAGCATTTCTGAAATCTTGGAGAGGATGATCCATAGCCGCATCGAGCGAGTAGTGGACCCACATCTCCCACGGGAACAGGCCAGTTTCCCGTGTGATATTGAGGACAGATTTCAGCAAAAAGAGAAGGCTGGAGTAGTGTTGCCTATGACACCGTCTGGTACCGTGGACTCCACTTAAAGCTACTGAAGATCATCCCTGACCGGCATATGGTGAAGTTCATGGAGATGCTGATGAAACGAAGCTTCACCCTAAAGACCAGTGGACAATGCAGCAGGCTCAGGAGGCTGGCGAATGGCGTCCCACAGGGGTGTGTCCTCACACCGATGTTGGTCAAGTTCAACATATACATCCACGATCCACCGGAGACAACATCCTGGAAATATGGCTACGCTGATGACCAGGCCATCACGATGCGACAACCAACATGGGAGGCAATGGAAGTCGGCCTACACTTGGATATGAGTATCCTGCCAGCCTACCTGAGCAAGTGGACCCTACAGGTCAGCTGGAGTTCCAGCAAGCTCTGCGGAACCTTGGTGTACGTCTGGATAGGAGACTCTCCTTCAATCAACACCTTGAAGAAGTGACGGCCAAGTGTCATTAATTAAGGGTCTCACTAATCCGATGTCTTGCCAGTACAAGCTGGGGTGCATCCACCAAGGTGCTTCGAAATTCCACACAAGTCTTCTCCGCAGCTGAATACTGTGCCCCAGCTTGGTGCAGAAGCCCACATGCCAGGAAAGTCGACAACGCTCTTCGGACCATAACTGGCTGCCTGAAGCCCACCCCCGTGTTCCATCTGCCAGTACTAGCGGGAATTTCCCTGGCCGGCCTCCGACGAGAGGCTGCTACACTCGCCCTAGCAAGGAAAGCCCAGATACATGACTGGCATATCCTGCACAAGGGTCGGACGTTTAAAAACATCCATAAAGGAAGTGGGGCCTGACGAACGGAGCAGCATGTGAGTGTGGGGAGCCGGAGCAGACCGCCGACCACATAATCACCACCTGTCCCCTGTATAAACCACCCTCGGAGGCCGGCTTATTTGATTTGGTACCTGCGCCATGGCTGTACCCTACTGAGCTGGACATCTGATGATGACACACGAAAGAAGAAGAAAAGGCACTGTATATAAAGCATATGGGAAGGAAGTATGTGATGTCTTGCAGGCTTATCATAGTGCTTGAACATGTTCTTCTTCATGCGGACAGTAATGTACCCAGGAAAAGAGGGGGAAGACTAAGTGGAAACACGACTGAGAATGTGTGAGCTCACCAGAACATCTGAAGAGATCTAACTTACAACAAGCATGCATCTGGAAACAGTGTTTTCAGCCAGATATTGATTATCCCACACCAGAGAACAATGGTTTGGTTTGGTTCTCGTGTTCATAGTTGCCACCAAGAATTGTGCAAGAAATCAAAGTGTAACGCCAGGGCTCCACCGGACGCGTTGCGTCTCCGTCGCGTGCGTCAAAAAATGCACCGGTTCAATTAATGCTAAATAATGCTAATGCTAATGTTAATGTCACGCAACGCGGGCAGTGGAGCCACCCTTCATTGATTTAAAAAGGGAACATTCCCTGACGGTGACGGAGACGCGACGCTGACGCGCCCGGTGGAGCCCCGGTGTAATGATGATCAAAGCTGATAATGACAACTCAGAAAGTCAAAGAAGTAAACAAAAGATTCAACCTGCAAAAAAGAGGCAGAAAAAGAAAGATACTACATCCTCTGATGATACCACATCAGACACACCCTCTTCCTCATCAGAGAGTGCATGGCAGTGATTTTGTTCTCAGCAGTGATCCATATACATCATACTGTTCAGATGACTTTTAATAAGACTTCTCATGTTATGTCTGACTGTAACCTTTACTTACTAACAATTGCATATTGCTTTAAGTCTGAATATGCATGTTACATATGCATAATATATATACTGATTAACCACAATAAACATGCTAGAATCTTACACTGCAAAATTTGTTTACCTTAAATATTCTAAGCTAGCACACAGTGAATATTATTTCACAAAAAATGGGTACCATGTTTTGTTTTGTTTTTTAATCCAATATGTTTAGCTTTTCAATTAAACAAATATGCAAATTAGTTTATACAAATGATGCACATGCAAGTTAATATTGCCCAGAACCATATAGGCAAATATCTGCCTTGATGTGTTGTTCATCTAAAGAATAATTCATACATTTACAGAATAGCCTCGTTTGCATAATTGATCTACTAATCTCATTTTAAAACCTCATTTCACATAAATAATATATATTATATTTGATAAAATGTTAATATTTTAAAATAAATAAATAAATACATTACTGTGTCAACCTATTGCCATACTATCCATACATGTATGGATAGTATATTTATTTATTATATTATTATTTCAGCTAATGTGTCTAATATGCAAATTATGTCATTAACTATGCGCGATACTAAAATGTCCCAAGCATTTATTACTGAAAGTAATATTACTTTGGTTACTTGACAACACTGCCAATATGTCAATTTGAAGCTATAATACCCTGCCATCATGACATGAAAAAACGAAGATTCAAAGAAATCCAATGGCAGTCCCTCCTTCAAAAAATGTCACAAATCATGGGGTACACACAAACACACAAAGCTTGTCATAGGAGGCACTAGCACCCCTCAAAAAACATTATCGACTCTTGAACAACTTTTTAAAACCTATAGTTGTTAAAGCAAAGCAACTTCTTTTTTTTTAGAAAGATTAGCCTATAGCCTACTTTTTTTTAATGTGACATTTTACTAAGCGTGTACAGTGCTATTAACCCCCTGGCCCTTGACGTAATGAAATCAATAAATCCCTTATGGCCACTGACGTAATGGACGTAATCGATTGATTCCCAATAATCGGGAGCTTATTGTCGCAAACTTTAGCATTTTTTGGCTAATTTGGCTAACGGCCGATGTAATCTTCCTAAAACCGGCCGAAATCCGCGCGTGCACGGTCGATCACACTCGCGCGTGATCGCGCATGCATCGCTGCGTAAAATGCGATGTTTTGGGCTTGATTAGAGCTTAATTTGACTTAGTTATGAAAAATATGATGATAGCTTAGCATTCCGGACATCTGATGATGTTGCACAGTAGCAAAGATACTACCGGATATTTTGATCCAAACCGGAAGTGGTCATCGTTCACTCGCTCTCTTTGGTCAGAATCGGCAAAATGGTGACGTTACCGCCACCATCAGGACCCAATACTATAGTCTTGCCCCGTCAAAATGAGATATAGTGTGTATATCGCGGATTTTTCTATTGGCATTAAAATGACAAATTAAACATATGAATAATGCTGGCTGAAGGCACAATCCACTGTTAATTAGGCACGGCCACAAGAGGGTTTAAAAGGCACCCTGCTGGTTTATAAGACCACATTTGCCTCCACTTCCATCAGCCACCTTGGCCCTGCTCTGCTCATCAAAACCACCAGAGAAGCAGAACATCAATATAACATATGGTGACAACCCTATAACAACATCAATCAGCTTCAAAGACACTCTCACCAGCTGCCTCCATGGTGGCCCTTGCAGATTTATGATATCTGTTTATTTACTTATTTAGTGTGCGTGCGTGCGTGCGTGCGTGCGTGCGTGCGTGCGTGCGTGCGTGCATGCGGTGTATGCATTCATATCTCAACTGTGAAGTATAATGTTGGCAAAAGGAGAAAGCATTCGATTCAATTCAAATTGGCGTGTAAAAGATAAGATAACCTGCAGGCCTGTCTGGAATGAGCTGTGATGAATTTGATAGGCTCAGAAAAGAAAAGAGGCCAACTTTCAGAATTTCTTTTTTCAATTTGTTAAGTTATATACTTTATTCTCAGCATCAATGATACAGGAAACATAAATCTAAAATGGCAATCAAGATTTTCGTCAGAATGGCTGCTGAGCCAGCATGAAGTCGTGCCGCAGGTTCGACTCCCGGTCCCGACGGCCTTTCCCCCCATCTCTCTCCCCCTTTCCTGTCAGACTACTTTCATCCTATCAATGAAAGCCAAAATTTGTCTTGTTACGCACACACGCATGCACACACACACACACACACACACACACACACACACACACACACACACACACACACACACACAACTCTGATGAATGTAGCTGGGTCCTGCAGCGCGACAAGCACCAATCAGTATACATATTATTTTGTAGCCTATTTCAGTTTTTATTTCTTATGCAAAAGCTTGCATTGCAAACTGTCAGCCACATGACAACAGCCACAGAATTACACACTGGATAGAGTGTAAAAAATACTTTGATGTTGGATTATTGTTGTGGTTGTTGTTATGAAAACTTAATTTTATCTGATTGGGAAATGCTCTATATGCATCTAACCCTTCCGCGTTCAGCTGGGCCGCCCTGCACTTTCGGTCACCAGCTGACTCATTGATAGTCGACATATTAAGTTCTAAACCACACTATTTAATTTGATTATTTGATGTGGTTTTTTGTATTATTTGTGTGGCGATGACACATCTTAAAATCTCCTTTTAAAAATGGCAGCTCTTCCAGTTGTTCTCTTTGTTGACTCTGGAAGACATGAGATTTTACTACTGCACTAATATATTCCGTGACACCACCAATGAAATGTTCCATCTCGTCTCTGGTGAGCATGACAAGCTTCCTGACCTTTGAGATCGATTTGAATTTGAAACATTTCATGTATTTTCTCTTATTGTAGGCCTACTTAAAACTCAGTAAAAAACAGTAAACTTCAACTCTGATGAAGTTTACTTCACCTCTTCAACTACGATGTGAAGAATCTCAAATAATTATCCCCCCCCCCCCCCCCCCCCCCCTCCCCCTCTCTCTCTCTCTCTCTCACACTCTCTCAATGAGCCCATCTATCCAAACAGAAAGGTCCTGTTTAATTGTATTAAATAACGTCAAACTCACCAACATTGCAGCTGTACGAAAAGCTTGAATTATCGTCTATCTGCAAAGTGTTTTTTTCATAAAAATTCACCATAGACATGTTATGAGCTACTTCCTGTCAAGAAATTCCTTGCAGATGATTATTTTTCTAAGTGTCAGAGTTTGGAAGCACTCGTTATCAGTAAAGCAACCTCCTGCTGCCTCCTGCATTAGGTGCCAATTCTAAACAGGTGGTACGCATGGGCTGTTGAGTGATAGTCAACGAGCACTTCCAAACTCCAGCACTTAGAAAAAAATCATCTGCAAGGAATTTCTTGACAGGGAGTAGCTCATAACATGTCTACAGTGGATTGTTATTAAACAAACACATTGCAGATAGAAAGAGGATAATTCAAGCTTTCCGTACAGCTGCAATGTTGGTGAGTTTGATGTTATTTAATACAATTAGATAGGACTGATCTGTTTGGATGAATGGGCTGTCTATGGGAAGTTGCACTTAGGTAGCACCTTGCTACTGTCCATGGTGCTGAAACACTGTTACCAGGCAGTTCAGGAGGGCAGGTTGTAGTGTCAGGGCCAGGGGGGCAGTCAGACAGATATTTTGTGAAGCCACTAAGGAAATCAGGACTTCCTGAAAGTTCATATAATGACCCACATTGCTCATGTTATAGACTACTTTAGTTTACAATGTCCCTTCTTTTATAAATACACAATTTTAATTGCATACCAAATTGTGATGCTTTGTCACAATTGCCTTTATTGATATAATTACAGTGAAGACGGACAGGAAAGACGGAGAGAGAGAAGGGAAAAGACATGCAGCAAAGGTCATCATGAACGGGACTCGAACACGCGATGCGGCTACATCTGTCAAAAAATTTATATGAATTTCTATCGAATATCGTAGTGACAATGAAATTGACTTGAGTTGTGTTTGGTTTTTTTAAGGCTAAATCAGCAGTTCAGTCAGGAAACTGTGCAGTTGCCAGCGGCTGTTCATTGGGCGACTCAGCATCACGTACTGCTGCGCTGCTGTCTGCTTAAACTTTTGCTGCTCACCCTCCTCCACCCCAGCTACCACCTGTCGTTTTGGATCTGCTGTTTAGGTATGGGGGATTCAGAGTCCCTATGGTTGAGACTGATGCACTTGATCGGAGTACCTAAAAAGCAGATCCAATTAATCGGCAAACCGTGAAAAATATATTGCTCATTTTATATTCAATATATATTCCATTCATGAATTGTCCTAACTGAACTGTTATGTATAAACACAACATTACACTCGAGGATGTGTTTATCTAGAATAGGTTATTGGCACTTAAGCGCTGCTTACGGATCTCGGCTAAAGCCACGTTCTTGCAGAGATGCTGTCGTGCCATTAATCACGGTAAATCACACCCTTGAGTGCAATATTGCTTAAGTCGTACGCCGTCTAAACTTTCTCTGTTCGGCTAATGGGAACCGGACGTGCACATTTTGCTAACACTTTCTGCACATAAAAGTGTCATTCCTGATGGATTTGCCAGCTGCATTCACAGCTCTGCATTGGAGCAGGTCCTTAGACAAACATGAGGGAGACTAATTATCTCATAGGAAAACAGTCTAAGGTGCTTAATGTGCTGGCAGCAAGTATGAATGTTACCTAACTATAAGCAAATAGTATTTTAATGAAATGAATACATTAGTAATGGAAAAAACAACATGTACTGTGTTTGTATTTTCCATGACAGTAGCTGTGGAGCCTAACTGCAATGACCTTTCATAATACATAATTAATGTTGTTCGGCTCTTTCCAAACTTTTGGGGGACATGATGCATTTCAACTGGAGTGTGTCCTGTGGCTGTTGGAATATTTAGTCCACAATTACACAGGATAGAGTGAGAAAGAAATGTATGGGTCGCTGCCCTTTTAATTGTAGCTTCCAGTGTTTTTATTACATAAAATATGCTTTCTGGGCAGATTGTTTTTTCTTTAATAATTTTTTAAAGCCAGTGAGAAGTAAAAACGAAATACTTTGCGTGCGTGCGTGCGTGCGTGCGTGCGTGATGACAGAAAGTGAGAGACAGAGACGTAGCGGGGCAGATAACTGTAATAATCGTTCACTTGCACTTCCAAAATTTTGCACACACTCCTTAGGGATTGCTCTTTTGATAAAACCATGTTTTCAAGATGGCCGACATTGAATATATACAGTAATATTGCATTTCGCAATTAAATCCCATAGACTTGTCCTATTTGAATGATCTTGATAGATACTTTATTTGTCCTTTCGGAAATTTGTTTTGTGCCAAGCAGTCATCAGGATATACAGTACATAAAACATATACAAACAAACCGATCACACAGTACATAGACAATAAAGAAACAATGCCAACAGAAGGCTTGGTGTCAAATCATACATTTTTCACTATGTAGAATCCAAATTTGGACCCATGGACTTACTCACTGTCTTCCTTGTACCATATATCAGTCCCGGAATCCTAATATTCTGCTAAATTAGAGGTTTGTGTTATGTCTGACGCGGGTAAAATGGATAGTAGTGTATATTTTAGTATCGTTAGAGGTTTAGCGTGCGTGTGCGTGTGCGTGTGCGTGTGTGTGTGTGTGTGTGGTGGGGGGGGCACATTGGTGGCACAGTTGGCACTGCTGCTGTGAAACTCAGCATGGGGTTCAGTATCAGCTGAGTAATTAGTTTGGTAGAAATGAGTGAGCGAGAAAATGTGAGCGTGTAAGCGAGCGATATAAGAATGAGACTGACAGGAAGGGGGCATAGGGTGAAGATGAGCTGGCAGAGACACAGAGCCATATAAGAATGAGACTGACAGGAAGGGGGCATAGGGTGAAGATGAGCTGGCAGAGACACAGAGCCAGAGATATAAGAATGAGACTGACAGGAAGGGGGCATAGGGTGAAGATGAGCTGGCAGAGACACAGAGCCATATAAGAATGAGACTGACAGGAAGGGGGCATAGGGTGAAGATGAGCTGGCAGAGACACAGAGCCAGAGACCCCCATGAATTATGAATATTAGTTTTAAAAGTAATTTCCTGGTCTGAGGTGCCTTATTGGCTCAGCCAGTTAACCCATTAAATCTGGCAAAGTATCTGTCATCTTAGATTTTAGTATAGGCTATAAGTATAGCATATTGGTTGACGCATTATATGAGCTCTCAGCTTGTAGATCTGCAATTTTTTAAAAATCATGAAAATGTGTGTTGTGTAAATTTAAAGGATACATATTTATTTATTATGAATATTAATAACCCAACACTTTAATATCTTCCTCCGTTGTAAGGGGAGGATTGGAATAATGTAATAGAGTACAAGTACTCAAGTCAGAAGGACTAACACATTTTAAACCAAGTGAATATTAAACTTTATCTTTAATGTTATAATGTTAAACTGTAATTCTATATTAATACCTTTTAAGGATAAATACTTTAGAGGAAAACTACAATACTAAAATGAGAGAATTAGGCAGAGTAAAAGTATTTCAGAGTATACCAGAATACCTTAGAAGGATTTGACACCAGACACGAAAGAAGAGAAGTCCACACCAGAGCTAAGGACTTTCCATTTGATATATTACCAATTACATCGGGAGAGAAATGGCAGGTCCGTACAGCGTTAAAAAGATCTCTCACTGACACATCATCAGTGACAATAATTTATAGGGCATAACTCAAAACAAACCTTTGACATGGGAAAGTGTTCAATCTGAGTTCAGAGGTTACAAAAAGTGAATAATAGCGGCACCTATAGCTGGGAGGTGTACTAGTTGACACACTACAACTGACGGCCGTGCCGACTAATATAACGTTTTTAAGACGTAAATAGGAGAGCGAGGGAGACGGAATGTCTGCCGAGCTAGAAGGTCAAAAAATATCATGTTGTTACAGTTACGCTGCTGTGTTTTGGCAAACAGGAGAAAAGCAACTCTTTATGTCACGCTGGTTAGGGGAGAAGTGAGAACCGAAATCAGTGGGACAGTGTGACCTGAGGCATGAAAAATACATGGGCATGGGGCATAAGTAACGATTCATAATTATGCAGGGCACAGGGCATGAAGAATAAGTCATTGGGAATGTGTAAACTTCCATCCACAAACAATGAATGTCTTAATAATTCAAAATTATCCATCATGTGTAAATCTTTGAATATACATTTCTTTGACTAAAATCTTTGCTTCTGGGAGTCCCTTGAATAATTTTGGGGGTCCTTAACATGAAACATTTTGAGAAGCACTAATTAGAGCAACATACATTTTTCAGAAAACTGTTAGGATTTAGACAACATTTGTAGAATCGGTCTTACAGTATACTGACCTACAGTAGTACAGTGGGCTCTTTGTTGTGAGTCACCTATAGCAGTACGTGGTTCCCAAACTTTTTCATGTCAAGGACCCCCAAAATGACACTCATTAGCCCGCGGACATTAGAAAGGATATGCCAGGGATTTTTACAACTCTATAGCAGTGATTCTCAACTATTTCATTTCAAGGATATGCAACAGGCTACGGACTCCCATTTAAAGGTGTAGTGAAATGAAAAATACGTTTTTCACACTTTTAGACCATATCCGTGGTCATCTTATGGGCATACCTAACAATGGATGCCAAAAAAATGGGAAAATTCTAATTTTTGTGTGTTTTTATATCAAAAGTCCATAAAAAATATTTTGTATTACTTCCTGAAAACGAAAACGTGCTGCGTGATGACGTGTCGAGGCCCACATCGATAAAATTGATGTTCCCCATAATTCCCCATATCTCCGCATCCGTCCAGCACAGGCTGCACAGCTGCTGTGCAGCAGCACTGATTACAGAAATCTTCCGTTTTTATTCCCATTCAAGATAACATGCAGAGAGTGTATTACTCGGTTTCAACTTAATCATCACGCTAAAAATGTATCTGAAAACATTATAGGGTAGAAATAAGCCACATTAAGAGTAAACTGGTAAAGCAGGCCGACTATCTGATTTGTAAACAAACATCCACACGCTGTCCTGCGTAGCATAGCTACCCGTCCATAGCTACCGTCCCATCCCCTGAAGGGATGCGATGCTCTGATTGGTTCAGAAACTTCATAGCGGTGTTTCAACTTGAGACCGTCTGAAACTTCAAAATAAAATGTCCACCATTTCCGTTTCACTACGCCTTTAACACAATCCGTGCCGGGATTCCTTCAAAATAGGAGCTCTGGGGTGCCGGAAAGACATGGCCGCTTTTACTCTGAAACCCACGACCCGGAAACAATCCGGAAAAAAGGTTCGCTTTACATTGCTAGCTTACATTGCTATCGTTTTAATTTATACGATATATGATCCAAAAGGCGTTTTGGATCATATTTTGAGGGAGAGACGGATGAGGAGCAGAAATGAAACGCTAGTATATCCGTCAGATCAAAACTACGGAGAGCGCCCTGGATTAGGAGAGACGAGGCATTCTTTCTGCCGCGCTAACAGCTAAGTCAACGGTAAGCTAACATGAGCCCAGAGTGTAGCCGAGAGACGAACTGAAAAATAAAAAAAGGAAAAAATTCAGAATATTCTTCTCTCGCCCGGTATCATTGAGGATGCGCTAGGACGTCTACACACGTCCTTTGGACGTCCTGTGTTTTAATGGCATTTCTATCTCTGGGACCCTCACTTTATATTGTAAAATCAATGTTCATTTAACTCTGAGAGTATACAAATGTCCATTTGTACACTCTCGTAGTTACAGACCCATAAGGGTCCATTTGGTTCCTAACTATCATTTAGCTAGGGACCCCCGGGAACTCCCTCAAGGACCCCTGGCGGTCCCCGGACCCCACTTTGGGAACCATTGACCTATAGGACCCCAGTTAGAATCCAGATCCCTTCATCTCTTGCATGCCTCCTATCTCCGCCCCAGCATGTGTGTGCTGTCTCTCTCTATACTCTCCTGAAGAAAACCTCATGAATAAAACAGAATCTTAACATTCCATTCCATCTCTCAGTACTAGTTACACACCGGTCTCCACTCCCTCAGCAGTGTAATGTCCAGTGCCACACACGCACACGCACACGCACACGCACACGCACACACACACACACACACACACCAATCAACCTACTAATCAATACTACCTACAGTATAAAACTGGACTCACTTACGTGGCCGCCTATAGGAGGTTTTGTCTTGTTTGTTCCTAGTCTAGACTGTGTTGCCATCAACTGTTTGACTCCTGCCTGCTACATTGCTGTACAGTTTGCCTCATTCCTCAGTTATACATAATCCTTGAAGTGCGGGTCTTCGCCATACTGGGTGGTCTACCCAGGGGTGTGTCAGTCAGCCGTGGGTTGACAGATGTGCAACTTTTCTTTTATATTGGGGTATTAATACTTTTAGCCTAAACTTATTATGTTAAACTTTTCTCCCACTGGCAAAATAAATGAGAACGGAATTTCATTAAACTGGGGAGCAAGCTGCTGCTGCTTCAAAGGATTGATAAAAGTTTGGGCCACAATGATGACGGTCAACATTACGGTCATGCTCAAAATGACCCATAATGGATTGGTGAACATTGTTATGCAACTTGATGAACGTTTTAGTCAAAACAAAAAAAGGTTAAATCAAGGATAAAATTCAGGGGTAAATGCATTTGCATAATGAATGCATTCTCTGTGAGTGCTGTCTCTCTAGTTAATCTAGTTAACCTACCACAAGGAGAGGACAAAGTAGATTAAAAAAGGCTGTATGGCCAGCTAAGTAAAAGCTAAAAAAAATCCCTCCACTGTTGGACCAACAAAATTTACTATTTTCCCTGTTCCTTATGGGCAATGGTAAAATGCTTGTTTTGAGCTATTGGGAAGTGATTGTGACAAGGTAAACGAAACACTTGACTAAGATACACCCCTTCAAAAGTGTTACATTATGAACCATGCAGTGAGTCAGATTCCATAACTATATTTAATAACAATAAAAATAAGTTGGTGTGTATTTTCACTGTACTGTATATTTGCAAATGTATGAAAATGTGTCCTCTGCATTTTACCCATCCTAGGAGCAGCGGGCAGCCGTTGTTCTGAAGCACCCAGGGAGCAGTTAAGGGGGTATAAAGTGTCTCCCTCAGTTTAACACATTGCTGAGGGGTGGAATCAAACCTGGAACCCTTGCCTTCACAGGTATGTCCTCCCCAAATGTATTGGCATCATAACGGCCTTTTTCAAAGTTGATTGATGAATAGTAAGCATTTGGAGTATGTCGCTTGGCATCTATCCAGCCTCCAGGTAGTGGGGTGTGAGCAGCCAGCTGGTATATGTCATCACTTAATGAGTTGGAGTGCTCACAATGACTTATTGGTCTCACCCGTGGAGCTTCACACATTGAGACACAGTTTGAGAGAAACTGGTGATAGACAGTCATAGACGTCCTGACATCACCTGTTCATCACTAGCTGGTTCACAAAAGTAATTGTTCTGTGGAGAATAACATTGGGTCATCTTAGAATCGTCTCATATACAAATGGTGGTCCAAAAATAAACAAAACTGTGCCGGTGATATTGTCGGGGAGGTAAACTTGTGCATAATAAGACCTACGGTTCTGAATGTTCTGCATCTGTACACACAGGCCAAACGTTGTACTGCAGGAGTGCAGGTCTACATTAGTGAACAACAACAAATTCTACTCAAATGCATGAATGCTGCTGCTAATGAGGCCCCTCAAAGTCACTGATGTGATGAGGGACCAAGTACGTTACTCGCTGGGAAGAAACTGGGTCCACTGGTCTGGGACCAACATGAAAGACCAACGTTATGTCACACTCTGTGCCCAGAGTGTGGGTCACCTCCCTCATGTTTCCCCCCAGTTCCCCTTCCCTCTCCGTGCTGAGTGTGAGACTTTGATTACGCACATGTTTGCGGATTCACCGTTTTGCCCGTTTACTTGGAGATGGGAGGCGGAGCGTTTTCCATGATTTCCACTCTGGAAGGGTGTCACGGGGCAGCCCGTGCCCTATACACAGACAATGATTGGGGACATTGCATAAACTTTACTACACCTGCTTCCAATTAATTATCAATCAGCCGGCTGGGAAGTGGCGGGTCAAGTTGTAAAGTGTATGTTCTATTTATTGATACTGTAACTGAAATGCATTGCTGAAGTATACTATTAATTGTTGTCTCCACCAGGCCGAAGGCATGGGGAGAGAGTATGTTTTGCACTCCGTCCGTCCGTCCGTGTGTCCCTGTGTCCGTCCGTCCGTCCGTGTGTCCGTGTGTCCGTCCGTCCGTCTGGGATCAGCTAATCTCCGGCACCGTTAACCCGGTCGATGCCACATTTTGCACACACACTCCCTGGATGCCAACGATAAACCTCTGCCCCAAGATTTCCAGAACGGCCTGTTATAGCGCCACCAGGAGGCCGCTTTGTGCAAAACAAGTTTTTGGACAGTACACCTACAGATTTTGTCCAAACATCACGCAAATTGGTACACAGTCTCTCTAGAGCCATTCAACGAAACGGGTCTTTCAGATTTCTCAGACTCCATCCTGATTGGCTAAGATTGGCTTCCAAAGCAAGCAGGAGTGCTCAGTTTCAAACAAAATGCTGCAAATCATGAACACATCGTGTGATTTCTGTGAAATTGTGCACGCACATTCCCACTAGGCCGAGGAAGAAATGCCACATGAACATTTTCAACTCAGCCTCATGGTGGCGCTATAACTGGCAGAAAAGTGTTTTTACCTCTAACTGCACGGATCTGTGGATAACTTTGTATGCCAACTCCCTAGAGGCCAAGGAAAAACCTTTGCCTGGAAATTTTCACATCTGCTCTTTATAGCGCCACCAGGAGGCCGACATATGTAAAACACATTTTCTAATATTACGGCTTCAGATTTTATCCAAATTTCACGCAAATCGGTACACATGCTCTCCATAGTCATGTGATCAAGACGGGTTTGTTTGATTTCTCATAATCCACCCTCATTGGCTACGATTGGCTTCTAAACTTTTCAGGAGTAGCCCGCTTTGTACCCGTTTTGTACAAATCGCCACAACTACTCAACGCAGCGTCCGATTGTGGTGAAACTGTGCATGCATATTCCCACTAGGCTTTGGAAGAAATGCCACTTGACAGTTTTCAAATCAGCCTCATGGTGGCGCTACAACAGGCCAAGCCACGTCACACACACGCACGCATGTACGCATGCGCACACGCGCACACACGTTTTTATTGCTCCTAAACATTTTGCCAAACATCACACTCACACTCCTATCCTCCTGGTGGAGACCTGTGCCCAGAAGGGCACTTTTTCTAGTTTTCAATGTATTTATTGATTTGAAGTTGAAGTGATTGTGAGTCACCTCTCCCCTCTGCAGTGGCATTCCTGTTGATTGGGAAGGTGCCAAGTGCTGCAGAGGAGGAGGGGTGTGTGATTCAAGAGCAATCTTATTTAAAACAAACCTATAGTTTGTGTATGAATGGACGTCCGGAATTTCATGTTTAAGTTAATGGTAAAACCTTCAGTAATGGTGTGTTAACTTATTGGCCTTTTGTTTGCTTATGGTGAGTTCATTGAATTGCCCATTACTGTGATGTGGTTTAGTATGTCTCACTCCTATAAAAGGGAGCCTGCAGGTGATGTTTGTGGGGGTGAGACCTTGGTTGACACACAGGTAACAGCCTAAGTGAGAGCTGCCAGGGCCCTTTGGAAAGTAAAGGCCTATTCATAGTCTGGATTTTCGGTGGTGAGGTGACCACTGCTCCGGTGGTGAGCTGACCACCGGAGCTGAAATAACGTTGAGCGGTGGTGAGTAAAAACAGAGAGAAGGGCTGGAGCCGTGGCGGTGGTTTGCTCTTCACAGCGGCTCGTGACATCATGTTGTAGTTTGGTGGTCACCTAACCACCGAAAATTCAGACTATGTATGAGCCTTAGGGGTATGGCCTGTTACAGCTTCTCGTTGTTTTAGGTGTTGTTCAGTAGTGTTGTCTTCAAGTATGTTTGTACAACTGTTATTTTGGCCAAATCTTGTTTTTCGTCTTTGTATTTGCCGAGGCTTCACTGTACTATAATCTGCACTGGACTGGAAAGGTGAATAAAAACTCTTCTGTCTTTTTGGAGCCTTCATGGCCGGTTGGCCAACTTCACAAAGGGGTTTTCACTTTGTTACGTTTTCAACCCCTGGTAACGCTGTTGCCGTCTAAAGTTTAGATTATAAACGGAAGGCACATATCATATTTTATTTTGACGTTTTCTCTAAAGACCGTTGCCATGTAAAGGTGACTTTCCAAAATGCCATGAGAATGTCAACTGGTATATTGCAGTTCGCCTGAGTGTTTTTTGGAGGATCATTGGTGGCAGAGAAGACATATTGCTCTTTTGCATTTGATGAAATCCACTGTCTCACAGCATGGCAGGTTTAAAGTAGATAACTGCACACAGTGATAACAGCACACTTTATGTCCTTAATGTCAATGAAGTCCACACCCACAACACCAGAGGGAGCTCAACAAACCATGTGCAACCCAGATTTGGCACAAACGAGGCACTAAATTAATTTCCCTCCTATGCCACCAAAATGTGGAACATCCTACCAACGGTCATTAAGACATGCAAATCCCTTGACTCCTTCAAAACCGCTCTGAAAGGGCACCTACGGATGGCTGCAATTAGAAACTGGCCCCCGTAAAATCTGAATGCCCCACCCACATTGCATTGTATGTAGTCATAGCACTTCATAGTACATATGTATAGCATAGTATAGTATATATGTATAGTTTATATGTATAGTGTCATTATATAGATATGTTCTAGTTATGTTCTTA
This sequence comes from Electrona antarctica, assembly GCF_951216825.1. Taxonomy (NCBI): domain Eukaryota; kingdom Metazoa; phylum Chordata; class Actinopteri; order Myctophiformes; family Myctophidae; genus Electrona; species Electrona antarctica. The sequence continues at coordinate 19,107,082 of NC_136789.1, read as the reverse complement.
GCTTACGCATGTTTCATGATAAATGCATTTTATATATGTGATGTATTCCCATGCTTTTGTTCTTGCCTAATGTAAGTCGCTCTGAATTAAGAGCGTCTGCTAAATGCCTAAATTGTAAATTGTAACCCCTTTTTCCCCTCACTGTATATGTTTTTTTTTCCCTTTTTACCTCCTTTATGATGATGATTAACTGTTTTTTGGCTAGAAGTATGTATGTCTCTAAATGTTATGATGAATTGAACAAGGTGGACCCTCTTGTAAACAAGTCTAGTGCTTTATTGGTCGTCCACTAACAGTTAACAGTTTTTCTTTTATTGAGTAGCGCTTGAAATGTACTGTAATTCTGCAAACTGTTAAATACTTCAATCAATCAAACACTATCCACATGAACCCTTGCATCCCTAATTCCCTATTCTGGGTGAACGTTCAGCTTAAATATCACATCCAGCGAACGTTGTGAGCTTGTGGATTGGCTATTGGCTAAAATATTTGGTGTAGAGGGAAATTAGAAGGGGGCCATCATGTATCGACAGGACCACAGTCAACAAAGTACTAGAGCCCTGCAATGGATGGGGTTCTGCCGCGAAACCTAATAGAAATCTGACAGAAGCAGACAGGTTTTTTGTATTTGCTGCTGCTGGCAGGAATGGGTGGACATAAATAAACTGTATAGGTTCACAGATAAAGATGGAATCAATAAGTCAAGTTGAAAAGATCACGTGATTACAGTACAATAGAGGCTATGCACGTGACATCATCATACCCGTAAGTTATGTGGGAAAGCCTCACTTTATGTATGCGCATAGTGCATACCCTCTATAGCAAAGCAAAGGGGCAAGTCTCACACTTTTCTTACAAAAAATGGGACCAAAAACTATACTTTGTTAGTTACTACAAATGTATTGTTTTTAGGCATTTTAGCAGACGCTTTTATCCATTGTTCTACAGTACAACAGGTCCAAGTCTGGCACATCTGGGTTGAGTCAACATAGCCTACTCCATTGTCTCTGGTCAAACTAGCCTCTGCTCCGAAGAGACTTTTTTTTTCTTGCTGTTTGAAGAAGCAATCATGAACAAAAATCCCACACTGACTCTGGCTCTGCTCTTGCTCAGCAGGATCAGTTTTACTCAAATTGACGTTTCGGTCATGAACTAAACATTGACATATGTCAATTTGACATGATATGAGCAAGGGCAGAGTGGGGGAGTTTTTGTTCAGGAAAGTTTGTGCATGACTGCTTCTTGTGTCACTGGCGCACCTGCATCTGAACAAAGTGCATGTGTGAATATTTTCTTGGCAAAAATGTCTGTGCCGTTAAAGACCGTCTACTGGAAGCCCCCATAAGTCCCATGTTAGACCCAGAAATGTTGGTTAGTATAAACTTTTATGATTCAAATGTCATCTATAGGCTTAGAAGATGAGATTAAGCTTGGTTGCTAAAAGTTGCACGTTGAGCAATTTGAGTTATTAGCATAATATGTGACCATACCATTAACATCCTGTATAAGGCAAAAACATAAAAATGTCATCATGCTTTAAGTAGCATGTGACATGTCGAACTAGGGGGTTTTCATGATGCTGAATCCATTCCCAGCATTATTTTTTGCAAAAAACACACTCCTTGGGCTAAACATTTCCATGGCCATTTTTACTAACCACCATTTCTGGGTTCATGAACATTCCAGTAGACTAATAGGGGTATGTTCACACCCGTGTTGTAACTTAATGGGTTTAAAATTGTGATGTTAATTAATTTACATAATTCATTGAAAGCTGCTGAATTAATTAACCGGCTAACAGTTCATGAAATGTTCGCGGACTGGCATGGTTGGGGGTGAATTGCGGCGTAGGTTTTAGAATTTTGTGCTGTTGTATAATTGCAATATTACACTCGAGGGGGTGGTTGCTTTCGGAACTCGTTCCTGCAGCATCGCAGGCGTGCATTCATGACGTTAAACCACCCCCTCTCATGTAATATTGCTTAATTACCGTGACATTAACCACACACACACACACACACACACACACACACACACACACACACACACACACGCCTTCTACAGTGCTCTATAGTCTAGTCTAAAGTGACTCATTTCCCTCCAAGCCCTTGAATATGATGGAATATGATTAAGGATTACTGTTATTATGGTAATCTCACACTTCATATCGCACACACACCATACCTGTAACTTGAATGTTGACATGAAAGAAGAACAGCATACTTTTATAATATTGAGTAAACTTCAGTTTAACCACTTAAACCCTCTCGCCAAAAATAGAAGATCTAGTTCGGCTATTTTTGGTGAATGTTCCCCCCAGAATAGGGATGCTGGGTTTCAAGTGGTTAAATGTCAACTCTGAAGTTATTTTCAATCTGTCGTAATGGAATCTACCTTTCTCTCAAGTTTTTCTCGTGGCACATATCGTAGAAGAACATTGCGTATGTGATTACATTAGTGTGATAACATTAGCCTACAGTATGTGGGTACACCAGAGACACTTGAAGTCTAACTAGGCCCATATGGCTTTGATCAGTTGTTCTTGTTTTATTTCTTTTTTTGTTCTGGACTATAGCCGCTTTCAACAGTTCTCATGGACCACCCCACCTCCCCACAATGAAAAAAGGAATAAATAACGAAATAAATAAATAATAGCCATTTCTATAATAATAATAACAACCAGTAAGACGCCCTGAGGGCGAGAAGCGACCTCGCCCTAAAGGGCGAGGTCAGCTCCGTATATGGAGATCTAAGGGTTTGAGGTTTGAGGTCAGATGTAGAGTTGCTGGTTGGCTCCATATATGCAGATGTAGGTGATGATCCAGTCTTCTCTATGTATGGCTATCCAGGGTTTGATGAGGTCAGTGTTGTGATCTTCATAATGGAGACGGCCATATACTGTATGGAGCGTGTCACGAGGCATGATGGATTGACGACCATTTATGGTGGCGTGACGTGTCATGAGGGGTAACGGACTGACGGCCAGTGCCGGCCCTGAGCAATTTGGTGCCCTATAGGCAGGATTTTTCGTGATGCCCCCTTGAACAATGACCATGGCCCCCTTGTGTTCTAAAGCACTGTGTTTTTTTTTGCTTGGTGGATGCCCCTCTCCCCTCATGATGCCCCAGGCAACTGCCTGTTCTGCCTGATGGGAGGGCCGGCCCTGCTGACGGCCATATATGATGGCGTGACAGATCGACTGACGGACTGACAGGTTTTGCAGGTTTTCATTGTATCTGCGAACTATATGGTCGCAATAACAATAATGATCCTAAACCAGATGTGTTGAGTGCCGGTTACTTGTAGATCCGCAAATTCTTTGGGGGAAAAATTAAAAATCTTTTTGTGAAAGTGGTTTTCAATTAATCTAACGGGGTTAAAATTGAGTTGTCTAATGAAATGAATATCAAGTATTAAAATACTGAATCAAGCAAATTAAAAACTGTCTGGGGTTTACACAAAAGCCAGAGTAGATCACCACAAACATGAAATATCACTTTAATTTTGTCTTTGGGTTTTTCATTTATTTATTATTACTAAGACACAAGAGCTTGCATTTAAATAAATTGGATCCATTTCCTGAAAAGTAACAGAATGGGACATACAAAGTTTCTGCCTGACAGTGACAAATTACTATAGAATACATACAGATGGAGGACTGCTTCTTCAAGCTGTGGTGATGAAATAACAGAATGACGATATATTACATACAGATGGGGGACTGGTTCTTCAAGCTGTGGTGATGAAATAACAGTCCTGGGGTCATTCATCGTCGTGGGTAGTGCATGACAGATCTCCAGGGAGAGAGCTGTCATACACTGACACGCTGTCACTTTATTAATATAGAATAGAGTCATACTCTATTGTTTTATAATATCAATGATGGTCTGTTAACGATCGCTGTAAATAATGATAGTTCTGTTAATGATCACTGTCTTAAAATCTACTACGACAGCTTGCCTGCACACTGTGTGCGTGCGTGCGTGCGTGCGTGCGTGCGTGCGTGCGTGCGTGCGACATCAGCTGGGGCAGGCGCAGAGGGGGAAAAAAGGCCACCGTGTCCTCAAGGCATCTAAAATGTCATTAGAAGACCAAACTGAGGGAGCACGCTGGCCATGGCCTACCCTGGCTATATGCAGTGTTTATTCATAATCATCATCATTTTTCGACCGCGGTCGAGATCATGGATTTTACAATGCCACGCCAGACTTTCCGGTCCTTCATTGCCATCCCCAGTTCCTGCTTACTGATGCATGTGTCCCTAGCGATGACATCAGGGAACGACAGTTTTCTACCTCTGGTCTGCTTTGAGGCAGGACTCGTCAGCCCTGTAGCATTGGCCGGCAAACTGTGTTCTTCTGGATCGGACTAGTGAAGAAACACGGGGAAGGTTGCCGTATATTAGATTAGTCGATGGGTGGCTCTTCCAAGACAGATTTTGCGCTCTCATTAGAAGGCGGGTGTAAGTGCCATCCAACCGTTTCTCTAGTTTCTTTGAAAGTGTTATGTCTCGGAGCCATAGATTAGAATCGGCTTAACGGTCGTCCTAAATATTTTTACTTTTAACATCTTACTAAGCTGGGATGACCAGATCTTATGCATGTCATTGCAGGCTGACAAGGCCATACCCTTCCTAGTTTGAAAGTCCTTTTGGGAAGAAGATATATATGAACCCAAATACTTGTAGTCATCAACCTGTTTCAGAGGAGTGTTGTTAAGTGTTTTCATAATGTGGTTATTGTTGGATTTGCATATATTTACGTATTCAGTTTTCGTCTCGTTGAGATAAAGACCAACACAGTTGGAGGCCTGCTCAAGAGACTGAAGGAGAGCCTGGGCGTATTCCAATGATTGACTGATAAGCGCGATGTCATCAGCAAAGTCAGTGTCGGTTAGGTATTTAGCAGGATGACGAGAGCTTCTCCTAGGGTTTAGTTTACATTGCTGTCCATCCCCACTCTCTCACATCTCATACGATGACATATTTGTCACAGTGGCTCTGATAAACTTTTTACGATTGAAATATCAAATGGAACGTTTATTCATAATATCCGTCACGAATAAGAGTAAAATGTTCTGCGGACGAGGGGCCCAATTTGGAAATTATCCATGATTTCCATAATATTCCTAATCGTTGGTGATTATTGGGCAGAAGTGCTGCCTGAGAGAAAGTCCCATAACTGAAAATGCGTCTTCTGACACTAGACCAGTAAGACGTGAGAAGCTTCTGCAGGGACAGAAGCTGAAACAGAGTTTCTTAATACGGCACAGTTGAGAAGCACAAGTTCAACTATTAATCTAGTGTCAGTGAGGTCAGCTGTAGATTTGCTGGCCAGCTCCATATATGCAGATGTAGGTGATGATCCAGTCTTCTCCATGTATGGCTATCCAGGGTTTGATGAGGTCAGTGTTGTGATCTTCATATATGGAGATCCAGGTGATGATAGTCAGCTCCACATATGGAGATCCATGTGTTGTACCAACTTGGTTCATTTGCAAGTCTGAGTCGCGTCGCGGCAACCACAGTGGTTGGACTGACAATTATGGAAATCTAAGGGTCTCCATGATGTCACGTGATGTCACGAGGTGTGACTGTATATGGGGGCGTGATGTCATGAGGCGTGACCATAATGGAAGCGTGATGTCATGAGGCGTGACCTGACCATATATGGAGGCATGATGTCACAATACGTCATGTCACAGGGTGTGACCATATATGGAGGCATGGGTCACGCAATGAACGAACGGGAAATGCAGGTTTTCATAGTTAGTGGTACCTACGGTCGCAACAATTACAATAGCATTCGCAATTTAGGCATGTAAGCTTTTGAGTGGTGCAAACACTCTTATAGACACTACAGCTATGTCTGTCTGTCTGTCTGTCTGTCTGTCTGTCTGTCTGTCTGTCTGTCTGTCTGAGCACAAAATAGCGTTTGCTTGGTTTTCACAAACAAGTGTCACTGCTGCACAGCCTAACATACACACAAATATTAACTGTATACTGTATATGATGATTTTGGGTGTTACAGTACAGTACAGTACAGTACAGTAGAGGGACCCCCACACGGTAACTCTGTCATTTCTCAACCATTTCAGACACGGGCCGGCTCGCTGGAACCGGGCCCGCCCCCTGGGCGCGTTCCTGGGGGTCTGGATGCTCCGGGGACCCTCCAGGGACCTCCAGGGACCCCCACACGGTAACTCTGTCATTTCTCGACCCTTTTGGATGCAGGGCGGCTTGCAGGAACCGGGGCGGCTCGCAGGAACCGGGCCGGCATCCTGGCCGCGTTCCTGTGGGTCTTGAACTTCCGGGGACCCCCCAGGGACCCCGACACAGAATTGCACCACTCACGGGTGTGATTTATTTTTTACGCGACTTATAAGCAAGTTAATCGGATCGCATACATAGAATGCAGAGAGACCGTGTGCCTCAGTAAACTAGGATCACAGGTAACGTAGCATCAGTCTAAACAATATACTGTTATTTGAAATCACAGTCCATTGAAACTGTATATTAGGATATGGTATATAATGAACCAGGCATCTAACTTCTAACTGCTGTTCCTTCTTTTTTCCTCATTTTCGTCATGTTTATGAATTGAATACATATGAGTTAGGTCAGATGGAAAATAACACTTTTGACATTTAACCACCTGAACACCAACATCCCTATTGTGGTAGTAACATTCACCAAAAATGTCCCATCTACTCAGCTTGTAGATTGTTGATTTTGGTGTAGATAAAAGCACAAAAGGAGTGCACAGTGCAACTCAGGTCTGTTTTACTAAGTCTAGAGTGGTTAAACTGAAGTGATATTGATCTTTCCAACTTATTACCAAAGTATTCCACGCTGCAAGCGACCTCTGTGTTGTAGCAGCGACAATGAGGGAAGAAAGGAGTCAGGCAGGAGGATCTTAGTCGACACATTCGGGTCAGTTTTATTGAACAGAGTTCTCTGAGTTACAAGGCGCCACGGGCAGAAGGCCCCGCAACATTATGGATGGCATCACACCATCCACCAGTAGGCTACCGAATGGGCAGATTATCAATTCATTCAATTCATTCGAGTTTGATTTATTCTCGAAATTACACTGAGTAATCAAACTCATTTTCAGTGTCGTCGAGTAATACAATCACATAGAAAAACATCACAATACATCAGAAGATCAGGAAAATAAAAACAAAGAATACAATACAATACAAAGTATACTATGTGAAATTACATAGGTTTACAAATAAAAAGATAAAACAAATTTCAAATACATTTAAGCTAAAACAAATTTCGAAATGATCTAAAAACAGTTACACATTGTGGGGGTCTGTATGCTCACCAAGGTTTTGAAACGATGCAAACGATCAATGTGAACACACACGGAAGTTGACAACATTGCAGTATATACTATAGGACTGTCCTGAGGCCTCCTCCTGGGAGGACGGCCTAGTAAACTTTATATAGCCATGCAATCAGATTGCTTCTACAAGCAGGATGTTCCTGTGAGGGTAGGAGGATCTCACAGCAAATGGCTCTTGTAACTATATTATCTATTTTACCAATAACACAAATGAAATACCCGTACTATATGAAATAAGCAGAACATTGTTCAACACATGTAATGAAAGGTGAAAGTTACAATGTATTCTTAACTCCAGATGATTATAGGCACAGATACATTCTAGTCAAGTCAATTCTAAAAGAGAGAGTTCTCTCAGCACAGCTGTTAAGAGGCTGCATAGATAAGTTACCAAGATATTTAAGGAGATGCACCCGGACCCCTGGGGTGTTTGACCGCATCCTCACAAAAGCAGGCTTAATGGTAAATTCCTCAAGATATCTTCTTGAGGGATCTCACAGTCTAACCAAGTTACCACAACCAAACAGTACCCTATGGGGCACTTTAGTCAAGAAGAAAAGCAAAGGCTCGCAACTCACTTTTGTAATGCTCCAAGTACAGCAGGCAGGACATACAGGGCTCCATTTTTGTCTCATCTTTCTAAAGCCACTATTTGGGGATTTAGGAGTGGGGAAAGGGTGTTCCCCCACTAAAGTTGGTATTTTGGTTACCTGTCTAAATCCCTTAAAAATAAAACACCTCCGTTACCCGTTATATTATGCATAGGTGTGGTTTGGGCATTACAATAATTAAACCAAATTTAACCAATCACCAGTCTTGGCTTTAAGAGATCCCTTATCCGTTGCCCGTTAGTGCTATATTGCTTCATAGCCGCTGCCCTAAAGTCTCACAGCTGCATTCCCCCCCCCCCCCCCCCCCCCCCCCCCCTCGTGCCGTTTCTTTTTTTTTCTCCTAACGCACAGAGCCAAGAAGACTCGTCTTTTCATTGAGTCACAACTTGCTCAAATCTTGCTCATTAATGTAAACCACTAAATTAGGGCTTTCATTTGGTATATAGATCGTGCGTGTAAGCCGTCTCTACGGAACGGTATGAAGCGAAAAGGAAAGTTCGGTCAATAAACCCCATTTGCTGCTATGGGGTGATCATGAACTGAAAGAGCAAATGGAAATGGAATCGCGCACAAATAACTTCTTTGACTATACAATTATATAAACACAATGGACACAAGGAAGTGGCAGGCACTCGACTTCTGCTGATTATAGGAAAATTACAAAGAGATAGGAGAATAAGGAGAGATGAGGCAGCCTCTGTGCAGACATCTCCATTGAGGCGCACGCGGCGTGCCATGCGCCGCTTTACCAAATTTGGCACGGCTTACGGGTGCTTTTAAACTCCACTATCGACTTCCCAAATGTATGTGACCAAAATAGCAATTTAGGGGAAAGCGTGCCAACACGCCCATGACCACATCTCTAGGCGCAAATACCGGTGTCGGCAAAAAAGATAGCGGGTGACGCGGAACGAAAATACCATTAAGGGACAGAGAAAGCTCCTATATTCGTAACTTTCGGGCAGCGGCTGAATTGTGAGCCGCGCTGCGGGTAAAGGCTGCGACAAAATTGGAGCCCACAACGTTTCAACCGGTATTGGTCTTTTTCAAGTATGAAAAATACTTGAAAAAGACCTATACCAATACCGGTCGAAACGTCGTATGTCTTGCCTGCTGTGATTGTGAATAAATACTTGGAGCATTACAAAAGTGAGTTGCGAGCCTTTGCTTTTCTTCATGATATGTGTTAGTTTAACAGTTTGGCTCAGCACCAAGATCGGAGGATGTGCGCTGTTCTATTTTATTCTGCACTAGTGCACTTTAGTCAAGGCCTGGATATACAGCCATCTCAACTTACACCTCCTGTGAGCACCAGTCAGGGATTCGACAAAAACCCTGATACATGTTTGTCACCAATATACCTCATGGCTCTGAATAGGTCTTCAGGCTGTGTCTGTAAAGGAACAGCTGACTGAGATGTACATGTGTCCAGATCTGATACATCACAGCACCCAGTGATGTAAAGTAGGCTAACTCAGTACAATTCCTCAAGTACAATCTTGAGGTATTTGTTTTACTTCACTGGAGTATTTTCAGTATACTTTTACTTTTATTGCACTACATCTACTACAGAAAAGTTATTATTATTATCTGATCTCAGAGTCAAATATTATACTTTTATTCCACTACAATTATTTGAAAACATAAGTTACTAGATTTGTATTACATTTTACATCTATTATACATTTGAGAAGTTGTACCCAACCCAGGAAAAGGGACCCAGAGTCAACAGCTACGGCACTACTGCAACGCACTGCAACGCCGTCTTACACACTACACTCACACGGCAGTGACGTCACACACTTACCCTCCGCGTCGTTCGGCCGTTATCTCCTCATGTCGCGCCGAACGCCGAGCCTCAACACCACCCGCGGAATACTCACCAACATTGCAGCTGTACAGAAAGCTTGAATTATCCTCGTTCTGTCTGCAATGTGTTTGTTTAATAAAAATCCACTGTACAGTAGATAGATAGATAGATTTGTATAGAGCTAGACCTACTTGCTGTCAAGAAATTCCTTGCAGATGATTTCTTTTTCTAAGTGCTGGAGTTTGGAAGTGCTTGTTGACTATCACTCAACAGCCCATGCGTACCACCTGTTTTGAATTTGCACATCAAGCCATTTTGTTGACTCACACGGCAGTGACGTCACACACTTACCCTCCGCGTCGTTCGGCCGCTATCTCCTCATGTCGCGCCGAACACCGAGCCTCAACACCACCCGCGGAATACTCACCAACACCTACTTGCTGTCAAGAAATTCCTTGCAGATGATTTTTTTTCCTAAGTGCTGGAGTTTGGAAGTGCTTGTTGACTATCACTCAACAGCCCATGCGTTTTGAATTTGCACATAAAGCAGGAGGCAGCAGGAGGTTGCTTTACTGATAACGAGTGCTTCCAAACTCTGACACTTAGAAAAATAATCATCTAAGGAATTTCTTGACAGGAAGTAGCTCATAACATGTCTACGGTGGATTTTTATGAAACAAACACTTTGCAGATAGTAAGAGGATATTTCAAGCTTTTCGTACAGCTGCAATGTTGGTGAGTTTTACGTTGTTTAATACAATTAGGTAGGACTTTTCTGTTTGGATGAATGGGCTGTCTATGGGAAGTTGCACTTAGGTAGCACCTTGCTGGCAAGATGGCAGCCGTGCATGTGCATATTGTCAATAGGTAGGCTTTGTCAGATATCACTCACTCACTCACACACACACACACACACACACACACACACACACTTTCTTACTTGCTTGGTGGTGGAGGAGGTGGAGGTGAGGAAGACTGCATGCTCTGAATGCATTAATCACCTGATGAGATTCACCTTGGGAATTTAGTGAGGCACACTGACAGACATTGTGGAACACGAGCAACCAGGGCCGGAATTTCAGGAACTTTTAAGTTAATTAATGTCTTCCTGCCCCGGTTTTCATGGCCTTTCTGCTCACAAAATAATCAACAACACCTAAAATGAAGAAATGTCTTGCAGACCTGCAGCAGGCAACTCAGTAAGCCCCGAACCCACTGGAAGTGTGGCATGCCAGCGAGGGGATACCTTCTGAGGAATACCTGATGTGCACACATGGACAATATTGAGGACGCTTCTTCCCCCAAGTTGTCCCAACCGTTATAGTTCAGTTTATTTGAGTTAATTTTAGTTTACTAAACTTGACCAGTCACCATGACCATGACCATGTCGGCCAAGTGAGACATCGAGAGACCTGGCTGTCCAGTCCTGACGCCAGGAGGACACCATCGCAACACATCGAGCAAGTGTCGTAATCGGGGCCGCCAGCAGAACCACGAGAACCTGGTAAGTTCTCGTCCCGATCCGATCATGTGATCAGAAATCGGGGCCAGAAACGTCATTTTCAAAAGATAGGAATCTGATCAGGAGCAAAAAATACGTGATCGGGACAGTATCAATATTATATCCATATCTTTCAACCAGTGGTCTTGGGACCACCAGTGGTCTTCCAGGGGATTCCAGGTGGTCCCCAGCTAAATGATGGAAAGTTGGTAACCAAATAGACCCTTCTAGATCTTTAACTCTTGAGAGTGTAAAATGAAACTCAAGAGTTACATTTATATTAAACATCTGCATTACTTAATTTACAAGAAGTCTACACAATTACAGAATGTAAAATAATTGTTATTTTGCAGGGCCTTGATATGGAAAAGGTTGAAAACCACTGGACTGGATATATTGTCGGCCATTTTGATTATTGTACTAATTGGATGGCATAAGGGTTCTATAAAAATATAAATATCCGATCAGGAAAAATTGGTGTCGGCAGTTACTCAAAATCAAATGATCAGCCCCGATCACAAAAATAAAATAAATTTAGCAGCATTTAAGCTGCATTTGGTAATGCCAAGTGAATATGTTTGTGTACAACCAGACTAGGACGAACAATACCATGAAGTTAGCAATATTAGAAGCAGTGGATCGGCTCATTGTATAAACATGTGTGCAGTCAAATCAGAAAGCTCACAAGTCCTATAGGCAACGATCGATGGCCGAATGCTTAAATGGTGATCTGTCTAAAAATACTTCACCAAATGCAAAAGTGCTGCACATGAACAATGTTCAACACTCTTCCAAGAGTTTCACTTTGCATTTTGTGGTTGTACAGAATTATGTAAATAGCTCCTTGGTTGTACAGAGTGTTCTGTTTGACGTCATGCACGAATTCTGTATTTGGCCCGGATTTGCAGAGGATAGTAGTGAGCATGATAAACCACCAAACAGAGGATAGTAGTGAGCATGATAAACCACCAAACAGTCAGTTAAGAAACTGATTTAACATTCTTTAAGCCTTTTGTTGGCACTGCAATGCAGGTCTCAGCCATTTAATTAAGATCTAAATGAACAGCTTTGGTCCAATAGAGGGTATTCGCTTGCATAAAGTGAATGGAAAATCGAGTGGCAACTTGGCAAAGTGAGTTTAATGTCGTTTAACGTTGTTTAATGCAATCAGATGGGACTTTTCTGTTTGGATGTAGGCTACCTATGGGCTATCAAGGCCAGGCAAGTAGCAGTTTCTTTGCCAACTTCCGGGTATGATGACCGATGTCATGCGCATACCCTCTATATCAGGGGTTCTCAACCCGTGGGTCGCGACCCCTCGGGGGGTCGCCAAATTATTTTAGGGGGTCCCCAAATTATTTTCAAAAAAAAAAAGGTTTTTTTTCATTTTTTTTTCACGTTTTTTCAAAAATAGCAGACCTACAAGCTCGTAGCTATGAGCTTGTAGATCTGCTATTTTTCAATAGCTAAATTATAACATAATGCTTAAAACACCAAAAGGGGTTCCCGCCCAAAATGCGTTAAGGTTATTGTAGCAGTCAATTTATATTGGGGGTCGGGAGGGGGCGGGGCGGGGGTCCCGAGACATTGCCAAAGCATTTCCGGGGGTCCCCGGCCAAAAACGTTGAGAACCCCTGCTCTATATAATTGACAGCCAGACTACTGCAGAGACACCCTCAGCCATTTCAAAGTGAAAGTTGATACATTGTTCCCCTTTTAAAGAATCCTGATCAAAGGTCCTGTCCTATTTTACATTTTGATCAAACTTGACTTTGAACAACAATTCAAAGCATACATTTTTAAGTTCCCCAAGAGCATATGATGACTGATGAGGTACATTTTTGCCACTTAATCTCAGCTCATAATCATAATTTGATGAAACTGGAGATTATTTCATTAAAGATGCATTTATATCCCACGGGTGAAATAACGTTGAATTAAATCCCAACATCTGTTTTTTATGATCATGTTTATTATGTATTGTTAAAAGCAGAATAAGACTAAGTGTTTTTGAATGCGATGATGAGGAGTAGTAGCAGACGGCAGTAGTAGTACTACAGATGTGCCATTCCAACACTTAAGGTGTACTTTTCCTGCATCTGTTCTGGAAATACTTAATTCCCAGGGTTCTTTTCACTGTTGTTTAGGCTTGTTAATTCTTCTCTTTTGTTCCTGAAAACAAGTGTCCCTTTTCGACACTTCTTTTCACTGTTAAAAAATGGAATCTGAATAGCATTTACATAACACCTTTGCAAATACCTCCTTTCTCACTGACAGTGATCTGACAATTTACAGTGTTCTGAAATCCACTGTGTGAAGCAGTCTGTAGCTGTAGCAGCATAGCAGCAGCAGCAGCATTGGGTTCTTTCTTACCTTGTGCCGAGCAGCACAAAACGATTAACAGAAGAAGAAACATCATCCTTTCTCTCTTGCTGTTCCTGTCTCTCTGTTCCTGTCTCCTACTGTTCTCAAATTCTGCCCGAACCCAACCCGACATTTTCAGGCCGGGCCGGGCCTAAAATGTATGCTAATCAGTAGGGTCAGGTCGGGCCTCGGGCTCCTTGAAAATCTATTATGAAGATGGTGCTGATTGGCGTTTCACTTTTACTGTGTTAGAGTTCTCAAATTCTGCCCAAACCCGACCCGCCCCTACCTGACCCTTAATTTTCAGGCCCGTTGAGAACTCTTATCTTCATTTTCATAGAATGACACTCCTCTTCACTTCATCATTTTCTCGGGACCATTTTCACTAAATCATTTCATTCACAAGAACATTGTGTGGATTTGTCTGTGCACATACTGTACTGTATGCTTCGATACGCACAATGAATGAACAAGCACGGTGTCGCACATGTACTCCCTCACCCATGATGTCTGCACAAGTACTTTCAGCTCCACATGCACCACTAAATAACACTGCTGTTCACCAGACTGAGTAGAAATACCTCACGCTACGTCTGGTCCAGTGCACCCATGAATCCACACATCAGATCCTCTGCATTTCAGTCAGGACAACTCAAGAATGGATGTAATATATATTTATTGAATATAAGATGAGTAATATATTTATTATGGTTTGGCGATGTATTGGATCTGCTTTTTAGGTACTCAGATCAAGCGCATCAGTCCCGTCCATAGGGACTCCGAATCCCCCGTACCTAAACAGTAGATCCAAAAACGACAGGTGGTAGCTGGGGTGGACGGTGGGTGAGCAGCAGGTTTGTATATAGCAGCGCGCTGATACAGCAGCAAGCAAGCAAGCAGGGAAGCAGAGGAGGAATGCAAACCTCCGGTTAAAGTAGCCGGTATGAAGATGGAGTGAGTGGAGTGGAGTGGAGTGAATCATGTGAATGAGAGCGTGATGCTGAGGCGGCCCAATTAACGGCCGGCAGCGACTGCACTGAGGTTCCCTGACTGAACTTGCTCTGCGCATGTCTACGACAGGCACAAATGCTCATTAGTCCACATCATAGGCATGTCCAAAGTCCTGCCTGCCTGGGAGACAATTGTGGCCCATGGGTAGATTTGATATGGCCCAAGGCTTCCTTCCTAAACTGTGACATTCATGGCCTGCCAATATATTCATGTGAACTTCATACATTGGCATTTTGGTGTTGACATTCTCAATATGTGAAAGAAAGGGATTTATTTATTTTTGTAGGGAGACTTTTTCACAACTGGTTACATTTGGCTACCCTGTCATTTAAAGGGATATCTACTCAGGCTTTTGTGAACGCAGAACGCTCCCAGACAGTTTTTAAGTTGCTCGATTCAGTGTTTAGATATTTTATATGAATTATCAGGCAAGCCCCTATCAGGCAATTAAGCCCCTTCCTATACAAACCCAATGTAACTTAACCTCCATTTTAATTGAGATAGATTCATTGAAAACGCCATACAGCTTTTGACTCCCCCCGCACTGTATATAACATTTATTGTAATGCGATGCATTTGTATGCAACTGTGTTATGGTCCAAACTTAAAGCTATAGCCTACAACACACAACAGTATGACAGGAGATGTCCCAGGGTATTTTCAATATATGGCCCCCTTTTGAAAAGAGGTTTGGCCACCCTGAGTAGTGCAATGGGTCCAACTGGGGATGAAGGAACACTTGAGTGAGGATGCATCATCATTACTATCGTCAGGGGAGAGTATCTGACAGCTGGGTGTTTAACATCAATATAAAGTTACTGCTAGGACTATATTATCAATATGAAGTTTGCTGCTTGCTGGCTTGGATAATACCACATAATCCCCATTTTCACTGAGTTGTGTCTCATTAAACCAATGCATTCTTCATATGCGACTAAATTTGACTGAGGGACTGCCATTAATGTCTTTCAGAGAAACAGCGAGTTGAGAAAACAGGCTTGAAAGGTTCACTTCTGTGGACTATAACATTACACCTAGCTACATGTTTAAGCATTTATTTCATATTTACATGTCGATTTCAGCTCTGTCATTTATTTCAGACATGCTCTAGTATGTGAAGAGTCTGCCTGTGCTATTAACTCATTTTGGATAAAATAAATAAGTTTTACTCCTCTGGTGAAAAGCTGGAGTTTGCGCGATGGCAGGCTCTCAGTCAAATCTGGTCACATATGTTACTGATAGTTTGGTGTACCTGCTGACCCTGCTGATATTTTATCAAAGACCTGAGGGTTCAGGTCGGGTGTTTCCTCTCTAGAAAACAATGTTCACATGTCTGAGAGTCTAACGGAAGAAAGGGAGGTATTGCATCACACAGTCAAAACAGAGGAGAAGAGTTGGGTAAGATGAGGACGGTGTTTACTCACTGTCCCTTTCCTCATCCACAAAGGACGTTGCAGCAGGGGAGAGGAGGGCCACTGACTCTTTCTGACATTAAAATGAAGAATACTTATTTCCTCAAAGTATTCTAAAGCTCTTATAGTACCTTTATCGTTGGTAATCTTGTAAACAGTTCAGCCACATGGGCTTGGCCCATGTGACAAGTGATCATCAGGCAAACATGTGTTCTCTCTGCAGTAAATTAATAGCGGTTTTATGTTGCAGGCTAGTTTGTTGTTAGCCACCTATAGCCGAGCTTGACTCATTGACTGTCGCCGTCGGTCGGAGATATTAAATAATGAAATGACCGAGGTGGTGGTTTGACAGACGGATGGAGCAGCAGGTAGGAAACGGGTAGCCCAAGGCCCATCTACTGCAGTATGAATCGGCTCGCTAACGCGAATGTATAACGTGTGTGAGATATATGAGAGAGACAGAGAATAGAGTTATGTATCCATAATATATTGTGCACGAGAGAGAGTGAGAGAGAATCGCACTCGGAGGCGCAGTGAGATGAATGCACCGGTGAAACGTTACGTTATAGCGTAAGTCCATTATCTATTTTATCCCCTTTATTCTGACCTTGTTTATGGTGAGAAGCCTACTTGTTCACACAAGTACTCAAGTAGGCTTAATAAATCCCATGTTGGCGAACTGAAAGAGCTCTAGCACTGTGCAGTAAACACTCAAACACCAACTTTATACACTTGATGCAGATCTAATATGTAGGGCTTGTAGGACATGACAATCGAAATCACGTCAGCCTTGCATTCCCTATTGCTGAATATATGAGCCCTCAAAAAAACATAGTCCCCCTGAGGTCTTTGATATGTCTATTTGCAGATAATTATGTCATTTTCTGGGTAAAAACAAATCACACGTGTGAAGTGAGGGGCGCTCTTATCATACATCATCTTCTTCTTCGAGTCCGTAGCAATCTCAGATGTCGTTCTGCCAATATCGGGCACAGGCCACAGCTGATGGGGTGGGTTCTTGCCAGGTCTTCTGGACTGCACCGGGGGGCATCGGCAAATTCCAGTAGTACTGATCCACAGCTGTTGTGTAGTTCCAGACTTTCATCAGTGCTTTGCACCTCCCCTGTTCCACACGCAGTCTATTGAGTGACTTCCAGGTTGTCCAGCCAAGGTCGTGGCCATATAGCGAGGCTTTCTGTTGGTGCTATTCCTCTGTCCAGCCATTCAATCATACATCATCATACATCACATTCCGTGCTCAGCCAAATCAAATCATCTCATTCCGTGGTACAGACACACACACAAAGCTGTGCATAGGAGGGGCTAGCACCCCTCAAAAATAAAAAATAATAAAAAACAAAATGTGCTCTCTAGATTTGTGGCTTGCATGATGCCCCTGGTGGCTGCCTGTTTGTGTCTTCTCGCCACAGCGATTGAGTGGCAGACACTCATGGGTATGCATGGCTGGCCAGAGATCAAACTGTGTTGGTGGACAGGTTGTCAAATTGTTCTTATGAATGCAACATCCCCACAGTAGCTTCATAAATATTGTAAGGACCGGTGGATTCCTGCTCAGAAGGAAGAGGCATGACACTGGGTTTTGATACACTATTTTATTTACCAGTATAACTTGTGTCACTGAATAACAGATACTGGAGGATGGCCGCCCACTCACTCACCCTGTCCTCAAGAGTTGAGGCCATTCAGAGGATGGCCGCCCACTCACTCACCCTGTCCTCAAGAGTTGAGGCCATTCAATGTCCTCACATGCTATTTTATTATTATTAATAGTGTGGCAACCAGACTATAGTTATTGTGACACTTTTTGAGTGGTGTAAACCACTCCTACAACTGGCTTTGTTAGTCTGTCTGTCTGTCTGTCTGTCTGTGCTCAAAAAATGAGCACGGTTGCTATGGTCACCCAGTTCACACGGGTGTGATTTCATTACGTCAGACATTACGTCAGACCACAGCTGATCAGTCTATATAAGACCTTACACCACTCAGTTCACACGGGTGTGATTTTTTCTTTTTCCGGAGTAATCGAACTTCCGCTGTGATTGGCCGAGCTTTCCATAACGTTTGTAGCAGCTAATTGGCTGTTGTTGGTTATGTAACCAATCTATGTTTTACAATCGTTTATAAAGACATACAAAGTAGGCTAATAAAAAAATCGAATCTTGTGTTTGGCAACTGTGGTAAAGCTCTAAACACGAGATATCTTGTGAAAGGCACAGAATTTACCCTGCAACATGGTAACTGTCATTTCTCGACCGTTTCAGACGCGGGGCGGCTCGCCGGAACCGGGCCGCCCACAAGGGGGTGTTCCTGGGGGTCTGGATGTTGCGGGGACCCCCTGGGTCTTTTACTCCACTACAATTATTTGAAAACTTTAGTTACTATAGTTACTTTGCAGGTTTTGATTATTATTTTACAACACACAGATTAACCAAATTTTATTTTTATTCTCTTGATGCAGCACTTTGAGATTTGTTTCAAATGTAAAGTGCGTTATAAATAAAAATGTATTATTATTATTATTATTATTATTATTAATATTCACTTCAGACCCATATTCAATTCGGCCATTTGAAAATAGCCGATTTACAAGCTCACAGTGAGTCGTGATGCGATGCATTGTGTTGTGAGCTTGTAGATCTGCAATTTGCAAAACAATATTTGAAAACTTGAAATGCAGACATTCTGCATGATGGGTACTTTTACTTTTGGTACTTTAAGTACATTTTGAAGCCAGTACTTTTGTACTTTTACTCAAGTACATTGATTGAAACCTTTATTTCAGGGGAATCCAATTGAGACCAAGGTCTCTTTTTCAATGGCGCCCTGTATACAAACAAAGAACAATTACAGCAATGATTTTACATACATGACAAACACACAAAAAGATATAATACAAAAACACACATACACCAGAAAACAGAAACAGAATCAGAATCTTTTTAACTGACCTCACATGAGAAGCATATGCACGAATTACAAGTTAGTTAGGCGAAAAGCTGACACCCCCCACCGGGTGGGGGGGGGACAGAAAGCAACAAGAAAGAACACATTGCAAAGACACTTGTTTATTTATTGTCTTTATTAACGTTTCAGACACAGTAGCATTACAGATCAGAATCAGAATCAGAATCTTAAAAACACATATTACAAAAAGCAGGTGCATACGCCTTCTTCTCATGTGAGGTCAGTTAAAAATCTTTTAAAAATAGCATATGAAACAAGGACATCCAGCTTCAACTTGTGTTGACAGATATTCCATAGATGTGGAGCATGCACCCTGAAGGCAGTATCTCCTTTTTTTTGGTTCGGTTTTTGGTACCTTCAACAGAAGCCTATCTTGAGATCTGGTACCATAACTTGAATTCCGCACTTTTACCTGTATTGGAGTAGTTCTACATTGCAGTATTGATACTTTTACTTAATAGCGGAGGCCCTATACAGGCAGAATGTTGATGGAATCGTGCAGCCGACATCTGTCGAGGCGATGGGGCGGCCTTTGAGAAGTTTACACTTCGAGTACAGTACTTCAAGTACGTGTGCAGCTCCCTAGTAATGAGCCAAAACATTGGTTGTCTCAGAAAAAGGGGCGGATATGCCACAGTTCTGCATGGTGCCTGTCTGCAGGCCCACCCTAAGAGACAGGGAAAGCTAATGCCTACTGTCCGTTCTGTGAGATTAACGAACACTTCCTCAGTCAGTGTACTAGAGACTCACGAAAGAACAGATCACAGAATGGATTACTATGCTCATTTTAAAAAATTCTGCCATGGTCACAGGACAAACTTAAACAGTACCACTGTATTCCTCATCCTTGAAAATGTGGGATTAGTCACCAGAATCAAGATCCTAGGTAGTGAGCTTGTAGGGACCACGTACTGCATGCATGGGTCCACATACTGCAAAACAAGAAGCAGGTGCTCTGTGTGATGGCTTTGGATAAAGTGCAATGAACTTAAAATTGGAGAGCGTGGCAAATATCTAGTCGCATCTGTTACCTCCTCCGATGTAGCTCACAGATGGGCAGTAGCGTATATGCACGAATTACAAGTTAGTTAGGCGAAAAGCTGACACCCCCCACCGGGTGGGGGGGGGACAGAAAGCAACAAGAAAGAACACATTGCAAAGACACTTGTTTATTTATTGTCTTTATTAACGTTTCAGACACAGTAGCATTACAGATAAGGCAAACATGACGCCAGCACAAATTGACAGTGACTCATTGACAGAATTAACAGCAAAATCAAATAGTGTTCACGCTTAGTGATGTCTCAGAACATGAGACAGCGGGGCTTTCGCTTGAAAATCTCTATAACAGAATCGTAGTTCAGACCTTCAGTTAAACCTCTCTCAAACGCTATAGGAGACACGGACCATTTAGACGAGAGGTTGTAGATAGATAGATAGATAGATAGATGTTAGATTAAAAGTGCCAAACAATCAGTGCATCATAAAACTAAGAATAAAAACTAATGCAACAAGAACACACACATAATTTCTTAGCAGCATTTAGTGTGGCTACCGCTGTAGGATAGAAGCTGTTACTGAGTCTGCTGGTCCCTGACCTGAGCGCTCTGTACCGCAGGGTTCCCCAATAGGCGGCCCACGGGCCATTTGCGGCCTGCGAGGCGCCCCATTGTGGCCCCTGGAAGAATAATAAAAAATATATATATATTTTTAGGGCTAATGAAAGTTACAGGTATGGTGTGTGCGATATGAAGTGTGAGATTACCATACATAACAGTAATCCTTAATCATATTCAAGGGCTTTTGGCACTCAGAGAGTGTACAAATGGAACCAAATGGACCATAACAGGTCCATTTGGTTCCATTTGTTTTTTACAATATAAAAATAAATAATAAATTGAGGTCCCAGATATAAATGGCATTAAATTGGCATCAGTAGCTATATGCATCATGCATGTCAAACTGGGCATCCTTCAAATTAAAATGATGAGAATCACTGCTAGAGCCCTGCCATCCATATCTTTTCAAATGGAGTCTTGCCCTGAAAAGGAATTCATTTTACACTCTCAAGAGATAAAGATCTATAAGAGTCCATTTGGTTACCAACTCTCCATAATTTAGCTGGGGACCACCTGGAACCCCCTCAAGGACCACTGGTGGTCCCCGGACCACTGGTTGAGAACCGCTGTTCTACATCTATTCTAAGCTTATTAATTAATGAAAAAATAAAAACTCTATTTTTTCGCGGACTCTGCCCCCTAGTCAAAATATGTCCCTTGAGGAAAATTAATTGGGGAACCCTGCTGTACCGTCTGCCTGATGGCAACAGTTCAAACAGAGAGTGACCAGGGTGGGAAGTGTCCTTTATAATGTTCTGTGTTTTGTTTTGAGACAGCGGGATCTGTGTAGGTCCTCCAGTGTGGGGAGAGGGCAGCCAACAATATTTTGTTCTGTGTTAATGACCCTCTGGAGCTTTTTCCTCTGAGCCGCTGTGCAGCTGGTGTACCACACGCATATACACTATGTTAGAATGCTCTCTATGGCGCACCGATAAAAGGACACTATAGTGTGATGTTGTTTCCCCTGAGCACCCTCAGGAAGTAAAGTCTCTGCTGGGCCTTTTTCAGTAGTTCAGATGTGTTCACATTCCAGGTCAAGCCCTCTTCGATGTGGACTCCCAGAAAGCGGAAAGAGGACACCCTCACAATCCCCATTAATGGTGGAATGTCGGTTTTCTTCCTCCTGTAGTCGATGACAAGTTCCTGGGTCTTAGATGTGTTGAAGAGCAGGTTGTCATTGTACTTCTGGGCGCACGTTTTACTCTTTGTACACTAGTTTAGTAAACAGGCGTTCAACAGGCTACATGTGGTCATTGGCAGGGTAACTAGTCCCCTGGACACGATACATTCAGTATTGTCTCAAATGTAGCTCCCTTGTTCTTTGATAGCAAGGTAGAACAGGTATCCCCCACCTTCTCCCCTTGGCTTGAACACAAAGGCGTATATACATTTGCTTGTCTATGGGAGGGCTGCGCCACTTAATGGACACGTCCATGAATGGGCGAGGGGCCAATGGAATGATTTTCAAGGAGAGGAGAGATCGAGACTTGGCAAGACAGCGGCCTGGCCTGGCCTTATTGTGAATATGCCTCTGCAGATGGGTTGGGGGGGGGGGGGGGGGGGGTGCAAAGACTTCTTCAACAGGGTGCAGAGGTCATGGTGACAGCAAGTATACTCCCATAAAGTCCAGTCGCTCGTGTAGTCTTAAGTCTTGATGTTTCAACCTGAATTTTTAACTTGTATTATTCTATCCATTTGCTTGCATCATCCTGTCCAGTCTAAAATGTCTCCTGTGGTTTCGTTAAGTCTAAGAGTCAGTGTGGTGTCTCCTTTGACAATATGAAACTGCAGAGTCAGGGCCACTTTACCACTCCCCAAGGCCCCATAAATAAGACAATCTCTCTGTCTCCCTGTCTCTCTGCATTGGGATCATTCATGCTAGAAGAAAAACACCGGCACACAACAACACACATTTTTCCCCAGACTAAACTACAGACAATGCATGCTTTGGGTGGACTGAAGCTGCTTAGTCAAGCTCTCTGGTTTACTTTGATTCAGCAGACTCTGACACTAGCCTGCAGTCACACCAATAGAAATGTCTGTGTGTAAGCGATAAGTCCCAGCACCCCCCCCCCCACACACACACACACACACACACACACACACACACACACACACACACACACACACACACATACACACATGCTGGGACTGTTGTATTTTACGTACCTCCATCACTCTCTCTGTGTTCCGAGCACACTCTGAAGAGCTCTGGAATAACTTGAACCGTCCATGAACTTGCAGCAGAATAGATAACATTTGTATGGCATTCTCATCATCCATTGTTGCTGTTTTTAACCATCACAAAAGAAGACAGGACTGTAGTTGTAGTTAACTAACCTGTTATTTCTCAGAAATATTTTCTAGAGGCCTGGGTAGCCCAAGTCTGGCAGTGTGCCGCGGGCTCGACTCCCGATCCCGACGGCCTTTACTGCATGTCACTCCCCCATCTCTCTCCCCCATTTCCTGTCAGCCTACTGTCTGTCCCTCTATACAAAATATAAGCCGCAAAACAAAACATAAAAAAAGAAATATAATCTAGAGAGTGGGCAAAATTACATTTTCAGTAACACAGGTTACAATGGATTCGTGTTTGAGAGAGGCAGGGAAACCATGCATGTACAGTACAATACATCTGGTAATCACATATCACATGCTGCTTTACTTCCATGGCTGTATACAGTACATACAGTATACATTTCAGGGTATAGCATAAGTTTTGAAATGTATACAAATCTTTTGAAAGTAGCAGATACAAGCTCACAATGCGTCACCCGCAACGTATTGTGAGCTTGTAGATCGGCTATTTTCAACTGGCCGAAATGTAGGGCTGAAGACAAGTGATTACAATTAATGTATGTTCTGTAGACTAATAATAAAAAACTCTACAAAGTAACTAACATTTAATTAGATCCGAGATGTAGTGGAGTATAAGTAAACGTATTGGAAATTGGAAATACTCAAGGAAAGTACAAATAGGCCTACCTAAAAATTGTACTCTAATCAAAATAAAATAAAATCTAACTTTATTTGTATAGCACATTTCTAACGACAGAGGTCGAACCAAAGTACTTCACACATACATAGAGGCAAAAAGACAAGAGGATAAGAAGATAGATTAAAGCAAAAAGGAAGGAAAAGCATTAAATCAAAATGTCAAAACAATAAGCAGTACATAGGTACACTATAGACTAGACTATAATGGCCAAGGTAAACTTAATTGGGCATTAAAAGCGATTTAGTTGAAAGCCGTCAATGACCGAGCAGAGCGAACATGGAGCGGCAGGGCGTTCCAGAGACTGGGTCCGGCCCAGGGCTGGACTGGGTCATTTTCGCGCGAATTTGGCTCAGACCAGCCCACCACAACCAGCACGCAGATAGCAGAAACTATACTGCCCGCTCCGTCGAGGCACATAATGGTCACACCTATTCGTGCCAGTGAGGTGGCGAGCGTTCTTGTGTGTTCTGCACAAGCTGTAGTCTAATTGCTGACAGATCAATGCCTGCATAAAGAGCAATCTATTGTGTTCCGGCTTGGATCAATGGAACTAACGTAGTAGGCCTACTTTAAGTTCCTATTCATTGGTATCACAATGAAAAATCATATTGTTTTATCAGTATAATCATAGTGTATTTTTTTAGCCTGCCCCAGCCAGTGTGATTGCTGATGGGCGCGTATTCAATTTTCCTCCAAAACCAGCCGGTGGATCCTATTGGTTCGCCGATCTGTTGCGCCCGCCCCGCCCCCCTTAGACACAGCTCAGAGCCCTGACGTCACAATATTTGGAGTGACACACCCTGCACACTGGTTGGTTGGGGAATGAAAGGTTAAGTCCCACTTCCTATGCGGAAATTTCATGGGTTTGCCCAGGCTGTTCTTTTTGAGCTGAAAGCAAATTAAAATAAAAGCCTGGATACCGAGGCTGCAATATCCGCACGGCCCAACAGTGGACCCCTGCCCACAGGTTGGGAAATGCTGAAATAGATGTTTATATAATCTAAAGCAAGGGTGCCCAAAAGGTAGATTGCGATCTACCAGTAGATCACAAAGGATGTGTGTGATCACTTGACATGCCCCTAAATAATATTTCAATTAAATATATAAAAGACAATTCTTGGCATCTGCCACTTGAATTAAAGGTGACTTGATTGATTGACATCAAAATGCGCCTGTCAGCTCAACTCCACAATGCAACATTTTGTTTTCAGTGTTGCTGTGCACAAACATCGGTAGCATTATAAATTAAATACAAGAAAACCCTACCTATTCCATTTCTCCCCCTCTATTTCCCATTCCCAGTGCATTTGTCTTATATGTAATGCCAGCGCCGCTATATTCTAAAGCACCCTCAGGTAGGCTACATATTTAAACTATTTTCAGGTGGGTAGATCTTGTTGAGCTGGTCATTTTGAAAGTAGCTCTCAAGTAAAAAAAATCACACCCGTGTGAACTGAGTGGTGTAAGGTCTTATATAGACTGATCAGCTGTGGTCTGACGTAATGTCTGACGTAATGAAATCACACCTGTGTGAACTGGGTGACCATAGCAACCATGCTAATTTTTTTTGGTACGGACAGACACATAAACTAACACAGCCAGTTGTATGAGTGGTTTACACCACTCAAAAAAAGGGTGGGCACCCCTGATCTAAAGGTATCCAACATTTACTGCCGCCTTGTGGCCATTGGAGGTATTTTATTTAGCTTCTGCAGACGGAAATGACTGGATTACTACTCATTTACAT
The DNA here is from genome assembly GCF_951216825.1 of Electrona antarctica. NCBI lineage: Eukaryota > Metazoa > Chordata > Actinopteri > Myctophiformes > Myctophidae > Electrona > Electrona antarctica. The sequence goes on along the minus strand of NC_136789.1, from coordinate 19,081,672 downwards.
CCGGTTTCCTGGCCTCGCAGACTGAGAGAAGAAATGGCTAATGTTAGTGTGGTGTATTATGAATCATAACATAGGCATAACTACATGGTTAGTCACAATTGTACATATAACTTCTGTAAGCCATTTCTCCAGTGTCTTAACAATGTGCCTTAAACTGAAGTCTATTTGCATATCAACTGGTCCACAGGCAGGAAGCCACTCTCGGGGGTGAAAGACAGTCATTCCAAATTGTAGGTTTTACTCCTTGACTTGAAGTATTTGGGAGAGCCAAGTTACCAAAGTGACCCACTAGAACTAAAGGTTATCTGTGGGTAGGGTCAGCGACCACAGCCTTGCCTTACGGCAGCTGTAGAAATACCTAGGCTATTCAGGAAGACCACCTGGGGCTTCCTGGTTGACCTGGGCCAACCTTTATGATAGGAGGCTACAGTTTGACTCTAGGCATTCTATTATTATAGTGCCTGTCACAGGGGGGGGGTCTTTGACTTAACTGACACACACACACACACACACACACACACACACACAGTGACACCCACATGTTAGAATTGTATAAGATGGGACACAGAAGAGTTGGGAGAAAAAGGTTGGTTGGTTGGTTGGTTGGAGAACGGAGGACAGGCTTGGCCTGGCCTGAGAATGCTGTATGGAACTGATGGAAAGATGACTTGCTGCTTGTAACTTGATGTAACTATGGGAGCTGCCTTGATTGAATAAAGAAGGACTTTGCCTGGACATCGCGACTCACTTCATGCTATATTAAGGAAAATAAGGTTATAATCCACAGACCTGTTTAAGGATAGATTCCACAAGTGGCGCCCGGCGTGGTCTTGATGGCGTGGAGTGATATTCTACGGCACGGAAACCGAACCTGCGAGGGATCTGTGGATTTCCCTAAATTTTTCTTATTTTTTGGAGTGAGTTCTGCGACCCCAAGACTGACAATGATGCTGAGACGGGTCTGTTGTTGAGGCCTGGTGTTACGTGAGGACTGAGGAGTGAGCTTCTGTTAGGGAGTTTGGGAGTTGAGCGGTGGTGTGTGCGTGGTGTGAGTTGAGCGATAGTGTGTGCATGGTACAGTATGGTTGTGGGCGTATGTGCTTTGTCTGTCTGTTTGTGTCTGTGGGTCTATGTTCATATTATGTGTTAGGGCTGGTCGGTCATCATTGAGCTGTGATTGAATGCCAAATAGTTCTCACTTTAGTCCATTTGTTGCTATTTTAATTGTGCGGCCACTGGTAATTTTGGTTATCATGGCTGTATAAATTGTTTTTTGGGGGTGATTTGGCATTTATTCTTGGTTCACCGGTGCTCTCCTGGTTTACGGTAGAGAGGGACAGTGTCTGTGTGTTTCTCTTCTGGGGACACACACGCTGGGGGGTCTTCCTTTGTCTCAGGGCATGGTAGTGGGGAGAATTTTACTTTTTATTTGGGTGGTTTAATTTGGGCTGGCTTCTGGTATAATTTTTTTTTTCTTTTGGGTATTTCTGAAACGTGTGAAACATGTTTCAGAGGGGGGAGGAATATAGATATTAAATTGGGGATTTAATTCAGGTTAAATTGGGTTTACTTTGGGGTTCAAGCTTAATTTAGAGTTTAGTATGAGAATACATTTCTCATTGTAAATGAGTTAGGATATTTCATTTATCCTTTGTAAAATTAGATAGGTTAATTTGGATGGTTAAGCATACAGGTTTTTTATTTTAGTCAAAAAATATAGCCTGCAGGGGTAATTTGATTCTGGGACAAAACAGTTGCTTAGAGTGCATGCAGGGGGGTCAATCTCTTCCCTCAGTCAGTGATTTGACTTGCTAGTCTAAAAAAGAAATATAGAGGCATTTCTATATTTCTTTGTCACTGTCAGTAGTTTTCTCATTTCTTTATTTTACACTTTCCTGTGTGAATGGTGAGAGAGAAAGTATTACATGTTTTTACATGAGTTTGTAGACTATCTACTCATTCTTTGGGGCTAGTATGCAAATGAGTATGCGTGTGTATCACCCAGAATTTATGACAGTGAGTGAGATTATCTACAATTTAGTAGTTATGGCCGCAGAGGGTACTCCAGTGCACATTGTGCAAAACAAATACTCATCTAAGAATATTTCCAGAATTTCAGAAAAATGGCATCAGCGTTGGCCTGACAGGCCATGGCCAAAAGGGGGCTCTTTCGATGTAGAAGTCCTTAGAATTATGAAGACTATTGTGTGTGCGTACAGAACAGATCAGACGACAAAAGAGAGAGTAAGGAAAAGGCAAGAAGAACTATCAGTTTTAGACTTGTTTTGTAAAGAAGGTCGAAGACGAAGATTGAAGATTCAAGTAAAAATAGGTCGACAGCTGAGAACGAGTCATATTGACAGTGAGGACATGAGCAGGAAATTGTTCGTACCATTGTCTCCTGTGTCAGTACTGCCCGATGAGAAGATTTCCGCTGATTGCAGCACAGACAACCAGTGCATTGACACTGAGGATCACAGCAACAACTCAGCACAGACTGAGGTGGACAACAGGGACGTGAGAACATCTGAGCAGTCAAAACCTGGGCTACAAGCAGACTGTATTAAAGAGGAGCTGGGATCGGTCCGGCGCCTGAAAATGGACTTGATCAGTGAATTGACTGTGTCGACGAGGGCACACAGACATTTTCTGCGTATGATTGAGACGCAGTTGAATGAACTTTCAGTGAGGGAGAAACAGTTGATCGGTGATCTCAGTGACAAGGCTGCGCACAGCCACAGAGACAGTTCACGTGGAGGTGATGAAATCTACAGAAGGGCAGCCCGCCCTGGCGCGGACATGAACATTGACTCTGATTCTGACTCTCTTTCTGATTCTGACCCTGACGAGAAGGTTAGGCCTACACAGACCGACCGGAGGAAAAGGATTCAAAGTCATGAGAGGACAAGTGGGAGTAAGAGGACGAGGAAAGAGGACTTCAACGAAAGCGAACAAGAGGAGGTGATGATTGCGCCCATTAAAATACTGCCTGTGGTTGTCCGAGGACAGAATCTTGACTACAGACCATGGTCTAATATGGACATGACGGACTTGGTGACAAAGTTGCCGCCACTGCAGGAGGGGGCTTACGCATGGATGGCCAAACTCGACGTACTTATGGTGGGTTCTCAGCTAACCGTAGGGGATATGAAACAATTATTAGCACACCTTGTGGGAATGCAGAAGTTGAATAGCCTCCTGATCCGTGTGGGAATGCAGGCTTATGTCAACACCACTGTAGGAGACGCAGATTTGTATGTGGGACACAAGGGGTTCCTGGATCGTGCACTAAGGGAACTTTACCCCACAGACCTCAATCCTGACAGGATTTTGATTGACTCTTTGGCTGACAACGAGAATCCACGCTCATATGTAGCCCGTGTGCACCAGACGTGGATGGATGTAACGGGGAACGATGCCAGCCGTCCAGGTCACGAGCGGGCCCTGGTTAGGGACAAGATTCTGAAAGGTTTGCCCCGGTCCGTGCAGACTAAATTAGAGGAGATGGTCTCTCTTTCAACACTGCCTTTGGAAACCTACACAGACCATATTGTTCACTGCGTCGACCTGTTCCGGAAAAAACAGGAGTCCGAAATACTCAAAGCTTTGGACCTTGTTCGACAAATGAATGAGAACACGGTGTCACTACAAGCAGAAAAGCTGAAAAAGATTCAAGGAGAGAGACTGATTCAGCCAGAAGTTGCACCTTTTCAGCAGCAGCAGTCAGAAGGGCTGCCATGGAGAATGAGGGCATCACCAAGTCAACAACAGGTGTCATCCTATCAATGGGCTGCACCATGGGGAGTACAGCCGTATTCTTCAAAGCAAGGATATATTTCGAGACTGAAAGGAGTTTGCCATAACTGTGGTACATTTGGTCATTTTTCTGGACAGTGTGACCAGGGACCACAGCGAGAGACTCTGAGAGGCTGCACGCTAAGACGCCCCTCTCTGTGTTGTTGAAAGCACATGGCTTTTGATCTGTCACCTAGCTGTCATCTGACACTGACCCAATGTATTGTCGCCCCATTTGGGCTTTTGACACTTTGAGGTTTAGTTTAGGGAAAGAAAGGGGGTACTTCAGTTTAGGAATGAAAAGATTTTGGTTGATTTGTTTAAAAATAATAGTTAATGGTAATAATATGAGTATTTTAGATAACTTCATTGAATATTACAGTGAAATCCAATCCGAAAATGAGAATTATATTCTAATTAGTAATACAAATGTTGTTTAATTGTTAGTTAAAATAGGCCTGAAATAGGATAGTATGTCCAATATTACTTTGTCTCCTGTCCATTATTCTGCTATTACTAGGTACCGGTAATATATTGCAGACAATGTTGAACTGATGGGGATAATATTAATACGGATTAAAACCTCACCATGAGTATTACATGTTAGCTCTTAGTTTGTGTGCAACTTTCCGGGGTCGGAGGGATGGTTTCTGCAGGACCATTCATCCATTATTCCATGAAAGTTGCTCACTAACTAAGAAGGGGGGGAGAAGGGAATGTTATTCTTATTACAGGGATCAGCCTCTCTCACTGTCTAACAGATGTCAAATAACATAGCTTTTGATTTTGTTCATTTTGTTTTAGGTTTGATCATACTAGTTTTGTTTTTTAGTTTTTGTGTTAACTGTTTCAGTTTCTGAATAGTGTCCAGGGGGGAAGAGGTACCTACAAAAGGGGATTCAGTTTAATTTGAACATTTGGGGATTTTTGGGGAAAAAGGAAAAAAGTGAACATTTTTTGGAAAATTTATATTTTGGGCAAAAGTTATGATTCATATTTTATACTAATAGTATTAAGGACTATTAGTAGGGGGGAATATGTGGTGTATTATGAATCATAACATAGGCATAACTACATGGTTAGTCACAATTGTACATATAACTTCTGTAAGCCATTTCTCCAGTGTCTTAACAATGTGCCTTAAACTGAAGTCTATTTGCATATCAACTGGTCCACAGGCAGGAAGCCACTCTCGGGGGTGAAAGACAGTCATTCCAAATTGTAGGTTTTACTCCTTGACTTGAAGTATTTGGGAGAGCCAAGTTACCAAAGTGACCCACTAGAACTAAAGGTTATCTGTGGGTAGGGTCAGCGACCACAGCCTTGCCTTACGGCAGCTGTAGAAATACCTAGGCTATTCAGGAAGACCACCTGGGGCTTCCTGGTTGACCTGGGCCAACCTTTATGATAGGAGGCTACAGTTTGACTCTAGGCATTCTATTATTATAGTGCCTGTCACAGGGGGGGGGTCTTTGACTTAACTGACACACACACACACACACACACACACACACACACACAGTGACACCCACATGTTAGAATTGTATAAGATGGGACACAGAAGAGTTGGGAGAAAAAGGTTGGTTGGTTGGTTGGTTGGAGAACGGAGGACAGGCTTGGCCTGGCCTGAGAATGCTGTATGGAACTGATGGAAAGATGACTTGCTGCTTGTAACTTGATGTAACTATGGGAGCTGCCTTGATTGAATAAAGAAGGACTTTGCCTGGACATCGCGACTCACTTCATGCTATATTAAGGAAAATAAGGTTATAATCCACAGACCTGTTTAAGGATAGATTCCACATTAGCATTAGCTCACAATGATTATCTTTCGGCAGAAATGTTAATATTTCAATCGCAATGCGGTGAAAAATCAGAAATCAGATCCGATGGATGTCCAAAAGCACAGACAGTGCTCGTAGTTTCAGAGAAAACGGCGAGGGAAAATGGACCATATGCACACCGCGGCCATCTTACCATATAAGTTAATGGCAAGGTGCTAACAAGGTGCAACTTCCCATTACAGCCCATTCATCCAAACAGAAAAGTCCTATCTTATTACACAACGTCAAACTCACCAATATTGCAACTGTACGAAAAGCTTGAATGATCCTCTTTCTATCCTCAAAGTGTTTGTTTCATAAAAATCCACTGCAGACATGTTATGAGCTACTTTCTGTCCTTGCAGGTGATTCTTTTTAAGTGTTGCAGTCTGGAAGTGCTCGTTAGATATCACTCAACTGCCCTGCGTACCACTTGTTTTGAATTTGCACATAATGCAGGAGGCTGTAGGACATTGCTTTACTAAAAACGAGTGCTTCCAAACTCTGATGGCAAGATGGCCTCGGTCTGCAAATGGTCAATGGGGATGCGCGCGCACGTTTCCTGGTGCTGGGAGTATGCAAGGCGTTGCCTAGCAACCGGGACAGGGCTAAAAGTTGGTTATCAGAGAAACTATTTCATATTGATATAAAGCGATCAAAGACGCCATATCAAGTCTTCGGCAGTGAAGGTTGACCGCTCCTTTCACAAAAGATGGAAAGAAAAATACATTAATATGAACTAACATTATAGTATGTGCACTGTATGAGTACTGTGCAATCACAACTGTCATAACTATTGTGCGTTTTAAGCTGACGGCACCAAACGGTTTCTAAATTATGAGTGTTAAGTCAAAACAAACAAGTCTTTCTTCATTTTTGTTTGACAATTAATCACAAACCTCTCAGACAATCCCCTCCATTGGCGTCTCCAGTCAACTCCATTCTTCATACATCTGGCCAGTCATTATGGCTAGAGCCAACAATATATGGCTGGGCTGTCCAGAGCAAAATAAACCAGAAAAGTTTTTGCAATGATAAAAGTAACTGTCTAAATATCAGGAGGCAGCAGGACGTTGTTTTACTGAAAGCGAGTGCTTCCAAACTCGAACACTTAGACTTAAGAATAATCACCTGCAAGGAATTTCTTGACAGAAAGTAGCTCATGTCTACGGTGGATTTTTTAAAAACACTTTGCAGATAGAGGATAATTCAAGCTTTTCGTACAGCTGCAATGTTGGTGAGTTTAATGTTGTTTATCAATCATATAGGACTTTTCTGTTTGGATGAATGGGCTGTCAATGGCAAATTGTGGCTATAGTGGCCACCCTGCCATTAACTTAATGCAAAGATGGCCATGGTCTGCATAAGGTTTTGATTTATGCATTTGATTTATTTTCAACTTGTGCCAGCTGGCGCAGTTAGGTAATTCTGCTGTCTGACAGCTTGGCAGTGAATGTGCTAATGCAGACAGGTTTTATTGTTCTCATTATTTATTCATTAATTATTTATTGCTGCTTGTTCATAGTTTGTTTTGAAAAGTTAATTGACGTTTTCTTCTCAATTTATTTGGCATAATTCTCCGTAGTGAGAACAAGCTGAAATACACCCACAACAAAGACCTACAGGGCTGGGTTCTGCTTTATTATTATTATTATTATTAGTAGTAGTAGTAGTAGTGCTAGAGATCCCAGTCCGTTTCTCACCCTTAACCTCCCAAGAGGTATTAGACAAAACAACATGGAATCAACACGCGTTCGTTTGATGATTATTTCAGAAATGTACTCATACCAGGCAGAATAATACACAGGAGAAGTTAAGATTATGTCAATTCGTTTATGTCCTATTTCTAGTTACAATGGTGCTTGAGCCAAATCATAATATATGAATCCTATACAATCATACTATAACGAACAGAGACAGATGTTACCAACATTGATTACCGCAGAGCTCATAATGAATTATCAGCTCTGGACCCATCATCCTATAGTGACAATGAGTGAAGTTCACCAACAACCTCCATAGTATTATAGTCTCTTAGTGCCGCCACTCGGCCAATCACAAGTTTTCCTCAGATGGTCTGATCCACCGTGTGGTCATCTTCTCCCGGTCATCCTCTGTCATGAGTGAGTGTTGTGTACGTGTTTTATTAAGTCAGCTTGTGTGTGTGTGTGTGTGTGTGTGTGTGTGTGTGTGTGTGTGTGTGTGTGTGTGTGTGTGTGTGTGTGTGTGTGTGTGTGTGTGTGTGTGTGTGTGTGTGTGTGTGTGTGTGTGTGTGTGTGTGTGTGTGTGTGTGTGTGTGTGTGTGTGTGTGTGTGTGTGTGTGTGTGTGTGTGTGTGTGTGTGTGTGTGTGTGTGTGTGTGTGTGTGTGTGTGTGTGTGTGTGTGTGTGTGTGTGTGTGTGTGTGAGTGAGTGAGTGAGTGAGTGAGTGAGTGAGTGAGTGAGTGAGTGAGTGAGTGAGTGAGTGAGTGAGTGAGTGAGTGAGTGAGTGAGTGAGTGAGTGAGTGAGTGAGTGAGTGAGTGAGTGAGTGAGCCATCCGGTCCCATTGTTTGCTCAGTCCGGTCCAGTCGAGGTGACTTTGACCTGTGAGGGAACCTGCCTGTGTTCCTCTGTTAGTGTATGTGTGTGTGCACGTGCTGAGAGGATGACGCTGGAGCGGGCCTGTGTGTTTACCTATTAAATATCATTTTGGTGCATATACTGGTTTTCCAGGAATAATAATCTCTTCCAGTAGTAGTAGTAGTAGTATGATGCTCCGATATGCAAATATTTAAGGTCTGAGGAAGACCCTGATGGCTCAAAATGATAGCACCATGAAATACTTGCATATGGGAGCATAATACTGGTGTATTGATTTTATTCTCATAATTCTCCATTGTGGCATGCTTCCAAAACAGTTAAATTAAGTATGGCATAATCGCCAATACTGATGTCGTCAAGAAAGTAAGATAATGGATGATATATCGGCCAGGTCGAATAGAGTATGTTTCTGCCATGCACAACGTGACAATATTACAGAATATATTATAGGCTATGCAGTTAAATCCCCAGCTATACTCCAATTTATGATTTGGAAATAAATATCACACTACGCTCTAAGACTGACACAGTCAGCCTTGCATGCCAGAACATTTAAACAAGGATGTGATCTGTGGTCACACATCTTCTATTCCCAACCAATCGGTAAGCGTCATTTAGGGGAACGCAGCAAAATTCTGGACTCATCCCTGGCATGTATCTACACATATACTGCCACAGTAACAGGCCTCCTTCATGTCCTCCTACCGCCCCTTCTTTCCCCATCCCTCTCATATGTACAGATCTGGAAACACTTCCATACTCATTCTTTGATCAGGTTCTGCCCCTGCAGCGTGGAATCACTGATGGACAGATCTGATGCTTAAAGGAGTACTTCACCCAAAAAATGACGTATCAATTACACACCCCAGGAAGCTTTGAATTCATGGAGATTGTTTAGTTTTTGTCACATTCCTAAGTCAATCATTTGACTGACTCCTACTAAAATGTGACTCCTATACTCAAATTATTGTCTATTATGTCCACCACTGACGTGCATGGAGCATCAGCCTTAATTAGTGACTTATGTTAGTTAAGTAATCATCCTTAAACTTCATTAATTCCGACTTAAAATATTTGTTTTATTTGTTGGCCTTCCTGACCTGTTGTTCTGCTTTTTTTGCCCTCTAAAAACCGATAACACCAAAGGCCCTCAAATGAAGCACGTAAGGGCAGTTTTCTAAGACGCAGCTCAACTCAGGTGCAAAGTTTGCAAACCACAAGTTGAAAACCCCCACAGTTTTCCTTTAACCACTTTAACTAACTTAACTAAAGCCTATAGGCTATTTGGTTCCCTCAGGGCTCTGTACTAGTGACTTTTCTGTTTTCGCTCTACATTATCTTCACGCATTGTAAGCTTATTGGAGCTGATATTTTCTGGGTTAACAAAGTTTTTTTTATTATTATTTTATTTTTAATCTAGCATTCATCTGGGGTTTGAAACGGTGTTCTCTACTGTGTGTCCTAGAAGAAGTGAAGGCCAAAGTGACTTTGAGGGTCTCATTTATCCTCATACCTTGCTGATACGACCTGGTGAGCCTCCGCCAGGACACTTTGAATCTCCACGCATGCCAAGAAGGTTGATGCAACCCCACCCTTGGCTGCCAATTTTCAGTGTTTTTACATTTTGTTTTAAGAGCCACTACAGGTACGATTTATCCATGTTGTAAACAAAGTTATGTGGGAGGCCGAGTGACATCTCTCCTTTCCCATGGAGAAAAATCTCTGTTGGAAAAAAATCTATACAGAGACCATTGGTTCATGAGTTATCTAAAAACAATTGAGGTAAATCCTTTTTCTGGATCAGATAACACTAGGGGATGTGGACAGTTCTCCTAGCAGGAGGATCATTCAGATGGTGGCATCAAGCGCCCTCTAGAAAATCTTGTCTTTCTCATACACTCTGAGCCTTGGAACAAATCTTTGCACCCAAAGACCATGGCTACCAACGACAACGCACGTTGTCAACTGACTACATGGCCGGTTAAAACTGATATGAGGTTAGGGGACTTACATGGCTGGTTAAAACTGATATGAGGTTAGGGGACTTACATGGCTGGTTAAAACGGATATGAGGTTAGGGGACGTACATGGCTGGTTAAAACTGATATGAGGTTAGGGGACTTACATGGCTGGTTAAAACTGATATGAGGTTAGGGGACTTACATGGCTGGTTAAAACTGATATGAGGTTAGGGGACTTACATGGCTGGTTAAAACTGATATGAGGTTAGGGGACTTACATGGCTGGTTAAAACTGATATGAGGTTAGGGGACTTACATGGCTGGTTTAAACTGATATGAGGTTAGGGGACTTACATGGCTGGTTAAAATTGATATGAGGTTAGGGGACTTACATGGCTGGTTAAAACTGATATGAGGTTAGGGGACTTACATGGCTGGTTAAAACTGATATGAGGTTAGGGGACTTACATGGCTGGTTAAAATTGATATGAGGTTAGGGGACTTACATGGCTGGTTAAAACTGATATGAGGTTAGGGGACTTACATGGCTGGTTAAAACTGATTTGAGGTTAGGGGACTTGCATGGCTGGTTAAAACTGATTTGAGATTAGGGGACTTGCATGGCCAGTTAAGACTGATGTTAGGGTTAGAGTTAGAGGGTGTGTTAGGGTTTGTAATGTCGCGTCGCCACTGTCTAAACTGTAGCCGTGATCAACGCAGAATGCAACATACTGAAAGTCTCAAATGTCACAATATAACGCTTTGTGCTGGAGACGGTTGCGGTAGGTCAGTAGACACATCTACTGGAGCAATGAATGCTCTGATTAAACATGATTTTGTCCCTTTCAATGCATTGATGGCATTCAAATCCACTAGTGTGGGGAGCTTCAGCTGACTGCCGGTCACACAAAATAAACACCTGACCACTGTATAGACCACCGTCACAGGGTCTTCCTAGCGGGACCAGAGACCAGGGTGTGGCTGAATGACACAGAGTTAGAAGGGTTGCTTTCCCAGGAGTCTTTGGTATGGAGATTACGGACGGGACGGCAATTTTCTTTTTAAAGAACGAGGGAAAAAAACATTATAGGTTAATTTGTTGATTTTGATTATCATTAAAAAATATACATGAACCACTTAAGCACTACTTTATACTTTCTGGAAATAGTTTGAAAACAATTCATTAATTTGAGTATTGTCCTTTGACACTAAAGTATATTTTGATGCCAATACGTTGGATTTACACGCTACAGAAATAGGAGATAGGCTCCTGCCCTATGGGCCTCGTGATTCAGCTTACTTTAGTACTATTACTCAAATAAAAATGTTGAACAAAGGACTTTTACTACAGAGTAATGTTACTTAAACTTCTTCTACTATTCTATTCTATTCTATTCTATTCTATTTTCTATTATTCTATGTATACTATTCTATTCCACTATTTCCACCATACAAGCATTTGTGTACGCACGTGCTCTCTCTCTCTCTCCCTCTCCCTCTCCCTCTCTCTCTCTCTCTCTCTCTCTCTCTCTCTCTCATAACATTAAGAACTCAAAGCAGGTGTTTATTTTGGGGGGTGTAATACTTTCTGTTCCAGCCAGAATGTGCCCATGCAGACAGTAAGACAAACTACCAGCAAGAAAAGAGTGTTTATAGTTTATACATAAACACCACATTCAGCCTGTGAGCAGATGAGCACATAACTACACTCCAGCGTATACTCATCTCCCCTTCATCATTCTGTCCCAGCCTGGCCAATAAACAGCTCATGGACTGTAGATTTACGGATAGCTTTTGGTATTGGGACACATTTATGGGTCTCCTGAAAGGGAATCCTTCTACCCTAATTGAAAATGGGGCCAAAACAGTATAACCGTTTATATCCGTTCCGCTTCTTCTAGCTACCAAACCATTCCGTTAGCACACATCTCTCCATGCGCAAAAAATACTGTGGGCCATAAGAAACCATCTGCACTACATTGCCTCCATGCAACTGTCATATTGACTGTACAAATATTGCTTTTGTATGACATACAGTACTGTTATTGTGCAACATTTTGCTGTGATGCAAATTAACATGACAATTTCCGCATTCACCGACCCCTCCCCTTTTCATTGCACACACACACACACACACACACACACACACACGCACACGCACACGCACACACACATGATCCAAGTGAAAGTCCTGTATTCAAATTATGCCTTGAGTAAAAATTATTGGCAACAAGCTATACTTACAGTACCAAAGTAAAATACTTTTTCAAAAATAATTGATCTACAAGCTTACATATCAGCTATTTTCCAATGAATGGAGTTTTATAAGCTTTTATACTGTATATGGCCTTTTATAAGCTTCCATATCACCTGCAGGGCTGGGCGCACAGTCATGCTGTTGCAAACAAAGACCTGCCACACTTTTTATCTCATCATCTTTTATTTAGAAGATGCTGGCCCTGCCCGGCTCCTCTGTCCCGAAAACAGGCAATTGTGTTTGTGTAGAGTGTAGATGCTCGGAATGAATGAATGAATGAATGAATGAATGAATGAAATATTTATTTTCGTGTCATGCTACCATTTTTGCCCATCTCATATGTGATTATATGACACATTATAAAAAAGAAAATTAACAATTCTTCCTGTTCATATTACTGTATGTCCTGCATTATAACATACCACAAATAAACATCCAGAAAAATAAGAACAAATAAGACAATGCCATTTCACGTGTAAAAGGCCCTCCTCCTCATTGACCAGACCTTTTCAAGAAAAGAAGCAAATGAACAAAATGTCATGTTGAAAGAGACGTTTCAGTTTCTCCGAGTCATCAACCACACAAATGCATAATTTGAATCTACCTTATTAAAAAAGTATCTGCCGGATAGAGTTGTAGAATGTGTATATACATTCTAGAACAGTTAACACAGATAAGAAACAAGATAATCAGTAGACGTCCTGACTCTTGTCCTGATTTTCGGTGATGAGGTGACCACCGATCCTGTACCGCTCTTTCGAAATAACGTTGAGCGGTGGTGAGTAAAAACAGAGAGAAGGGCTGGAGCGGTGGCGGTGGTTTGCTCTTCACCGCGGCTCGTGACGTCATGTTGTAGTTCGGTGGTCACCTAACCACCGAAAATCCAGACTATGTATGAGCCTTTAGCCTGTCTGGCTTGCTGTGGTGTGAATATCTGTGTTTTGATTTCTAACATAATGAAAGCGTTAACAGGCCGTTAAACTGTGTGTACTAAATAAGACTTACATCGGTCATGTGTGCTGTGTGTACCCTATAAACTTCTGGCATTGGTCGAGTGCCAAAAAATAAATTGTTGGGATGTGCGTGCCTCACAACACCATCTTAATCATAATAAAACCTCTGTGGTCTTCATTCCATAAGCGTGCCAAATTGGCAAATTCACAAGCCAAAGCGGTGTCAAACAATTGTCAAAACAATAATATTGTCAAACAATTTTCTTAATTTTGTTGAGGAAATGCAGAGCCAGATCACTCATAGCATCTCTGAGGATAGAATTCTGGATGAGCAGGACATGTGCAGCATTTTGTACAAAACGGGCTACTCCTGAAAACTTTGGAAGGCAATCTTAGCTAATCAGTGTAGAATCTGATAAATCCAACAGGCTCGTCTTGATCACATGACTACAGAGATCATGTGTACCGATTTGCGTGAGATTTGGATGAAATCTGTGCGACTAACATAAACAATGTGTTTTGCAGAAATCGGCCTCATGGTGGCACTATAACCGGCGGAGGGATGCAGGGAAAATGTTTTTCCATGGCCTCTAGCGAGTGCGCATACATAAGTTGTCGATGCAGTTATAGGTAAAAACAGGAATTGGCATGTTATAGCGCCACCGTGAAGCTGATTTGGGGAAAAAATAGTGGCATGTCGTCCTCGGCTTAGTGGAAATACGCGTGTATAATTTCATGGAAATTGGACACTGTGTTTGTGATTTGTGGCATTTTGTTCGAAACGGACCAATCATGTGAGCTTTGGAAGCCAATATTAGCCAATCAGGATGGAAGATGGGAAATTGTGCAGATCTGTGTTGATCACATGACTATGGAGATAGTGTATACCGAATTGTGTGATGTATGGATAAAATGTGTACGAATTATCTACAGAAATGTGTTTTGCCTAAATCGGCCTCATGGTGGCGCTATAACGGGTCTTTGAGGAATATTTGGGGCAGAGGTTCGTCGTTGGCATCCAGGGAGTGTGTGTGCACAGTTTGGCATGGATCGGGCCAAAGGTGCCGGAGATTAGCTGATAACGGACAGACGGACGGACGGAAGGACACACACACACACGGACGGAGTGCAAAACATACTCTCTCCCCATGCCTTCGGCCTGGTGGAGACAACAATGTTTTCATTTCACATGACCTGCATGGGTTGAAACATTGTCCAGCTTTAATACATTTTCTACTGGGAGCTAAGAAACATTACGTATTTTAGTTCAGCACCTGAAAACAATAAATTAAATTAAATGCTGTTGGGATGTACATGCTGCCCTTTGGACTTGGGTTTAATTTTACACAACACCCTAATCAGTCATGAGGTCATCATAAACACACGCACACTCAGCATCAGGCAAATCCAGATACTGAATGGAACATGCTGTCACATCTAGTATGTTGCACAAGATTCTCTTCTCCCTCCTGGCTCCTACATGACATGACCTCACCCCCTCAGTTAGTACTGTAATCTTATGTTAACATTGAAAGAGTATATGAAAATAAATTTCTGGGTGTGTTACTGAACCACAAAATCGTCTGGAAACCCCATATAAGCTATGTAAGAACAAAGCTTGCACGGAGCATTGCAGTTCTAGGGAAAACCAAACACATTTTAGATCATAAATCACTACATATATTATATTGCTTGCTTGTCCTACCATATCTCAATTACTGTGTAGAAATGTGGGGAATAACACCTATAAAAGTAATCTAAAACCACTATGCATCCTGCAAAAAAAAAGCAATCAGAATAACAAGGCAGGATATCTGGATCACACTAATACACTATTTTTACAATCACATATGAAGTTAATGGACCTTGTTGAATACAAGACTGCACTAATCATGTTTAGAGCAAGGACAAATCTTTTACCAGGTAATGTACAAAAAATGTTCAGTGATAGAGAGGGGGGTTATAATTTAAGACGAGAACTTAATTTCAAAGTACACTGTGTTAAGTTAAAATCGAAGAGTATGTGCATCTCAGTCTGTGGAGTTCAACTGTGGAACGGACTGAGTAAGGAGGTGCAACTCAGTCCAAACATTAACCACTTTAGGAGGTCATACAAAATTATTATATTTAGGAGGTACTTAGACGAGGAGGGGCGGTGTTGACGCATTGAGTCAACATAACTCTGGCTGTCTGTCCTAGCACCTTTGTGGTAATCCAGCCCGTTGTGGGCCTTTGGATGTTTTTAGTTAAAGTACCGGTTTTACCAGTTTTATTTCTGCTATTGCCAAGATTGTTTTTATTTGCTCTATTTTCATGTCAACGATAAATTGGGTTGTTGTAAACATATGTGTGTATACATGTATATATATTAAGTTATATGGGTAAAAGCAAAAGGGGGGTAGTTGTTTAATAAGTACTTCACCCTACTCCTTTTCGGACATTGTTGGAGTATTTTCAGTTTTGTTTTAATGTATTTGATTTCAAATAATGTTCGAAATAAACTCTTTCATTCATTCATTCATTAGTACAATACATCACCACAATCACCCCCTACTAGCACTCCTCTCTCCTTGTATCACTTTTGTTGCATACAGTATGTTTCACAGCATGGCTCTAAAGAGGCTAGCCGTCTATTATATGGCCTGTCTGTCTGCCTGCCTGCCTGCCTGCCTGCCTGCCTGCCTGCCTGTCTGTCTGTCTGTCTGTCTAAGCACGGAAGTAAAACAAAATCACCACCAAGTGTCACTGTTGCGCAAGTACAGTACAGTACAATACAGTACTACGAAGAACAGTACAGTACTACGAAGGACAGTACAGTACTATGACGTACAGTAGGCTACAGTACAGTACTATGAAGTAAAGTACAGTACATTACTACGAATTACAGTACAGTAGCCTACAAGACAGTACAGTATAGTACATTACTATGAAGTACAGTACAGTAGCCTACAAGAAAGCACAGTACATTAAAGTACAGTACAGTAGTACGAAGAACACCACAGTACAATGAAGTACAGTAGAGTTTACAGTAGTACAGTACTACGAAGTACAGTGCAGTACTAGCACAGTACAGTACAGTACTATGAAGAACAGTACAGTACACTATACTACAGTACCAACAGCACCACTCAGTCACTTCAGACGGGTCTGATTCTTGACAGGATGGGCGGGGGGAACGCCACGGGGTAGGCCTATACAGTACCTGCAGTTCTGAGATTGTCAATCATGCAGTTATGGAACCTTTCCCTTTGTTGCTGACATGACATCAATCATGTCCGTTACACACAGTGCCGCTGCAAAGTGTATAATACTCACAAGTCTACTTTTCTTTATGAACTCCCTTTTCTTGCTAGGTTTTCCGTTTCGGCATTTTTGGGCAAATCTACAGCAGATTACTATACTATACAGATGATAACTACAGTAGCCTACATGCAGTTTATGCAATGTTAGGACGTTGAGATTTGTGTCAAATCTAAAAGCACAGTCAGAATTTTGATAGTCCATATAGCCCACACATTTATGACGTGAGATCTACTTTCAAAATGACCAGCTCAACAAGTTCTACCCACTGAAAAAACAAGTGTACCTTTGCTGAAAATAGTTTAAATATATAATGTACCTGGGGGGGCTTTGGAATAGGGAGGGGGGAGAAATTATGACAGGCACTTTCTGCTGTCAAAATATGTCCTGCCGTATTTAACTTAAACACCACTCAGGTGGAAGAGCGCATCACTGCATGCCTGGCTGACATCTCACAGTGGATGTCCTCCAACCACCTCAAGCTGAACCCAGACAAGACTGAGCTTCTCTTCTTCCCAGCTAAGTCCTGCCCTATGCGGGAGCTAACTATTTCCGTAGACAACGCCCTGGTAACGTCTGTCCCAACAGCCAGGAACCTTGGTGTTGTCCTGGACAGTCAGCTCTCGTTTAAAACTCGCATCACAGCTGTCACTCGATCCTGTAGGTTCACACTCTATCTATTATACAATTGAAAAGGTGTGCCCAAAAAGCTGTGCGCAACCCAGGAACAAAAGGCACCAGCTACTACGTCACTGACACACTGCAACACACACTGCAACAACCCACTAAACACACTAACACGTCACATACTTACCCTCCGCGTCGATCCACGGCTATCTCCTCATGTCGCGCAGCACGCCCACACTCAACACAACCCGCGTAAAAATTTTCATTGCACTGCCACTAAAGCCGCCTCCCGTCCAGACTCACAAACAATATCAATATCAATAATAAACACAAACACGCCACAAGCACCGACACCCCCGCCTAATTTGTTGCCAGGTCTATGAAAACAAACCCAGAACAAATGCCATTCAACACGCTACTTACAACTCGCTTACAATTCGCGGACCTGGCAACACTGCATCCTGTTTTCCCATTGGCTACGGTTGCTACAACACGCATTTGCACTGCATGTTGGGAGCAACACAGCTTAATGTAGGGGTCACCGATTGCTGTGCTACATCCCCCTCATGTTCTCACCACCCCGTTCGGCTACACCACACACACTAACCTACACAATTCTCCACATGCAACACAGGGCCCTTATTGGCTAGCCCCCTCACATGGCGATCCCCACGCAGCAAAACACAGGCCAGCCAGCCACACACACACACCCACACACACACAACGGCCACGTTCGGAAATATCGCACTGAGCGCACTGTGCAAATGCAATGCAAACTAATAGGCGAGTGTGCTTCGGTGCGGTATTTCCGAACGCGCCCATCTCATCGCCACAACGCGCGCAGTCGGATGCCAAGCTCTTCCGCGCATTATTCCTTTCCCAGTCTCACCACACCACGGACTCATCAGTGTCACTGCAGACACGTAATCACACTGTGGAGGATTTGTGACTGAGTGACTGTGTGTGTGTGTGTGTGTGTGTGTGTGTGTGTGTGTGTGTAGTTTGATTTCAGCATGTTTTACACTGCACAGTTGCGCAGTGCACACCATGGGACAAATCGGCTTTTCACCCCCTGCCACTGTGCCCACAAACGCATGTACAAGAGGAAAACAATCTAAACATTATATACTAACGTCAGCATCGGCCAGATTAACACACACAAGCGTTATTAGTTGAGTTTTCTTATTGAAGTGCCTCTGAATTGTAACTGTGCGTTTATGTCAGTCAGCGATGCGATCCGTTGTTATTCAGCCACCAGCAGCACCATACGCACGGACTGGAGAGAGGCGACGTGTTTCTCTCCCTTCGGCTCATGTAGCCCTCATTGTAACTACAAATATTGTTCCCGAAGAAACAATGTGGGGTCACTGCAATCCAAAAGATTGTAGGCCTACTATAATGCAGTCAAGGTCCCCACAAAAATATACTACAGTATGTTCTGCTCCATTCTCAACATCTTTTGGTTTCCAAAAACAGTAACTTATTGTAAGTAAACACAAACAGTAAAAAGCAGTTTCATGTGTGCTTATTTTAATTTAATTTCATTTGCTTTGATGTGAAAATAAAATACAACAAATAATAATAAT
The DNA here is from genome assembly GCF_951216825.1 of Electrona antarctica. Lineage (NCBI taxonomy): Eukaryota > Metazoa > Chordata > Actinopteri > Myctophiformes > Myctophidae > Electrona > Electrona antarctica. Next base: position 19,062,791 of record NC_136789.1, on the reverse strand, counting down.
ACCCATCCGTTACTACATGTGAAGGGCACAATACTGGGTTTAAAAACACAGCTGAAACATGAAGTGGAGTCTGTCAAATCTCGCAATTTCCTTCTTCCCATTGCGCTGCAACGGAACTAGGATGAGCCGCCCAAAGGGCGGCGAAATTCTAGTAACATACGACGAATTAGACCGTTCCTCACCCAGGAATCAGCCCAGCTCCTAATCCAGACAACAGTCTTGTCAAAACTTGACTATTGTAATTCGCTCCTTGCTGGCCTACCGGCATGTGCACTTAAGCCTCTCCAAATGATCCAAAATGCCGCAGCTCGTCTGGTCTTCAACCAGCCAAAATTCTCACATGTCTCCCCCCTGCTCCGCTCCCTGCACTGGCTCCCAGTCGCTGCCCGCACAGAATACAAAACTCTGATGCTGGCATTCAAAGCAACCAAAGGTATGGCTCCCCCATATCTTGCAAGCATGATTGAACCCTACAAACCCTCCTGCGCACTCAGATCAGCCAACACAGGAAAGCTGGAAGTACCCTCACTAAAAACGCCGGGCCAACGCTCCACACGTCCCAAACTCTTCTCCCTTCTGGCCCCAAAACTGTGGAATGCACTCCCCGTTGCAGTCAGAACTGCAGCATCACTCCCAATCTTCCGCCGTAGTCTGAAGACCCACCTTTTCAGACTCCATGTCATGGCCCATAGCACTTATCCTACCCCCTTAGATAGCACTTTTTAGACTTAGATAGCATTTGAAACAGACTTATAGCATGTCATGTAGACAGCACAATAATTGCATTGTATATAGTCATAGCACATCATAGTAGCCTACATATGTATAGCATAGTATAGTATATATGTATAGTTAATATGTATAGTGTCATTATATAGATATGTTCTAGTTACGTTCTTAGCTTACGCATGTTTCTTGATAAATGCATTTTATATATGTGATGTATTCCCATACTTTTGTTCCTGCCTAATGTAAGTCGCTCTGGATTAAGAGCGTCTGCTAAATGCCTAAATTGTAAATTGTAAACACCCAATGCATTCTCAATGGCAATAGCACAAACTTTGCCATGCTACTAGTCCTACATACTTACACCTAGAAACCCCATTCAAACCTATTTAGGTTCATCTTACGGTGGACATACATGTTTGCCTGGAAAGAAATCTTTGAAATGTTTCATAGTTTTAGAAATATATAGTGCAAGGACACTTCGACACCAACTCTGGGGGAGCCCGGGTTCGAACTGGCAACCTTGCAGTTACCATCCAGCCACTCTACCCCCTGAGCCACCGCCGCCGGTTTGGTTTTACTATAGTTTATGACAGAATGGAGAGAGAAAGCTAAATTCATTGACAAAGTACATTTGGAATTTTTCACCCATCCTACACACCCTATAGACCATATTATCGTTCGGCCGTAATCGTCGGCCGAAGTTAGTGGGAGGGGCCTATTTTACAAAATAATTCCACAAATCACGAACGGAATGTCCAATCATCCCAAATTTGAATCACATGTTGCGGGAGGGGGTGCTTTTATCAACACGGAGCCAAAGCAAATTCCATTTATATCCAAAGGGGGTGCCGCAAATGATTTTTTTTGGGGGGGGGATAAATCTCCTCCGAATTACTTAAACATGATCACAGGGGTGATGTGACTTGGCTAGCAAAATGTGTGGGAGGGGCCTATATTAGCGGCAACCACACATTGCAAATTTTCCAGAATTGCAGCTTTTTTGTTATTATTATTATTATGTCGTCAGTTTTATCCGACCATTTAAGTTAGGAGCGAGCACAGATCTAAATGCACACACGCAACATTGCATATATCCGGCTGGCTGCCAGCTGATATTCTATACTGGCTACCAATGAAACGGGGGATTTACCAAGGTAAATAATAAATAATAATAATCAGTCTCACAAATGCCGGTCAAAAACCGAACTAATGGCCACCCTATCTGGAACTAGTCTTGCCAACTGCTTGACCGATCAGTGCCACATTTCTTGTGCAAGGATAGTGCCAATGTGCCAGTACTGACGGCTGCACGGTTGCATCCCACTACTTACACACAGCCCTGGCCTGGCAGAGATCTGCGCACCGGTCCCATGAGCGCACCTTTTATTTCTAGTTGTTATTGCTTTACACATTTCCATTCAGTACAAAGCGCACCCTGTCAATTGAAGCGTGTCCTGAATGTTGACAAAACAATTAAACTCACTTTCGACGAGAACCTACTTTCTGTTATCTTATCACTCTTGAGGGCGAGGTGATTGAAGCGGTTTCATATCTAGGTATTTTAATGGATGAAAAGTGCTGCGCTAGCGCATATTAGTCCATGTTAGTACCCATGCAAATACAATGGATGTGATTTGAGGTTAGGAGGAAGGTTTGAAATTGTGTGGATACAGGATTTGCATAAAAGTTGATATGTAGCCTACATAAACATGACAGAAGAAAGAAGAAATGCTAAGAATAGTCTGTAGTTATGCCACAATTTATTTTGTTTCACATTGGCACCCAGTACAGACACTGATGTGCGGTGTGCGTGTGCACACATAATATAACATTGATGACAAGGAGTCATCAACATCATCATGCCATTCAGCTTGGAAAGCATTCTAGGGGGCACTTGTGACCTCTCTTCTAGCTCTTCAGAAATGTCCAGAGACCTTACTGTCAGGATGGCAAACAGACTTGAATTTCCAGTTACAGTCAAGGATATAATTGACAGTTTCTTGGTCCTGCAATTCCAGATGCTAGATTTATCACAGCCTTCGTCATCGTCAGGCACAGGCGAACTGGAGACGGAAGTTCAATGGAATACATTGAATACAGAGAGCTGGGTGGACAAGATAATTTAATTTGTTTTCTGGTATTTTGATGTGTCACTATATCATTTTATTAAGGTTTCTAAAAAGCACATCGTTTCTTTGCATCTTATTATTGAGCTATAGCCTTGAAACCTGACTGAAACCATTATCTGGCAATTGTCGCAATCACTATAAATGTTTATTCATAAGCTGGTCTGGCACGCTCTCATTGACTTCAACAATTCATTGATCTTCTGTCTCTCAGTTGACCTCCCCACAGTGCGTCTGTGGTGCATGATATGGCATGTAATGTAGACATAGCACTCTATAGTGCAGGGGTTCTCAACCCGTGGGTCGCGACCCCTCGGGGGGTCGCCAAATTATTTTGGGGGGTCCCCAAATTATTATCAATTTTTTTTTTCAAAAATAGCAGATCTACAAGCTCGTAGCGCGCCAGCTTGTAGATCTGCTATTTTTAAATAGCTAAATTATAACAATGCTTAAAACACCAAAAGGGGTTCCCGCCCAAAATGGTTTAAGGTTATTGTAGCAGTCAATTTATATTGGGGGTCGGGAGGGGGCGGGGCGGGGGTCCCGAGATATTGCCAAAGCATTTCCGGGGGTCCCCGGCCAAAAACGTTGAGAACCCCTGCTATAGTGTATACTCATAGCCTTACTGTACATATTTCCTACTGTTAGACAGATGATAGATTCTTCCTTATGATTCTTGATGACTATTTTATGTATTTGATGCATTGCCATGTGTTCTTGCTTACTGTAAATCGCTATGGATTAAGAGCGTCTGCTAAATGCTTGAATTGTAATTATGTGGCATCCTTCTTTACATAATCCCCGAGAGGATCAATGAAATATCAAGCACTACACCTGGGTATACAGCCATAATCCACAAAAATGTCACGATCAGTCTCAGGGCCATGGTCACATTCTGCATCCGGAGTGTTGTGCACTGTACACTCATTTCGTACAGCCATCTGGGCTGCAGTACGAAAGGGGAAAGGGTATGCAATGTTAATTGTCTCATGTAAACTTGCTAGACACTATAATATCAGGCAGGGCTGGGCTTGGGTGTGTGATGACTATTCCATATTGATATTGGCCAAAGACAAAGGTTGTTTTACCTTTTTGTTTAATATTTAATCTACAGTGTGCTGCCATATTGCTATGATATACCACAGCAACAGTTTTCATTTTAATTTGATCCTGGTATGAAAAATGTAAACTCTTATTGGAAATTATAAATATTATATAATTTCCAGTATAGTTTGATGCATGTTCATTTAACATGTATTACAATACAAATAATATTGCCAATACTTTACAATTGTACTGTACATCGTAGCTTCCATGATGCTCTTCCATCTTACTTCCATTATTATGGACTTAAAAATTGCAGTCTTCTTTTTTAATTGATATTGATGGTCTTACAATTTGATCATATACTACAGATATTTTATTAAAGACACTATAAGGAAACAAACCTGCTATTGTAAATTCCCTAATCATCATAAGATGACCAGGGATAGAAAGGGGAAAAACTCCCTTTCTGTTTATAATTCTGTGTATCCTATCCTGTATAGGCTATTCACCTTTTTCCTAGGCTGTGTGCTCCACTTCCTGTCGATTTCATTGGACATCATTGGTCATCTGACCAGTTTCATTGGATTTCATTGGATCAAATCGACAGGAAGTGGAGCACACACAGCCTAGGAAAAAGGTGAATAGGATTTATGAAAGGTATACCATTTTGCACACGTCTACTAAGGTACAGTATGTTACTTGTGTGATAGCCTTCTGTTAGTTCAAGGTTTTATGTGTCCTGTTGTTCCTGTGTGTATACAGAATCCGGCAGGTCCAGATGCTGACTTATGTGTTTGACCTGTGTTCTGACTGTCTCTATGGACATTGTTTGACCGGTGTTCTGACTGTCTCTATGGACATTGTTTGACCTGTGTTCTGACTGTCTCTATGGACATTGTTTGACCTGTGTTCTGACTGTCTCTATGGACATTGTTTGACCTGTGTTCTGACTGTCTCTATGGACATTGTTTGACCTGTGTTCTGACTGTCTCTATGGACATTGTTCGACCTGTGTTCTGACTGTCTCTATGGACATTGTTTGACCTGTGTTCTGACTGTCTCTATGGACATTGTTCGACCTGTGTTCTGACTGTCTCTATGGACATGTTGGGTCTTATCGTGCAGGCTAACTAGCCAGAGAGCTGCTTTCTTCTCCTTCACTCTCGGGAGTTTGCATATCTCCGGGCTTGTGCAGTCATAAAGCTATGGATATCAACGGAGAGTTTGCAAAGCTGTTCTTCGATTGATTGGTTGTCATGTTAGCGTTCATTGTTATGTGAGGTGAATCTCCAATGCCGTTCGCCCCGTTCCTGTGTTTTTTACAACTCAACTTTTCCTCTTTCCTGGGGAAAGAGTCCAGAAAGTCTAGAACAATTTACAATTTACAATTTAGGCATTTAGCAGACGCTCTTAATCCAGAGCGATTTACATTAGGCAAGAACAAAAAGTATGGGAATACATCACATATATGAAATGCATTTATCAAGAAACATACGTAAGCTAAGAACGTAACTAGAACATATCTATATAATGACACTATACATATTAACTATACATATATACTATACTATGCTATACATGTACTATGATGTGCTATGACTACATACAATGCAATTATTGTGCGGTCTACATGATTGTGCTTGATAAGTCTGTTTCAAATGCTATCTAAGTCTAAAAAGTGCTATCTAAGGGGGTAGGATAAGTGCTATGGGCCATGATGGAGTCTGAAAAGGTGGGTCTTCAGACTACGGCGGAAGATTGGGAGTGATGCTGCAGTTCTGATTGCAACGGGGAGTGCATTCCACAGTTTTGGGGCCAGAAGGGAGAAGAGTAGAACCAGAGGAAAGCTTTTCTTACTCTCTACCCCCAAAGGTCGCCAGGGGGTACTGCACCCTAATGTACATTTAATGTAAGTCGGATTGGGAACAGTCAACATCCGAACAGAGATAATTTAAAAAAGTGTGAAGGGGGGGCGCTCTTATCATCGTACATCATCATGATGTAACATGTCGATTTGCTCATCCACATATGACGTAAATTCTCCATTCATTGTCAATGGGAATTTCATTGTAGTTCTTCTTTGTGTAGGAAAATACCGATTTGCTCGTCTACGTATAACATAAATTCTCTATTCATTGTCAATGACACAGCAGCCAAATACATGCAATCATTGAAAAAGTTTTCAATAATAATTATTTTCAGAAAACTGTTACGATTTAATTCAAGACAATTGTAGAATCATCCTCATGCAGGTCTTAAAGGGTTAAAGTGATATCACTCTGTCTGTCTGTCTGTCTGTCTGTCTGTCTGTCTGTCTGTCTGTCTGTCTGTCTGTCTGTCTGTCTGTCTGTCTGTCTGTCTGTCTGTCTGTCTGTCTGTCCTTGTTTCAAACTGCTGGGTACTTCAGGCATGTCAGCTCTGTAAGACGCACTGCGGCAAAATACCATGTACATAACTGTAGACGCCCCCTCCCTCCCTACCTTCAAATCCGCCCTGAAAACCCACCTCGGAATCGCCTTTCCGAGTTGACTTTGATTTCAACTCGTTATTTTTCGTGTTATTGCTTTTAATTCATTTATTTTGCTTAGCTGAGTTATGTCTAATAAAGTTTTGATATAAACTTTGTTTAGAAGTTTGTTATAAAAAATAAATATTGCCATTTTTGCCAAACATTACAAACAAAACTGACAAACTGACAAAACTTGACATTCAGACTTCATTTCAGTTTGTCATGACATACAGAGACAGTATAGTCTCATGATGTGTACAGGTGGGTTAGTAGAGCACACAACAGACAACACAAAGCGTTAATTGCTCTATTTAGAAACAGGGTTATATTAAATCAATTTGTTTTTGTGAAAGCTAAGGAGCCAATTATGAAAGAGGAGAGTGAAAGTGTTTCTAGATCTGTAAGAATGAGAGGGGGTGGCGAATCGATGGAAGAAAGGGTTGGTGGAGATAGGGGAGGTACAGACTAGGACATTGTGGAGGAGGTAGTAGGTGAATAGAAGTTAGAGGAAATGAAGGAAACCATGTGGTTATATATATAAATGCTTTGCCAGGGATGGAACTGGCACTCACACGTTTCATTTTCTTCTTCTATTCCTCCCCCCTACATGTATGGTGCCAGAGAAACCACTCTGTGGTGTGAAATACTCTGGCTTGGCAGAAATGAAGGGTGGTTGTTGGTATAATAAATCTTGCTGAGCGGTGCCTCTCGTGGCTTAAGTCACCGTCAGCCAACTAATCGCCGTCCGGCTTTCATATAGCCTACTCTTACATTTCGGGGTGTTCATTTCAATTCATTAATACTTTCAAATTGAAGGCCAAAATAAACATGAATTAATTCATTAGTTAATTCATATTCGTACACAGGGCCTCGCACTTTCCCAGACGCCTCTGCGCAAGGCGTATTATTGCCCTCCACAGGTTGGGATTATTTATTCCACATGTATTTTATGTCCCCTGTGCAATTTATTTATAGTGTCCACCACCATTTCCCCTTACTGTTTTCCCAATCTATTCTACTACACTGACCCAATGGTCGGGGTTGGCGCGAATCCTTCCCTCAAGGTACTGTACAGTCAAGGTCTCTCTTATGTCCTCTATACCAAGGCATATCCTGGCCGCATTCAACACCATCTTGATCCTTTCAGACTTTCCCTGTATTTCTATTGCACTGCTAGTCCCAATACTTGGAAAAGCAGTGCTGCTGACCGCATCACATTTAGTAGTATCACTCCGGCACCCGGAACCGGCTTTGTTGTTGATATGGAATCTTTCACTGTGAATTTGAATCTGTTGGGTGGACATCTAGGACTCATTCACACCTAAAAGACACCTGTCTTGTCCGTGTCTTGTGTCTTGTCCGTGTTTAATGGCCACCCCAATGCATTTGCAATGGAAGTCACATGGTTTGACCAAACATTTTTGTTTGGGGAAAGGGGGGCAGAACACAGCCATCAAACAAATGTTTGGTCAAACCATGTGACTTCCATTGGAAATGCATTGAGGCGGCCATTAAACACGGACAAGACACAAGACACGGACAAGACATGTGTCTTTTAGATGTGAATGAGGCCTAAGCGTGGACGAGTGGTTGCAAGAAAGAGACGATATGGAGGAAGAACAGACAAAACGACATGCAGAAATAAATGACAGCGACCTACTGTACAAGAGCTTGAAAAGTCAATAAACGAAGAGGGGACCGTGAAACCGACAATGGGGGCCGTTCACTGTCGAGCTTCGAGCTGCCTGGGAACCCACTGTGTCCTGTCGCTTCACTGGAGAAATATCTCTCGTTGCTTCCGGATAATCCACCCGCATTCTATCTCCATCCAAAGCGAGCAAACTACATTAATGATCTGTCATCATCTGTGGTAAGTTAACCTTTTCTTCTTTTTTTTTGCCAATTATGCTCTGCTTTGTCAGTTAGTTAGAGTATAGTTTAATTACTCTACAGTGACGGGAAATTGTAAAATAGTCTCTGGCTGACAGACAGCCCACAAATCAAGAGGTCTATAAAGTGACATCCAATATTTGTTTGGTCGAGCAGTTCCTAGGATCTATTTTGAATATTTAGTTTTTAGTCAAAGAAAACTATAACTTTAAATGTGTTTGTTTATTTTGGCAGCAACTGCAGGTCTGCACCATCCTGAATGCCTGATGAATTGATTTGTAGCATAGAATATTTTAGGCATGTAAGCAAACACTCTTACCTAGAGCGCGCTGAAGTGCAAAATCAGAGTAAACAGCGTGAACCCTTGTCAACAAGCAACGGTGTAAATTGTTTGCATAAATAGAGTGCTTCAAGCAAACTACAATAACAGGTAAACATCAAATCTGGCATATTTCTAAACAACACATATTTCCATAATATAACCAGGATCTCTCAAAATAGGCGGTTGGCAGTTGGTGATAAAAGCATGACATTTGGCACAGATTACCTTCATATAACCCTAATTGATAATTCATTGAGATACAAAATAACATTAGGTTCAAAATTATGGCGGCATGTTTTCCAATATGACTGCCGTTAAATTGCATAGATGGTTAATCCACAGTTGGTGATACAACCATGAAATTCGGCACAGATCACCTTTATACCACCCTTATTGATAATCAAAAAGAAGATGCATAAGGAGAGAGCAGTGCTAAGGTGTGAGCTGGAGTCTGAAGAGTTGAGTTTTCAGACTATAGGGTATAGAACATGAGGAGTGAGTATGAATGCAGTTTTTTTTGTAATCCCTTTTTTCTCCCCAATTTAGTTGTGCCAATTGATTCCAGCCCCAGACTCACTTGACAATGAGGAGCCTCCACCGGGAGGAAGTAGACTTAGTATAGAGCCTTCACCTACTCCTGCTCAACACTCACCCACTGACAGGTGCGAGGTGCCGCCCCAACACGTAGGAGTACATGCATGCAATGCCCTCCCCCGAACATGGGCCAGTCAGGCCAGGGCGTTTTTATCTTAGAGTATATATTAATAGAGACGTCACCGGATTTCTCCTCCCATCCACTTGCATTAAGTTGCTCAAAAGCGCATGAGGCGATTTCACTCCTCCTTCCGGGTAGGAACAGAGTGCATTCTTGGATGGATTGCCCCAATAACATGAACGTGCTGGCCCTTGACTATCATTGCACCATTTGCGCGCGTTCACGTATGAAACATAGCGTTCACGTGTCATGGGCCCAATAACATCAACGTGCGCAATGATAGTCAACGGCCCAGCGCTGGCTCGAGCTGCAATACCAAATTCGGCCACTGTCTATTTCGCCTCAGGGTTTCCTCCCGGTGCATCCTGTGGGTCATTCCTATGCTAATAGCTTGTGAGGGAGATATGAACATAATTATATTATGCTTATATCTGCATAATATGCTTGGTCATGTTCGTCTAGCAAACAACAAATTGGTGCTACAGTAGTCATATCATGATTATCATCTCTCTCTCTCTCCCCCCTTGCTCAAGTGAAGTGTGTGTGTGTGTGTGTGTGTGTGTGTGTGTGTGTGTGTGTGTGTGTGTGTGTGTGTGTGTGTGTGTGTGTGTGTGTGTGTGTGTGTGTGTGTGTGTGTGTGTGTGTGTGTGTGTGGATCCACCGTCCTTCCAGGATCTAGTCTACTAGGGATGCAGTGATGTATCTGACGATATTTACCATTATTGGTCAATATCGGTATCGGCAAATAATACTGTGCGTGTGCGTCAATCAATTATGATTTTTAATCACATTAATCGGTATGACTAGGAAGTGTTCTGCTTTCATCACTCCCTCTATAATGAAATTCTTTGGTTTTGTCTCATTTAGAATATTGCCCTGTTATCTGGTCATCAGCTACAAAATCTGATTTGAATAAGTTGCAGATTGCTCAGAATAAAGCGGCTCGTCTGGCACTAGGCTGTTCATACCGGACAAGTATTAGTTATATGCACGAACATCTGGCATGGCTAATGGTTGAAAAGAAATTAGCAGTGAGTCTTCTAATGCTACTGCGGAACATTATTTCCAATGGTAAGCCGTATAGCTTGGCTCACCAGTTAAAAATGACTTCTGAACATGGTTACAACACCAGAGGAGCAGCTTCTGGCAACATAAGAATAAAAACAACACCAAAATCAAACTGTCTTAAACACACTGGTATATATAGGTCAACTCTCTGGAATGCACTGCCCAAAAACATCTTATCGACTACAATTCATAACAAAATTACTTTCAAAAAGAATATCAAGATACCTTGCCAATTTGCCAAGTACATAACTGTGAACTGTGATTTGCGAATTTGTACTTTTGATTTATAATGTGAATTTGTTCTTTGTATTTGTTTTTATTTTGTTCTGTTTTTTATTTAACATTTTATTTTTAGTTGTACATTTGTATTGTATTTGTTTTATTCAGGACCCCAGGAAGACTAGAGGCTCAGTCATGTGTCTCTAATGGGGATCCTTCAATAAACATAAACATAAACATAAACATTCATAATTAATCATTGAGAGTTATTAATCATAAAGTACTGCCTACATTTATTTTGGCCAGTTATGAATGATGATTAATCATAATTATTAAAGTGAAATAGCCAATGTTTTTGGCAAAATATGCGTATTTTCGCTGTATATTCTTTGGGGGGTATGGAGAAATAAATGTCCATCTCTCTCGCTCTCACCCCATTGTGTCATGTGATTGAGACATACGTAAATAATCTCTTTACGTATGTCTGTCCGTCCGTCCGTCTGTTACCGACAAAACTGATGGACGTTTATATACCCGCCGTTGAGTCGGTCAGATAGGCATAGCCCAGAACCACCGACTCTGACCAATACGCCCATATTTAGTAATGCTGATCTATTGCAGATGGTGAGGGTTTGAGATAAAGTTAAACTTAATCGGGCTGATTTGCTCACTTTGTTCAATGTTCATTACTCTGCATGGTTCACAGACAGCAGATATCTGTGTTTGTGTGTTTTAGCTCTACGGTTCCAGCCATCTGATACTGATCAAATAGGGCGTGTTTACAATAATTCTGTGTGAATCCTCATCTGTCTGCTATCTGCCTCAGACTGGCTGGCACAGCTTTAACTTCAGTGTGCAACTGTGCACAGTGTGACTTCCACTGATTCCCATAACAGTGTGGTTTGTCAAACGTTTTTCATGTCAAGGACCCCCACATTGACATGCATTAGCCTGCAGACCCCCATTTGAAAAGAGACGCCATGGGAAGATATTTACGACACTACTCAGCCTGACTTCATAGATGTGGTGGGTGTGTAATTGTCATCATTGCAAACAACGGCTTGTTCATTGTTAAAACTTGCCCCTATTTGTATATAACACGCCTACTTTGTTGTTGTACTCATACCTGACAAAGACCCATAGGAGGTCGAAACGTTGTCATCCTTATACCTAAATAAAAAGTCCTGTGGGAGCTACAAAACAGTGTGCGGACTACATCTCCTTCTCCTGTATACAGCACCTAAAAGTTTTTTAGAGATGTGCATACTTTCTTTTGGATTCATGACATCATGGACACTTTGAAATACTAAAATATCTAAAAACACATAATTACGCCCATTTAAAAACCCCAGAAAAGTGTTTCTTGTCTCCCAAACATCATTAAAATAAGATCACAACGCTTCTCTGCCATTTTTACTACTTTCGAAACATTTTGAGGTCTGTGGTTTTTATGCATTTTGAACCATTGGAAAGTATTAACAAGAGCTTGAGACTAAATCATAATTGGATCCACATTGGGACATAATTTATCTTCCCCATGCATTTCCTGCAAAGTCAGGGTTTTGGAGGTGGTATGTGGTTTACTGGTTTGCTGGATACTGCTGGGCAGAGAGACTGAACATAAGACCTTTTATTGAGGCTGTGAGAGACGCAGCAGCTTCAGATAGGCAGTTGCAGGGCATGCAGGAAACGTAATATACAACTCTATGCACCCTCAACAGTGCATGCAAAATGCAGGACAATAATAACAGTACACCACAGTTATGCGTGTCAGTGTCCTTACTGTAATGTGTCCTTATTAACCCATTACAATCAGGAAAGTGTCTGTGCCATTTTAGATTTTAACCACTTTAACCATTATTGTATACTTTGGGCTATTCAAGCTCATAGCACGTCACTTTGTGCCGACCTATGAGCTTGTAGATCTGCTTTTTTATTTTTTTAAATCATGACAATTTGTGCAAATCTTTTAATATTACATATATTTACGGTAATCAAACATTTTCAACTCAAGTGCTTCTGGGGGTTCCTGGATTAGGCTTGGGCGATGGGACGAATATATCGGCAATCGTGGATTGAATGAGTCCAATCGCCGAATATTTTTACCAGGCAATTTTCTCTTTTCTTTTTTGCAAAATAACAGCCTTATTGAAAATCCAACTGTTCAAATGTAGCCCAATTAACCTGAGGAAAATGCGAATCAATCTGGGCCAGCAAACTCGCAGCAACTGTGTCAGTACACTGCTGGCATCCACACGTCCATAACATGCACCTATATTTATAAGACCCTGGACAAGTCCATGGAATCCATTGCCAGATACAATATCAAAGGGTCGTATATCTTCACAGCACATTGCAACGCATGTGTCGGCTATTTCAGACTTGGATTGCGCTGATATTTGTATTTTGTTTTTGTACAAACCCGGTTATAGCACTTTGTGACGAATCCTTCTCATTACCACAAGCATGTCTCTTCAAGTTGAATGTACCAGAGCTGTGGCTGTCATGTTTGTAGACTTTATCACAGGAATTGCACTTAACGTAACCGATGCTGCTGCCGTCTTCTGCATTCACAACCTCACAGAACGTTTGAGCCTGGCCTTCTTTTCTTTTGACTGTGTATACTCCCCCGACTTTAATTTATACCGCACCTTTTGATTGTTCACCTTGTCGACGTCCATTGTCACAACCACTGCGGGTTGCAGGTTCAGATTCAGGTTCATTTATTTGTTTGTCCGTGAAGGGTGATTTGGTTTACAGCAAAGCTATGAAAAGGTGGCTAAAAACGATTCAAATCTGTAATCATGAGTAACTATCAGCACTATTTAGTATTTACAACCGGTGTCATTTCTTTGTGGAGTTGCTGTTGTTCTGTCCCCTGTACCATGTTGATCTGTTCCTGTATTTTACTGTATTGTACTGTGTTTTCGTATGGACATGGTGTTGGGTGCTGGCACATATGCACACATGGCATCAACGCATGGTGCTGTGTGCCGGCACACACACTCTGTCTTTCTTTTATCTGTTGTATTGTGTTTTTGTATGGACATAGTGTTGGGTGCTGGCACATATGCACACATGGCATCAACGCATGGTGTTGTGTGCTGGCACACTACACTATGTCTTTCTTTTATCTGTTTTGTATTGTGCTTTTGTATGGACATAGTGTTGGGTGCTGGCACATATGCACACATGGCATCAACGCATGGTGTTGTGTGCTGGCACACTACACTATGTCTTTCTTCTTTTTATCATTCATTTCTTAAGAGCCTGCCCAGGGACTACAGATGAAATTTAGCTTTGGCTAACTCTGGCCCATTTACATTGATGTGAAAACTGACATGTTGATCAATGAGCTTTGTCCCTGTCAAATAAATAAATAAATAAAATAAAATAAATTACAGGCAGATAACATGAATCACATAAAACACAGTAAAAAGCACACGGTACATATAGAAACAATAAAACAGGATGGCAGTTCAAGGTACTAGTGTAGCATTGAAATTGATAACATTTTCAAAAACGGTTGTATAATAGTGAATACAACAAGCAAGTCAAGCGACTCCTATCGGCATTTAAAGCCTGGATATAGACACTTATAGAACTTATATTGCTTGTGGCCCCTGGGACCTTTAGGCGAAGGTCAGAAGGAAGCAGCCTGAACTCAGAGCTGAGGGGATGAGAGTTGTCCGTACAAATGGACTTGGCTTTCTTAAGCACCTGTTTTTAAATACTTGATCTAGACTACTGAAATTAACTCAATCTTTGAGGCCGTTCTCACAATCCTACGAAGGTGGTTTTTGTCCTTTATGTTTAGATTTCCATACCAACAAATGATGGAGAAGGAGATAACTCAATAAAAGCACTGTAGAATAGTTTCATTAGGGATTTATAAACCTGAAATTTGGCAAGCTGCCTCAAGCAAAAGAGGCGTTGACATTTCTTACACAGCTTTTCACAGTTAACATCAAATTTCAGCTTGCTGTCAAATGTAGTACCCAAATATGTATAAGTGGTCACCAGGTCAACTTGCTCACCCTGGACAACACTGTTATGGGAAACTGGGGGGGATCTCCTGAAGTCAACCCACATTTCCTTGGTTTTGGAGACATTCAGTTGGAGAAAGGCACCCCACACCAAGAGAGGAAGGTTGGCCCGCGCAACACTAGTGTGTGCATCACAAGCAGCTGGACCCACTTTAATACAGTCCCACTAGAATGCACACTGCTGTCTTTCATTAGGTGCTTCACTGCGGGACCCGGAAAAAAATAAAATGATACTAAGGCTGTGATATAGCTTATTTTGTTCATTGACGACATGAACGTTCAGTCACGTTCGTGTACCCTGCCATATACTTCAGAAAAGGTAGATCTACAAGCTCTCAACGTGTTGCGGACGCCGGATCTGCCGTTTCTTTTTCCACATGCGACCCGCTGTGAGCTGTTTTATTATAGCACGAATATATCGTTAATCGGCGATTTGGGGGCAGACGATGGCCAATAGGAACATTTTGGCATATCACTCAAGCCTATCCTCGATACGTGGCCATACATTTCATTTTGGGGGTTCTTGACATGAATGAGAACCACTGATATAGAAACATATGCGCTTGTAGATCTGCTGTTTGTTTTAAAAAATCATGACAATTTGTGCAAATCTTTTTAGAGTAGGCCTATTACGTATATATTTAATCAAACATGTTCAACTAAAATACTTCTGGGGGTTCCTGGATACATGGCCATACACATACTGTACATGTGGCCAAATACATGTCTTAATGGGTTAAAGTAACTGTTATACTTCCAAGGCTAATTAATCTATTGAACGAGCAGAGCGGCCATCGAGTGCATAGCCAATGGCACAAAAAAACAAAAGTCTATAGCCTCCTAATAAAGCACTTCATGACCACTGAGGTCAGTGCAACCGTGCGGTAAGTCATTCAGGCAGGCAGGGGAAGTATTCATGGTACAGGCCACAGCCCACAGGGACAATGGTGGTATTATATTACGCCTGTTGGCTGTTAACATTCTGGCTGTGTGACTGTGTCACCTAAGCCATGTTTCCCACAGTTATTTTTTTTAAGTGGTGCAACCACTTCCTCAAGTGACTTTGTGTGTGGGTGGCTGGGTGGGTAGCTGGGTGTATGGGTGTCTGGGTATGAGCACGAAAACAGCATGGTTGTTTTTCACCATCTGTGCTGTGTCTGGAACTCGTTTGAATTTATTTTTACTACTGTATGTGTTTATAACTTTGAGCAGTGGTGGAAAGTAATTTAGTAGCCTACATCTATTCAAGTAGGCCTACTATGCTTATAAGTCACATGTGTGAGCTTGAAGATTTTCTAAATATTTGTATACATTTTGAACTTGTGAAATGGACCATTCTGCACAATGAGTACTTTTACTTTTGATACTTAAAGTATATTTTGATTCTGATACTTTTGTATGTTTACTCAAGTACATTTTGGATACAGGACTTCTACTAATAGAGTATTATTACATTACAGCATTGATACTTTTACTTTTAATGTACTACTTTTTCTACCCCTGAATTTAATCACATTAACCTCACATAAATTTAGCAATTATGACTTTAATGTTCCACAAACATAAATCAATTAATTAATTAAATTAATGAAACACTTACTTTAATGGATTGGGAATGTATAATGAGGGAATAATGTTCCTTGCATGCAAATTAAAACGTGCATCGTATTCGTAATTACTTATTTATCACACCGTCATATATTTGTTAAAGGTTGCCAAATGACCAGGCTTATTCCTAGGCAGATATTCAATATTACTTTAAAGAAAGAAATATTATGCACTATGTTGTACATTCTTGGAAGAAGTATAACATGCAGGGCTGTACAGTATGTGTATGTAGGCTATGTATGCAGATATCATCAGAGACCTAAGTCTAGACAAATATTGTATATATATATATATTATTTTAAATATATAATATATTTATAATATATTATTACTTTTATGGCGAAAATAAAAACTAAGCTGATGATGACTAAAACTATTATTGTCAATTTCGTCAACAAATAAACTAGACTAAAATGGAGAAGAGATCCATGCAGAACTAAGAGAAAAGTCATTTTATGTTTGATTGCACCGGCTGTGGTATTGTGCTTTGAGAATAGCAGATCTACAAGCTCACAACACGTTGCAGCATGACTCGTTGTTAGCTTGCAGATTGGCTATTTTCAGGTATGAAACCAAATGTAAAATCAGCCATTATGACAAGGCCTACCAAAATACATTTGTGTCGACAAAATCAACTGTAGGCCTACATTAGTCTTATAAAAACAAATTATTGTTGCGACTGTAGGTCGCAGTTTTCTATGAAAACCTGCATTTCATGTCAGTCAGTCCGTCACGCCTCCATATATGGTCGTCTCCATATCATGTCAGTCAGTACGTCAGGCCTCGTGACACGCTCCATATACAGTATGGCCATCTCCATATATGAAGATCACGACACTGACCTCATCAAACCTTGGATAGCCATACATCTAGACGGGCCCTCCCCAAAGTCATTAGCACAGCCGCACCCGGCAGCCGGCGAAAACTAGTTCTCAACAGGCCCGCCCTAGCCCTAACTGGGCTGGCCCCGCCTGGCCTTTCTACTTGGCACACATTTTACGCCCTACCAGGCCGGAAAAAGTAAAGAAATAAAATAAAAAAAGTTCCATATGGGCACCCTTCTCGCCCTCAGGGTGTTTGTGGCAAATGTTTGTGACAAATGTCTGTAGCACTTTGAGATGTGTTTCAAAAGTGAAGTGCATTATATATAAAATGTATGAAGAAATAAATAATGTGTTAATTTGACTTATGTTCTTAATCTAAATTATATAATTTAGTACTGCAACAATGTAATGTTTGAATATATCTGTGTGGCAACTTTATATGACATCTGTAACACTGGTACCATAAAGGCTAGGAAAATAATAACAGAGGACATTTCATGAAGCAAAAACAAAGACAGTATAACAACATTTCATCTAAAGATAATGAAGTGGAACAGTGAAATTACTAAACCAGGTTTGGGGTTCCCCTATAATTTGTTCCTGGTGGTGCACTTAATCTAATATCAGATTTCCCGCATTTTACTTAGCCCCAGGCTTCACCTCTTAAAACGGAGGGCAAATTCAGACTATGGTCCCGGGTGTGCAGTCAGCACTCGGGACCACTTGGCAGATGCTGCGTACCGTTCCCCGGAGCTGATCACCCAACCGTACCCGGGACCGCATGGGAGGTATAGTCTCGGCTCTGATTGATGCTGAGACTCAGGGCATCTTCCGCCCCCCCTTAACCCTTATCCCCCCTTAACCCTTTTTTACTATTTTGAAAAACCTTTAGATAATAGGCTAGTTCAAATAGCCAATCTACAAGTTCACAACGTGTCGACGTAGATCGCCTTGTTCCACAGTAACAACAGATGGTTCTCTCATTGATATAATCATGATTGAGAGCTTCCAGGGTAGTTTATTGACTGTACTTATTCCTGAAGGACAAACCAAGATATCTTACAAACCATGGAAAAACAGATATGTGTTTCTTGACCACTCTTGTTCCCAGCTCCACGAAATGTCTTCGCCAATGCGTCACGTTTTGATGCTTTGTGAACTTGTACGTTTTGTGAGTTTAAGTACATTTTCATGCCAATGCTTTTGTACTTTTACTCAAGTACATTCTGAATCGTAGACTTTTACTTGTGACACAAGTATTTCTACATTGTGGAATTGATACTTTTACTACTGTAAGTAAAACATCTCAGTACTACTTCCACCACTGGTCTGTGTGTGCAGAGTGTTGCTGAAAACTAGCGTCTGTGCTCAGCAACTTTCACTGTTCACCCCCAGAAAAAGGATAATAATCAATCATACTGTGGGACCCGAAGAAAAACTTGATTACAGTTTGGCCCCTTTTTGAGTGGTGCACACCGCTCCTTTACTTGCCTATTAGGGGTGGGACGATATATCGATATCGCAATATATATCGTCGCAATATCGTATCGTCCACCCAATATCGTATCGTCCACCCAATATCGTATCGTCCACCCAATATCGTGATATTGATTAGTTAGTACGAGTTGTGGACAAGTTGCAAAGTTGCAGTCAGTCTTTTACTGTTTGGAGGAGGCAAGATTCATGTACTTATTGGCCAGTTTGTGACACAAAAAATCTTGTAAGATTTTGGAATAAAGACTACATACGGATCTGACGTGCACGCGGGAAAGGAAAGGAAATGGTCACGTGACTGGGCTGTGCCATGACACTTTCATGGGAGCCAAAACTCACACCGAAAGTTGGTGGGATAAAAGTGACCTTTATAAGTAAGTACCGTTACTTATAAGAGTGTGCACCCTAGCTGTGCTCAAGCAAGGTCACAGAGGGACAGGGAGATTTCTATATAGTGTCTGAAAAAGGAGAGACACGTCAGAATTCTCCATGACAGAACGAGCCTTCTGTCCTGCTTCCAGGGGCCCCGACTGACGAGCTGATATGAAGCGAATCTGATTCGTGATATAACAGGTCGTATTTATGTCTAGGGCTAATCGGTAACACTGAGTGCTGCCTTTCATTGTACGGTGGAATGATTTAGAAGATCAAAGCTTTGGGTAGTGGGTAATCTCTGTGTGTGTATTATGCCCCCGGACCTCAGGATAAACAGAGCACCCACACATCCTGTAACAACAAAGTTCAATGACTACATGGCAGTGAATGGAGCCGGCTGATGAGAACCGGCTGATGAGTTTGAGAACCACTACACTATAGTCTCCACAGCCTACTTTACGCCACCTGACCGACCCTGAACTCAAAGACACTCTGAAGTGATGAGTTGAAACTCCCATCAGTGTCACTTGAGTTTCAAAGCTCTCAAAATAGAGAACCATCAAATAGCCAGCTGCTGGGGAATAATGAAGAAGCATTTTTATTATTTTGGATTAAAAGTGAAAAACAAAGGATATGAAGACTCATCAGCAGAGAGATGCGTAAATGTAGGCCTAATGATTTGGCTGATGCCTTCCACAGAGAGAATAACTGTAGAATGAGCTTAATTAATAGTTGCTCGGTATACAGTAAAATCCTCAGTGTTCATTTAGTAAACAGTGTTCTGTTTCGTTTGTAACTTGTGAGTGTTTAACTTGGGAGTGTATAAACGTAACTAATTGGTACAATCTCAGAGTTACCTTGAGTGTGCAACTGTGCATGCAGCCAATATTTCGTTTTAAACGACCAAAGGGGAAGTGAGATCAACTCCCATAAGTCCAGCTATAGAGAGTCGCAGTCCCGCCTCCTACCCTGGACCAGGAAATGATTCTCCGTTCATTTTCCTCATAGACATTTCAGAAAGTATTTATTTAAAGACGTTTACGCCGCGGACAAAGCCAACTCGAGTCGTGACAAATCATGACAACAAACACAATTTTTTGGGCCGAACAAATAATTAGAAAGAAGAAAAAAAAAACGGCAGGTTACAACACTTTTTTTGTTGTTTTTCTTCTTTGTAATTATTTGTTTGGTCCAAAATATTGTTTGTGTTGTCATGAGTTGTCACGACTCGAGTTGGCTTTGTCCGCGGCGTAACCGTCTTTAAATAAATACTTTAAGAAATGTCTATGGGAAAAATGCATTGCAATGCAGAATAAGAAGAATCAGAATAACTTTATTTGTCAATTTCCCTCCTTATGTACATAAATAATATGAAATGCCATTCCCCCTCAGCCACTTGCAGTGCAACATGAAACTAACATCAAACCATCTCAAAAGTATCATAAAAAGACCAACTATAAAACACAATATGACAACAAACAGACAAAACATAACTTATGTATGACGTGCAATTCATCTGAGAGTTACTAGCACATGCAGTATGTATGTAAAGTGCCATTTAAAGTGTTCTTTAAAAGGTTACCAACACAGTATAATAAAGTGCTGTTGTGCATTTCAAAAGTGCAATTACATCATGTCCAGTGCTTAATTTGTTAATTATTAGGTGCCGATGGTCAGCGGTGTCAGTGTGTGATGGAAGTTGTTGGCTCTCCTGAAATTGATCACCATCTCTTTTGTTTTGTCCACATTTAGAGAGATTGTGTCAAGTGCACCATGATGTTAATGGTGTAACTTCCTTCCTGTAAGCAGACTCATAATCATTGCTAATGAGTGAATTCGATGATGTGATTATTGCCAAACTTAGCAGTGCAGTCAGTCGTGGGTCAACAGACTGAACAAAAGGGCACTCAGGATTCATGCTCACTGAGGTGGTTTTTGATGTTTTAAGTTTTGAGTGTCAACTCTCTGCTGCCTTTGAGACAGGGAGTTAAACAGGGAGTTAAACTGTTTAACCCGGTCTCTGCTGATTTCTTTTTTACAGGGGCCAGTTCCGAATTGCAGCCAGCTGTAAGTGCTATTTTAGTGCAGTTTTGATTCACACTTCTTTATGACTGTTGGCACTTTGGCAGGGCATTCCACATTTTTGTGGCATAGCAGGAGAACCAATGTAACCTCTTGTTTCAGACAAATCTGCAATGATTTGTGGAGGTCCCTCTGGTGTTGTGATTGTGGACTTCATTGACGTTTTTGAAGTAGTTAGTACATGGGTGTCAATGAGTTGTAGTGTCTCTTGTAGACCAGGCTCATTGCAAGTAACATGTACTCTGCCCTCTATGCCGAGCCATCCCACCCGCAAAATGAGCAGGGGTTCATTGAGTTGTACATGTAAGGCCAAGCAGCAGCCTGACCAGTTTAGTCAGCCATGAAGGCCACTCTGTTCAGCCAAGGTTTCTATAATTGTCTATCTTCCTGATGGTCTTAAAAAACAGTTGGATACATTTATTGATGTGACAGACTCTGTGTATTCCTGTAAGTTGGTGATGCATGTTACTTGTTACAGTATGTTCACGCTGCCTCCTTGAAAATGTCCCACTGTGTATTTTCAAAGCAGTCTTGTTGCAGTGCTCCAGGAATTACCTCCTACCTTAAATAAGTAACCCTCTTTTATTATGCCCTGACTCCAGAGCAGGTTTTTCAGATCTGAGAGATAAGATGAAGCAGCGACCCACGTTTCAACTGTGTGTTGCATATTAAACGTTTTCATAGATGGCTTTATAGACTTGTTTGGCAGCACTATCATAAGTGCTGTGTAAAATGTGTTCAAGTGGATAATGTAAAATAGAAAAAAAAGGAGGAGGGGGGTTACTATCACACAAAGATTTGGCAGCCCTCCTGTAGTAAATGTGATGATCCCCTAGGGGTCCTGGACATCCTGTTTGCTCAATAGTTTGGTCAATTTTGCTGGCGGGGGGTTTACACAGAGACATTTCAATTCACCAACAGGGAGTCCCTGCTTGCTCTCAGCGACAGGTGTGTGCTCTTTTCTTTTTTCCTTTACTGTGTGGATCACAACTTTCTTAATTCCGTGAAGAAGGTTTCTGCAACCAGTCCCTGCATGGTGCCAGTTCCCCTCCATGGAGGTCTGGAGTTCCATCACAGCTTCCCTCAGCGCTGGAACATTTCCTCCTGACAGTGGATGCCCACTATACGTCTTCAGGGAGACTGGTGAACATGACAGGACCAGTGATGGTGGCAGCACCCTCTACAGGTGAAGCCTTCAGTGTGTAACTGCACCCCAGACCTCCCACTAGTACTGTGGGTAAGAGATGAGGCCTGTCCTCTCTACTCCCCATACCTCCCCACTAGTACTGTGGGTAAGAGATGAGGCCTGTCCTCTCTACTCCCCAGACCTCCCACTAGTACTGTGGGTAAGAGATGAGGCCTGTCCTCTCTACTCCCCAGACCTCCCACTAGTACTGTGGGTGAGAGATGAGGCCTGTCCTCTCTACTCCCCAGACCTCCCACTAGTACCGTGGGTAAGAGATGAGGCCTGTCCTCTCTACTCCCCAGACCTCCCCACTAGTACTGTGGGTAAGAGATGAGGCCTGTCCTCTCTACTCCCCAGACCTCCCACTAGTACCGTGGGTAAGAGATGAGGCCTGTCCTCTCTACTCCCCAGACCTCCCACTAGTACTGTGGGTAAGAGATGAGGCCTGTCCTCTCTACTCCCCAGACCTCCCACTAGTACTGTGGGTAAGAGATGAGGCCTGTCCTCTCTACTCCCCAGACCTCCCACTAGTACTGTGGGTAAGAGATGATAGCCTGGTTAATAAACCAGACCGAATCAGCCGTTGGCAAAAAAAAGTTGCCTACCAGCGGATTACGGTCTGGCGAGGCTCAGTAGCACGCCTCTTTCCTACAGCAGAGAACAGGTCGGACCAATCGGGACACGGTATGCAATATAGGCGGGCTTTGGTACAGTGACGTTCAATGCTTGAGACCTTTGACTGACAGTAGCTCTGACCAATTGCGTCAAAGAGAAAATGTTCCCCGGGAAATGAAATCCAAGTGGAGCCAGCCCAGACTGATATACCGCGACAGTGTTGTGTGATATTAGTCTGGTTTATTAGCCAGGCTAAAGAGATGAGGCCTGTCCTCTCTACTCCCCAGACCTCCCACTAGTACTGTGGGTAAGAGATGAGGCCTGTCCTCTCTACTCCCCAGACCTCCCACTAGTACTGTGGGTAAGAGATGAGGCCTGTCCTCTCTACTCCCCAGACCTCCCACTAGTACTGTGGGTAAGAGATGAGGCCTGTCCTCTCTACTCCCCAGACCTCCCACTAGTACTGTGGGTAAGAGATGAGGCCTGTCCTCTCTACTCCCCAGACCTCCCACTAGTACTGTGGGTAAGAGATGAGGCCTGTCCTCTCTACTCCCCAGACCTCCCACTAGTACTGTGGGTAAGAGATGAGGCCTGTCCTCTCTACTCCCCAGACCTCCCACTAGTACTGTGGGTAAGAGATGCGGCCTGTCCTCTCTACTCCCCAGACCTCCCACTAGTACCGTGGGTAAGAGATGAGGCCTGTCCTCTCTACTCCCCAGACCTCCCACTAGTACTGTGGGTAAGAGATGAGGCCTGTCCTCTCTACTCCCCAGACCTCCCACTAGTACTGTGGGTAAGAGATGAGGCCTGTCCTCTCTACTCTCCAGAGCTCTTAACCCATTTTGACCTGAGATCAGATTCTAAAAATGTCTTCTACATCCTGACAGTTTTCTGAAAAAGCTATGTTTCTATGTCAGTCATTCTTCGATTTTTCAAAAAATAGCAGACCTACAATCTCGTAGCGCGCCACTCGGTGGCGTGCTATGAGCTTGTAGATCTGCTATTTTTCAATAGCTAAAGCATAACATAATGCTAACACCAAAAGGGGCTCCCGCCAAAATGGGTTAATGTGACCCATCCTTTTCCTCCCAGTGCCAGTATGTACTGTACCTCCTCCACCGTGCCAGGTTGGTTCTTGATAAGAGAGCAGTTAATCAAACACATTGATAAAAAAACAAAACAATAATTGTTTTGATAATCGATTTGAATAACATAATTAAAAAAATGGGGGTGGGGGGGGGTTTAAGAATGAAATAAAGTATAAATGGGTGATTTGCATCAACGCGTCAAGATGTTTGTATATGTAAAATGTCCTAAGAAGAACCGTCAGTTGCAGCCCGCCTAGTTCTCAAAGATGCATTTGGCATTCATCTTTTCCTTAATGAGCGTATACTACATGTAGTCAGGCCTGCTACAGCTGCTCTGTCCATGTGTGAAGGCCATCGGAATGCTTCCCAGCTTCATAAGGCTCACAGGAGCAGAGTCTCTGAGTGTGCCAGTGGAGGCTGCTGCTTGCAGCTGCTGTTCCCCAAGAGGATGCCAGGATGGGCTCCAGCAACGCCACGCACGGCAGAATCCTGACCCTGTCCATGAGAGATCTTCAGAAACAAGATCTTCAGAGATCGTGCGTGCGTGCGTGCGTGCGTGCGTGCGTGCGTGCGTGTGCATTGTAAAGCGCGTTTCTTGGCAAGGTGACTGATTTGTGCACTCTTAATAGGGCTGCAAATACCTAAAAGTGTTACTTTTTCGATTAATTAAATAATCAAGAACCTTTGTTGAGTGTCTACATGAACACAACTGGCCCATGTTCAGGGAAGGGAAGCCGGGCAGGAAGGGTGATAATTGTCACTCATGTACCGGTAATCCTATGGGCTGGGGTGGCACCTGTCAGCGGGGAGTGTTGGGCGGGAGGAGTACTGTAGGACGAATGCTCTACTGTATGTCCTCCCGGTGGGGGATCCTCACTGGTGGTATAGGTGAGTCAGTAGGATACAAGTTCAGTGACAACACAGAAATGTGTATGAAGAGGAATCAATTGGAATAACGACTAAATTGGGGAGAAAAAGGGCTAAAAGCAAACTTAAATAAAGTGCCACGGTGCAATCATTTAATAAGTTACCAGTAGTACGGTCTAATAAAGTGCTGTTTCTCATTTCTCAAAGTACAGTTACATCATGTCTAGTTCAGTTCAATTCATTCAAATATGGGGCGCTGTATCCTTGGAGGAAATACAAAACTTCATGTTCATAAATCCCAATTCATTACTTTCAGTACCAATCCACCCTTTTCACAAAGGAATTATATTCTGAGTTATGACTAAGATGTTCTAGCGGATGGCGGGTGTAACATATTTTAAAAGCCAGGGGGAGGAAGGAGCCAAGGATAACAAGAATTGTTATATGTACAAAGAATATGTAATAACAAACTTAATGACAAAACACACAAAACACATGTTCTAAATGAAAACTAAACATTGTCAAGGGGGCGCGCGCACGCACGCACGCACGCACGCACGCGCACACGCACACGCACACGCACACACACACACACACACACGAAAGCTTATTCTACTGATGAGATAGCCTGGCTTCTTTGGCCATACTAACGTGGATATATTCTCACCCCACCCCTTTTCCTGTATATGTTTTCTTTGCCCTTTTTACCTCCTTTATGATTATTTCCTGTTCTTTGGCTATATAGAAGTGTATTTTTGTAAGTCTCTAAATGTTATGATAAATCGAACAAAGTGGACCCTCTTGTAAACAAGTGTAGTGCTTTATTGGGTCGTCCACTCATTGTTAACAGTTTTTGTATTGAGTTGTGCTTGAAATGTACTGTAATTCTGCAAACTGTTAATAAATACATTCAATCAATCAATCAAAACTCCTAGCGGGGACGAGGCGTGCGTGAGTGAATCCACGTTGTCTGGCAAAGCCAGGCTACTGATGAGAAATGTGCTCAACTATGTACACCACTGTCGCAGTAATCACGACAACCGCTTCATCATAAAGTACGCGGATGACTCAGTCATTGTCAGCCTTCTGGACAATGACGAGGTCGGGCATGGCCAGGTCACAGAGGACTTCTTGTCCTGTTGCAATGATGCGTTCCTTGAATTAAACATCTCAAAAACAAAAGAGCTCTGTATTGATTTCAGACGTGGTCCCCATCCCACCCAGAACACCGATATCTGTGGCCAGCCAGTGGAAATCGTGCCCAGCTTCTACCTGCACTAGATGCGACCAGACCTCCGTTTATGCTATGGTGTCTCTTGTCTGTTGTTGTCCTGTATTGTTTTGTATCTGTATGTCGGAAACCACTACTGTTGCTGTAAACACAATTGCCCTTCTGGGACATTAATAAAGACCTTGAATAAAGACCTTGAACCACGACGGCGTGGAACAAACTCCCTAGTCTATACCTTTGACAGGCAGCCTCTGTAGATCATTTTAAAGCACAGCTCAAGACCTATTTCTACACTCTTGCTTTTAGTTTAACTTTTAAAATCCGGTAAAGAACTTTGAGCTGCATTTCATGTCAAGTCACGTCACCTTATTTATATAGCACATTTAAAAATAACATTAGTTGACCCAAAGTGCTTTCCATTTAAAAATGACATCATAAAAACTAAATACAGCATAGTAAAAAGAAACAAACGCAATACCTCATACAAATTATAACAACATCAAAAGGAACATAAGAGCAGTACAATTTATTCATTTATTCAGATGGATCCCCATTAGCTGCCACCGAAGTAGCAGCTACTTTGACTTACTTAAAAACATTCAATGACTAGAGAAGGCCATAAGTTTAAATAGACCTCAGACTGAGCTGAAGGAAATGGAGAAAAGGTGGGTTTTTAGGGTGGATTTAAAGCTTCTGATGGTGGGGCTGGACGATGTAGCCTATACAGTGGAAGACCAGAGTTAACTGAAAAGGCCCGGTCACCTTTGGTTATTAGGTTCGTTGAGGTGACATCAAGGAGAATTTTGGAGGTTGACCCTGAGTACCCTGGAAGCATGGGAGGTGCAGAAACCAAGTACAAAATGTAGGCCTACTAAGGCCTTGCAGCTTTAAAAACAAAAAGTTAAATTTTATTTTTCACTGGTAGCCAGTGCAGTTGGGCCAGAACCAGCTATAGGGTTATGTGTGCACGCGCATCCTGGTTCCAGTCAAAAGTCTCGCAGCTGAGCTTTGGACAATCTGTAGACAGGAGAGAGTGGACAGAGTCAGCCCAGATACGAGTTGCAATAGTGGAAACTGTGATACCTGGATCACAGTTTCCAGGTATGCTATCTATAAGGCCAAACCTCAATGATCAAAAACATTGTGATTAATGATGAAGTTATAAAATGAGGCTTCATTCACAAAATGTGAAGAGAAAATAATGAACAGATTATCACAGGTGAATAAATCAGTGGTTAATACTCAGCTGGCATCAGGTATGGTATGACCATGAGGAGCCGCAGATACATTGAGTAGGGTTGAGTAGCACTGATACAGTAGATTTGTCTCTTGTTTCCCTTTTTTCCTTTTTTGTATTATTATTATGTAGTACTTTATTGTGACCGCAGGTCGCATTTACTATGGAATCATGCATTTCCCGTCAGTGTGTTGGTTAGTTGGTTGGTCACCCCATGCAAGGCCCCATATATGGTGCCCAGGTCACGTGACATCACGTGACATCTTCAGGGATGGAGATCCCTGATGTCATAGTAAATGTGACCTGCTGTCGCAGTTAAGCCCATATATGGAGATCCTTGATGTCATCAATATTGGCCAGCAACTCTACATCTGACCTCAAACCCTTAGATCTCCATATATGGATATGTCAGAACCTGTTCTGACATTTCATATGTTGATCCTTCCCCATCCATCCTTCCTCTTCGATGTCTCCCTTTTGACTTACCTGTCCATTCAAACTCTAGACAGGCCTGCCCCAAAGTTATTAGTGCAGCCGCGCCCGGCAGCCGGCAGAAACTAGAGTTCTCAACAAACAGGCCCGAAAATTAAGGCCCTCATCAAACCCTGTAGTACACTCAAGAGATTGTCCCTGCTACCACCCTTAGATCTCCATATACTGTATGGAGCTGACCTGTTCTAACATTCCATAGGTTGATCTGACCTCATCAAACCCTGTACACTCCTATATGGCCAGTACAGAATAAATGTTATGTTGATCTGACCCATATATATATCCACATTGTGTGTGTGTGTGTGTGTGTGTGTGTGTGTGTGTGTGTGTGTGTGTGTGTGTGTGTGTGTGTGTGTGTGTGTGTGTGTGTGTGTGTGTGTGTGTGTGTGTGTGTGTGTGTGTGTGTGTGTGTGTGTGTGTGTGTGTGTGCGTCGAAGATTTGTTGAAGATTTGCACATATTCACGATTTTTAAAAAATACAAGATTTACAAGTTAATATCACGGCACAAAGTGATGCGCTATGAGCTTGTACATCTTGTAAAAACGTCTACATCTTGTACAATATTAAATCTAAAATGACACAGATGCTTTCCCGGTTTTAATGTTTTAACTTTGGTTTTGTTTTTAAAGTTGTTCTTGCCTTTATTGATATAGGTCACAGGGACAGAAGATCTCTTTTTAAACCCTACCTGAACCTTGAACCCGGTTCAGGGTAGCAGCAGTACAAAAAGTTGCAATTTACATAACAATAAACAGGAAACAGGGAAAATTAAGCCCGCCGGGACCAGGAATCAAAGCTGGCACTCGCTGCCAGGCATCAGAGCCTATACGTTTGCTTCACATTATTTAGGGGATATCCCCTTGAGATGCAGCATCTCAAACCGAGGGGGTCCCATATGACATACCTACAGAATACAAAGACAATGCAGTGCCTTTGAGTTCCCACTGCATATCTTGAAAATATGTGTGCAAAATAAATTAATTCCCCCAAGCATATACTGTATGAATATGGCTACTCATGGCACTACTCACTACCTGATTATTGAATGGCGCTATAGTGACCTTTAATTCCCATGAGAAACTAAAGATATCAGTCAAATTTAAACAAATAGGCCTACCACAAACCCACATAATGCAATTCTTGTGCATTATGCATATGGTCACAATATTTAAATGAGCCAGACTGGCTAACTGATACATGAAAAGAAAAAGGTTAGGATAATGGATGGATGATTTTGAAGCATGTATTGGCCTTAACCCTTAACCTCCCTCCCAGCACAGCCGACTACCTTCCCAGCACATCCAACTGCTTAGTTGGGGGAATCTATTTTTCTACTTTTTAGCAAAATGTGGTGGCCAGGTCACCAAGATTATGTGATATACTTTTATTTGTTAAGTTCATGATGTGTTACAAGGTCTATTTTAATTTGCACAAGATAGATTTATGAAGTGTAAAAACAATAATTATAGGGAGCCAAAACATTTGCGGTGAAGGGACAGACTTTGCCCATGGGCTGCTATTAACCTCCCACTGTCCTGAGCTAAGGTTGCGTAATAGCATTTCACTCCAGTGGTGATGCAGTGCTAATGTTTTAAAGTAGATTAATACATTTGGCCAAGATACATATATTGTAAAGTCTACTCTGTACCCAAGTCACCACACAGAGTCAGGGAGATGCAGGTTTAACATGCCGCAGCGATGTTTTATTCATACAATTGTAATGTCAAATTAAAGCATGCACGTTAACTTAAAGGACCACTTTTCAACCTATCTTCATATAATAGGTCTGTGTCTCATAGGAGGGCTGTGGGCAGGAGGGCTGTCCACCAGTGACATCATCATTAGGCAGATTTTTAAAATCTAAACAAAAATGTTTAGATTTTTACTACCGTGAGAACGATGGCTTCCATTTTCGCATTGCAACTTTTCAGGACCTTGGATTCCCCATCGATGATGGTGGACGAGTTTCTGAACTGCCCACAGAAAATCTGATCGCAGCAGATGATCGTCAAACAACAAACATGGCTGCCCCTGCACTGCTCGTGACCATATCAATCTGGCTATTAAATCGACCTATGATAAATAGTTTCTTTACAGAAACGGCAGGTTTTATAAACATCATCATCCAACATATTTTACCACTTTTGTTTACATGCTAGTAGCGCTCGTTGGTTGTGTTTGTTTGGTTAGCAACCGGGTTAGCCATAGCCACATGATTGACAACAACGTCATCAGCTTTCCTACTATTCTTTTTCAACACTGCTTTGACAACGCCCATCCCAGAAACTGCTGCCGTGGGGCAACAAGATCAAAGCATGACATTTAATAGCATTTAGACCTCTAGGTCTAAATGACCATTGACCCTGCACCCTCTGAGTCAGCACACGGCGCACAGTCCTCCCTGCCTGCTGGTGCGCAATTACGCACTAGCACTCCGGCACCCAGTCAAGGTTCCCGACCGCCTGCAGGGGTCTCTTCCTACCAAAGAGGCTCTGTCAACAGAGGAAACTCTTCCAGAGATATGACTTCACTTTTGACAGTGATTCGAGTGGTTCTTTTTTAGAAAGATGCAGCAGGAGGAATAGAGGAAAATGAAAAAATGCAGGAGGGGCAAGCAGACTTGCGTGGCCAGCAACGACAAAACCGACCTTGGACCCGCAGCTCCACAAGGACACGGTAATCAACATCTCTTCAAAATAACTGTCCAATGATCAATTGTCTCTTGTATTGGCCTTAACCCTTAACCTCCCAGCACAGCCGACTACCTTCCCAGCACATCCAACTGCTTAGTTGCTCTCCAAGTTTATTGTTCGTTCCCTCTACCCAGTCAATGTATTCGGCTTAAAAGTGGACAGATTAAGCTAAAACACTTCTTTTCCAACAATACGGACCTGAGTGCCACAGCTGCCAGTGCTATACCTGCCTCCACCTCTTTCAGACAGAAAGGCACGTTTTGTCCAAACACATGTACTGTAATCAACACGTTGCCCAAACTAATTCGTTGTTGGCTCCTCTATCTGAGTTTGTTGACTACTTCATCAAACCCTATGTACATTCTTTACCAGCATACATTCGAGATTCTACTGATTTTATAAACAATATTTCTGGTATCACTTACTTGCCAGAGGTTTTGGTGATTTTGGTTACATTTTGATGTTGCCAGCCTATACACAAATATACCCCATGATAGTGGTGTAGAGGCTTAGGCTATTATCTTAACAACTGTGATGCCACTGCTAATCCGCCTAATCACTTCAGCATTGAATTTACCAAGTGAGTATTGAAAAAGAATTACTTTTGAGTGTGTGTGTGTGTGTGTGTGTGTGTGTGTGTGTGTGTGTGTGTGTGTGTGTGTGTGTGTGTGTGTGTGTGTGTGTGTGT
Organism: Electrona antarctica; assembly: GCF_951216825.1. Taxonomy (NCBI): domain Eukaryota; kingdom Metazoa; phylum Chordata; class Actinopteri; order Myctophiformes; family Myctophidae; genus Electrona; species Electrona antarctica. The sequence continues at coordinate 19,031,639 of NC_136789.1, read as the reverse complement.
GTGTGTGTGTGTGTGTGTGTGTGTGTGTGTGTGTGTGTGTGTGTGTTGGTGTGTCTGGTACTAGCATGGGTTCCATTTGTGCGCCTAACTATGCTAATTTGTATGTTGGGTTCTTTGAAGAAAATTATGTTTTTAACCCAGAACGAAATGCCTGATAGGCCTACAAAAAGACAGCCTACAAAAAGATGCTCTCTCATTTTCTGTTCATAAAGATAGCCTGATGAAGGCCGAAACGTTGCTGTTTTTTTTTTTACTGCATTTGAAGACAGTGTGCGGGTGTTTTTTTTTATTCCCATTGTTGCATGTCCTCCAAACACAGCTGCTACTGATTACAGAAATGACAAGGACACGGTAATCAACATCTCTTCAAAAGAACTGTCCAATGATCAATTGTCTCTGCTCTCCAAGTTTATTGTTCTTTCCCACTACCAGTGGTGTTGTGGCTGATAATAATTCCCAATGAATTACTCATGCCGGCAGGCTAAGCCTGGGAGCTAAAAACAAACTGTAATGACGTGCCACAAACAATGATAAAATGATTCATACATGTACAAAGAGCTCATAAGTTTAAAATGTTTATATAGTTCAGTGCACCAAATATTACAATACAATTTCCAATAATAAATACGTATGCAATAAATATGTGCAAAGAATACAAATTTAAACAGTGAGCAAACAAAACGTGTATGAACCAAAATATCAAATAAAGTGCGAATGCGGTCAACAAAATGTATCGCTCCCAGCTCACCCTGCCTCCAAGTCCAAGCGTCCTTAGAGTGAGCTGGTAGATACCTATCTGGTGGCCACCCACAGAGACGCTCCCACCAATAGTGAAGCGCCAATGCGGTGCCCACACCCATCACCAACCAAGTGCATCATACAGGCTAACAGTACATTTTGGCTCCTACAAGTGGTGTCAATGTATTCGGCTTAAAAGTGGACAGATTAAGCTAAAACACTTATTTTCCAATAATACGGACCTGAGTGCCACAGCTGCCAGTGCTATACCTGCCTCCACCTCTTTCAGACAGAGAGGTTTTGTCCAAACACATGTACTGTAATCAACACGTTGCCCAAACTAATTCGTTGTTGGCTCCTCTATCTGAGTTTGTTGACTACTTCATCAAACCCTATGTACATTCTTTACCAGCATACATTCGAGATTCTACTGAATCTTTTTTATAAACAATATTTCTGGTATCACTGACTTGCCAGAGGATGTGATTTCGGTTACATTTGATGTTGCCAGCCTATACCTCCTCCGTTTTGAATCCAAATCCAGACAGTATTACCCGTTTTCAATTTAATCATCATGCTAAAATATGTTTATAGGTTGTGTACAGGTTTAATAGAAGAAAATCCCCTGGCTTTTCTGCCGTCTCTCTGTCACTTTGTAAACAAACCACTCTGCATACGCGTGGACCTACGTCCCATAGCCTGGAGGAATGCAACGCTCTGATTGGTTCAGAAACTTAGATCCTGCCGTCTGAGGCTGAAACTTCAAAATAAAAGGCCCAAAAAAATCCATTTCACTACACCTTTAAGATGGCTCAGGAGCCACTCAGCAAAATTCCAAAAGTCCAAGGGCCGCAAGTTAAAAATGTCAGTATTATTTTTGAAACGTGTACAAATTCATTTTGTACATGGTGCTGATGCTCTCCATAGAAAATCTGTTGGTTCCATCAATTTAACCCATTTAATCCAACCGATGGATTGCGAGGACGTGTACACACATCCTAGCGCATTTTCATTGATATCAAACGAAAGAAAAATATTCAGATTTCTTTTCGAGGTAAGCAAGCAAAATGATTTCTTTTCTATAGAAGTTTTATTGAATCTGTTCTCATGTTTTGTATGGTTGCCTGGTACGGTAATCTGACCCTGGCAAACAAGAACAGGTTCAGCAGCCTCGTCAAAGTGGCCAGTAAGATTTCTGGGAGAACCCAAGCCCAACTCATAGAACTGTACAAGAGGCAGATGCTTAAAAGAGCCTCCTCCCTCCTGGAGGTATCGGATCACCCACTTCGGTCTGAGTTTGAACTGTTGCCCTCAGGTCGTCGGCTGAGGGTGCCCACTACAAAGACTAATCGGTTCAAACTATCCTTTGTCCCGGCTGCTATTCAACTGCTGAACAGCAGATAGCACTTTATTCTTGCCTCTTTGCACATACTGCCCACTAATGCACTTTTGCTGACTTTGCTACTTTGAATGTCATGAATTCTCTGTCTCTAGTGCCCTGTTCTTAGATCTCAGTCTTGTATTGAATGTTGTTGTTGTGTGTATTTTTTACTATGATCTGGCTGCAAACCAATTTCCCGCAAGGGACAATAAAGCTAACCTTGACCTTGACGGTTTTTGTACGGAACGGAAGGGGGGGGGGGGGGGGGGGGGGCTTTCAGAGTAAAAGCTGCCATATCTGCGCGGCACCCCGAGCTGCTATTTTGAAAGAAATCCCAGCGCTGATTGTGTTTAATGTCCGTCAAAGCGTCTAGTGTGTCTGTTGGTGTACTGTAGGTCTGGTGTCTCACAGTGAGACGGTTACCCCAGCATCACCACGCAACTGTTTTAGGTGCATGGATCACTGGGGACGTAGAAGAGGGACTTGCCAGCATGCCAGTAGATTTGTGCTCTTTTGTGTTTAATTATCTCCGCCATGCAGGCTGGGATATGACAGCTGGGGGGGGTGAGGTTCGTGTGCGTGTTTATTTGCCTGAGAGCAGCTAATCTCGGGCACTGCTGGACCAGGTGTGAAACTTGGCATGCACACTCCCAGTAGGCCAGTCCAGGGACCAGGCGAGATTTTGGTACCATTTTGGTGGCCGTAACTTTTTTGTATTTTTGTCTTCCTACATGTCTCTAGTTTAAATTTTGGTATGATAACCAAAATTGGCCTACAGTGGCCAATGGGGGTCTATAGATGCATTAGTATGTACCCCCCTTCCCGACAAGGTGGTATGACAAGGTTGGTCCCAGCATTGGAAACCTGAGGTTGTCTAGAATCAATTTGTATCTCTATATTTGGTCTATCTCTAAATTTGAGCGCGCCACAGTCTCCGAAAGACAGTCTCACTGGTGTTCCAGCCAAAAACTCACAGGGGTCTCATAGGGGTAATAAAACATTGACCAAAAAAAGAGAAGGAGAAAAAAAACACACTTTGGACCATTTGTTTTCCCTGGGATCATCAACATCTGTATATTAGAGGTCCTATGGATGCCAAAAATCCAAACTAGAAAGATAATAATAATAATAAGGGGGGTGCGCGGGGACCCCTCCTGGGGCCTCTACTGAACGTTTTCTGGACGTTTTTTGCTGTTTCTGTCAAGATGATAGAGTCAAGATGTGCTTGAATCTGAATAATAACCACTTTAATGAATTCCGTGGGTCCGAAAAAGTGTGGTCATTTGTGTCTGTATATTGTTTACTTCAACGCTTATGCAATTTCTGTTATCTCCATTGTATGGTTCATATTGGGGGTAAGAAAGGGTTAAAAATAACCCCCATGGGACATTAGTTGACCCGGGCAACAAGAAGTACAACATTTCGACCCTTACGGGTCTTCGTGACGAAGACCCGTAAGGGTCGAAACGTTGTACTGAATAAAAATGTCCTGGGAGCAGAGACACAGTGCGGACAACCCTTCCTTTTCATTGTACGTATATTTTTGTCCAGCACCTGTAGAATTTCTGGAGATGTGCGTGCTTCCTTTTCGATCTCATGTTGTCAGCCCCCTCCCATACTGTATGTAAAATACAACTATTTTAAAGGCTGTATATGTCTTTTGGTAGCTGTTGATTTTGGGGGAGTCGATTCCTAACACAGTGATACATTAATTTAAAAAAACGATTAACTTCCAGCAGCTGAGGATCGTGATTTGATTTGTGAACCTTCTCCCAGACGGCATTATAACTATACTTGGCATGTGAACAGGGTAGCCTGAAACACATGTACCAGTTTGCTGGCTTCCAGTGATGGAAAGTAACTAATTTCCTTGTTTGGTTTACTGTACTTATGCACAATTTTGATGCGCTACTTTTACTTTACTTGAGTGTTTCTTACTTTATACCTTTACGACATAGATCTCTCATAAGCAAATATTTTACTGTTTACTCCACTATAATTATTTGAAAACTTTAGTTACAAGTTACTTTGTAGATTTAGATGATTACAAAACACACACAAACCAAAGATGTGCCCTACAAAGCATTACAGGCTGAATCGCTACATCCACTTCAAACAGTGAGATCACTCAGATTGCGGCAGTATTGAGTTCACAAGTTCCCTCCTCCTGCCTGCATCTGGGCTCTCTCAAGCAGAAACAAAGCCGGAAGCAGCGGGGCAAAAATCTGATATCTCCATAATAATTTTGAGTTGTAGTCTTGTTAGGTTGTGTTTACATTTTCGCTGTGGCACAGCTTCAAATGTCATCAGTCTCGCGTTGATCCCGCCTCTAGCGGCCGCATATCGCTCCAATCAGAATTGTTTCGGAGTACATTGTCTCTGCCGAGAGAGTCCAGATGGGAAGCAGGAGGAGGAACCCACTACTGCCATCATCTGGCGGAGTCAGGTTAGGTCAGACCACCTCTTAAAGGGACACTTCACCCTTTTTGCACAAAAAAAATATGTTAATGGAATTTAGAAGATTTAGAACACTTTCCTGGGGGTCTTTATGTGTGTAATATGTGGTTTTAGATATTTTAGATTTTAGCAGTGAGCCCAGTGTCTCTGATGTCATCGACACTGGGCTCACACACTTTCCCCGCCGTCAGAATCTAACTCTCCACTGTCCCCCTATATTATATTACAACCATGATCTGTAGCCAGCGGACACTCCTGACAGTGGTCTGTAAACAGGGACAAGAGGAGGCTGTGTGTCTGTCTGTCTGTCTGTCTGTCTGTCTGTCTGTCTGTCTGTCTGTCTGTCTGTCTGTCTGTCTGTCTGTCTGTCTGTCTGTCTGACTGACTGACTGACTGACTGACTGACTGTGTGTGACTGTGTGCGTGCCTGCCTGCCTGCCATATTTATTATTATGATTAGGAATATTTTTTATAATGATTTGGAATTAATTTGTCTTTTGTGCAAACTGCCTATAGGCTATATAGATAGCTGAATAAGACTGTATTTTAACATGAATCATAATGGTGGTAGGCCTACTTGGGAGCCAAATATTGTTGTAAAAAGGTTGAGAACCACTGATTTAACCATATTTCTGTTGTCTTTTTCTTAATTTCATAGGCTCAACATTCTTGTCTGGTTATCAATAGTAAAACTTGTTTTATAATTAAATAGAGTTCCGCTTAAAAGTAATCCAAAAGTAACTGAAAGTAATTTGTAACTGTAGGAAAGTAATCTTCCCGACGCACGCTATTAAGCAAAGCTTAATTTGCGCACCGGCCAGTCAGCTGACTTTTAAAGGGAATGGCACCCACCATGCTGATTGGGTTGATGGAGGTGATGCCCAAAACACACCCATGACTAATTCAGGGACGTTTTACGCATGCACAGTGCCATGGCGGAGAGCGCAAATTACCGCACCCATAATAGCAAAATGATATTGGTCACGCCTCCATTTCTTAAATTATGTAATATGACATGGCGGAAACTATGACACACATAATGGAGCTGCATGACTCTAAACTAAGGTAAATATGTAGTGGTACTCTCTATAGACGCTTTTTTATTTAATTTTGTATAGAGTCTGTTTAAAATACACTTTGTTTTCTGAGGGACTGCCCATAAGTCAGACATCCCGTTAGTCAGACCTGCATGGCCAGACTCACCCGTACTGCGGGTTAAAAATCACACTCCCAACATGCGTGGCGGGCTACAGTGAAGCTGTCCTGCGGGTTAAAAGTCACCCATGGAGGTTAGGGTTAGGTTAACAGGGTTTGGGATAGTGTTAGTAATGGTCTGACTAACGGGACGTCGGACCAATGACAGTTACCGTTTAATGATGTCTTATCTTGTTTTGCTTTCTTATTGTATTGCTCTTATGTTGCTCTTTTTTTAACGTTTTTGTTTCATTTTGTGGTTCATTGTGCAGCACCTTATAATGTTTTGAAAGGTGCTTTATAAATACAAATGTACTACTTACACCACCGATGCCCTGTTGTTTTATGTCTCACATACGGTATATTCATAATGTAACTTGTAATAATGGTTACTGGGCCCGGACGGTTAGCTCCACCATCTGGGCACCTAGGCTGCCAAACCAGCCGGACGGCGTGCCGCAGGTTTGACTCCCGAACCTGATGGCCTTTGCCGTGTGCAGCGTGTCACTCCCCATCTCTCCCCCTTTTCTGTCTGACTACTGTTCCCTATCAATAAAGGCCCAAAACAATATAGCCCCAAAACAAATCTCTAAACTAGAAAAAGTGCCCTTCTGGGCACAGGTCTCCACCAGGAGGATAGGAGTGTGTGTGATGTTTGGCAAAATGTTTAGGAGTAATATAAACATGTTATTTTTTTTATTTCTTTGCAACAATTTTCTTCATTTTGTTGAGGAAATGCAGATCCAAGATCACTCATAGCATCTCTGAGGATAGAATTCTGGATGAGCAGGACATGTGCAGTATTTTGTACAAAACGGGCCACTCCTGAAAAATTTGGAAGGCAATCTTAGCCAATCAGTGTAGAATCTGAGAAATCCAACAGACTCGTCTTGATCACATGACTACAGAGATCATGTGTACCGATTTGCGTGACATTTAAAAACTGACCAATCATGTGAGCTTTGGAAGCCAATCTTAGCCAATCAGGATGGAAGATGGGAAATGGTGCAGATCCGTGTTTATCACATGACTATGGAGATAGTGTATACCGAATTGTGTGATGTATGGATAAAATGTGTACGAGTAATCTACAGAAATGTGTTTTGCCTAAATCGGCCTCATGGTGGCGCTATAACAGGTCGTTGAGGAATATTTGGGGCAGAGGTTCGTCATTGGCATCCAGGGAGTGTGTGTGCAAAGTTTGGCATGGATCGGGCCAACGTTGCCGGAGATTAGCTGGTAACGGACGGACGGAAGGAAGGACGGACAGACGGACACACGCACACACACGGACGGAGTGCAAAACATACTCTCTCCCCATGCCTTCGGCCTGGTGGAGACAAACATACTCTCTCCCCATGCCTTTGGCCTGGTGGAGACAAAAATAATAATAATTGGAGATTTCGAGTAAGGCTGGTCTTTTACTGTAGCATTTACTTTAAAACTCACCATAACCACTTAAACCCGAGAACCCTATACTGCATTGACAGGGTCTATAGGATCTACAGGCTCACACACTATAGCTTGCAAATCGGCTATTTTCTAATGTTCAGTTACTTTGAAAACAGCTACAGAATAGGAAAGGACAAATCACTTCAACCACCAGTACACCCTGATTGCACTTCATTGCAAATCTTTCTAGAATCCTATAAGGCTGCATATCCACTATAAGAACCCTTCAACCCAGACAGGATAAAAAAACCATTTGTCAGATGATGGCCTGCTGTGAATAAGGATCAATGGATTATACCTCTCACTCTCTATGCTGATGCTACTGCTAGAATGAAGGACATATTTGCATATTGATGACTCTTTCCTGCATTGTAAAAATATGTGTTTTTGGATTCATTCTAATGTCATTTGAGGTCTGCAATAGTGCAATTGTGATTGTGTTCCACATTGTCCATTGGTTTTACACTCTGATTTTCTCTTGTAAAGAGAGTGCTATTTTCAAAAACTTCACATCTCAACAAGGCAAAGGTTGTCCTTGACATCAAGGATCCTTGACAACAGATGAAATATGGAGTCCATATATTGAACACCTTTGGGAGAACAGTTTGTTTCAGTACACAATAGCATTATTCAATAGAAAAAGCACACCCGTGTGAAGTGAGGGGCACTAATATATTATTAAAGTATAACTCATGTTGATTATGTGATGTAATAATGATGTAAAACAAACGGTGCCAACACAAACATTACATTCTCTTTATTGTTAACCCATTTAGACCGTAGGACGTGTGGAAACGTCATAACTAATCCAACCAACGGATTGCTAGGACTAGTATAGGCCTACACATCCTAGCGCATTTTCATTAATATCAAGCAAATATAATGTAAAACTAGAAAAAGTGCCCTTCTGGGCACAGGTCTCCACCAGGAGGATAGGAGTGTGTGTGATGTTTGGCTAAATGTTTAGGAGTGATATAAACATGTTTGTTTGTTTTTTGCAACAATGTTCTTCATTTTGTTGTGGAAATGCAGAGCCAGATCACTCATAGCATCTCTGAGGATAGAATTCTGGATGAGCAGGACATGTGCAGCATTTTGTACAAAACGGGCCACTCCTGAAGACTTTGGAAGGCAATCTTAGCCAATCAGTGTAGAATCTGATAAATCAAACAGACTCGTCTTGATCAAATGACTACAGAGATCATGTATACCGATTTGCATGAGATTTGGATGAAATCTGTGCGACTAATATAAACAATGTGTTTTGCAGAAATCGGCCTCATGGTGGCGCTATAACCGGCAGATGTGGAGGGATGCAGGGAAAATGTTTTTCCATGGCCTCTAGGGAGTGCGCATACAAAGTTGTACACAGATCGATGCAGTTATAGGTAAAAACAGGAATTGCCCTGTTATAGCGCTACCATGAGGCTGGTTTGGAAAATAAATTGTGTCATGTCGTCCTCAGCCTAGTGGAAAAGTGCGTGTATAATTTCACGTAAATTGCACACTGTGTTTGTGATTTGTGGCATTTTGTTCGAAACGGACCAATCATGTGAGCTTTGGAAGCGAATCTTAGCCAATCAGGAAGGAAGATGGGAAATGGTGCAGATCCGTGTTGATCACATGACTATGGAGATAGTGTATACCGAATTGTGTGATGTATGGATAAAATGTGTACGAGTAATCTACAGAAATGTGTTTTGCCTAAATCGGCCTCATGGTGGCGCTATAACAGGCCGTTGAGGAATATTTGGGGCAGAGGTTCGTCGGTGGCATCCAGAGAGTGTGTGTGCAAAGTTTGGCGTGGACCGGGTTAACGGTGCCGGAGATTAGCGGGTAACAGACGGACGGAAGGAAGGAAGGACGGACGGACACACACACACACGGACGGAGTGCAAAACATACTCTCTCCCCATGCCTTCGGCCTGGTGGAGACAAATATTCAGATTTTTTTTTGGAGTTGGCCTTTCCTTCTGCACCATACTCCTTGCTCTTCACACATGCGCGTTGTCGTTCACTTCCCATTCACAAACAGCATGTACAACTTCCTGGTCTCAACTGCGCATGTTTCTTTCCTTCCATGGAGCAACATGGCGTCCACCGTACGGTCTTCGCTTCTCGTCCTCTTTAGATAGTCCTTGGTATGCCGCTCAGAAAGAATGCCTCATATCTCCTAATCTAAGGAGCTCTCCGTGGTTTTGACCAGATGGATATACTAAGTATATATGCAAATGAACCAACTGTGTTGTGAAAAAGGTTCACAGTTGTCACTGTTCATGAGTAATTATTATTGCAAATGAAGTTACAATCAGAGAGCATAAACTATTTATGTAAATATTGTAGTTTGCCTTGCATGCGTCTGTCTGTCTGTCTGTCTGTCTGTCTGTCTGTCTGTCTGTCTGTCTGTCTGTCTGTCTGTCTCTGTCTGTCTGTCTGTGTCTCTCTCTCTTTCTCTCTTGCCAGTTGCATCCATGCAACTGCCATATTTACCTTTCACGTGTTGATGATTAAGCACTTAAAAGATGGCTTTATCCATTATCCAATGTTTCGCAAATAGCCAATCTACAAGCTCATGTAGCCTGACATGTAGATTGGTTATTGTCTCCACCAGGCCGAAGGCATGGGGAGAGAGTATGTTTTGCACTCCGTCCGTGTGTGTGTGTGTGTGTCCGTCCTTGTCTCCACCAGGCCGAAGGCATGGGGAGAGAGTATGTTTTGCACTCCGTCCGTGTGTGTGTGTGTGTGTCCGTCCGTGTGTGTGTCCTTCCGTCCGTCCGTTACCAGCTAATCTCCGGCACCGTTAACCCGGTCGATGCCAAACTTTGCACACACACTCCCTGGATGCCAACGATGAACCTCTGCCCCGCATTTTCCAGAACGGCCTGTTATAGCGCCACCAGGAGGCCGACTTTTGTAAAACACATTTTTTGATATTACTCCTCCAGATTCTGTCCAAAAATCTCACAAATCGTTACACAGTATCTCTATGGTCATGTGCTCAAGTCGGATCTGTCCGATATTTCATATTCCATCCTAATTGGCTATAATTGGCTTTCACAGTTTGCAAGATTGCCCCGTTTTGAACAAAAGCTTCAAATCATGAACACAGCATGCAACTTACGTGAAATCTTTCACACATTTTCTTACTAGGCTGAGGAATATATCCCACCCTTTTCACATTGGCCTGTTATAGCGCCACCAACAGGTTGATTTTTGCAATCATCCAATTGCCATCAAAGGCAAACATGTTTATATTACTCCTAAACATTTTGCCAAACATCTCACACAGTCCTATCCTCCTGGTGGAGACCTGTGCCCAGAAGGGCACTTTTTCTAGTAGTATCTATTCCTTGTATGATGATATAGCTGTATCCTATGGCAGTGATTTTCAACCAGTGGTCCGGGGACCATCAGTGGGCACTGGGGGCGTGTTCCCTCCTCCGCGTCATCAGTGCCCATACCCGAGACGGGGTTGGCGAAAGGGCCTTTCTGTGTGGAGTTTGCATGTTCTCCCCGTGCCCCGTAGGATAGGTACCCTCACAAAAAACATGCAGTATATAATCCTGGTCTCTAAACTACCTCCCCCTGGCCAGCCGGGGCGCCTGATGGAGGGGAAAAGAACTGGTCGGAATAACGCGTTCCCTCCACGCGCTACGTCCGGCCAGGGAAATTGCCCCTGTCAGGTGAAAAGAAGCAGCTTGGACTCCTCATGCATAGAAGGAAGCATGAGGTCAGTCCGCCCCCCCAGGTTGGCAGAGGAATTGTGTAGCACCCAGGATTACATTAGATATTTAGATTTGTGCATGTGCATGTGCGTGCATGATGTGCACGTGCATGCATGATGTGCGTGTGCACGTGCAGTGCACGCACGCGAGCTCCGGCACCTAATAATTTACAAAGCACTGGTATAATCATTTAGCTGGGGGCCACCTGGAACCCCCAGGACCACTGATGGTCCCCGGACCACTGGTTGAAAATCACTGCCATAGGATACAGCTATATCATCATACAAGGAATAGATACAATAACCAATCTACATGTCAGGCTACATGAGCTTGTAGATTGGCTATTTGCGAAACATTGGATAATGGATAAAGCCATCTTTTAAGTGCTTAATCATCAACACGTGAAAGGTGTAGGATTCTGTACACAATCTATAATCTAACAACACAAATCAAAATTTCCTGATTTGAGAGAGAGAGAGAGGGAGAGAGAGAGAGAGAGAGAGGGGGAGAGAGAGAGAGAGAGGGAGAGAGAGAGACACGCTTCTGCTGCTTGTACTGTAGTTTGTGTGGAACAGCGACAGCAGACGATGGTCGAGTCTGAACCTGTTCGTTTTTCCTTCATTCGAGCGTTAATTTGCAGTTTAGCATCGGAGTAGCCTATAATTACTTACTCAGCTGAATGACGGCGAAATTAATGTGACTGCTGCCCTGGTTGTTAAGTGTCTACAGGACTGACAGGCTCTGCTCTGCAAGGAATACCGGTATCTAACCGAGAACTGACAGCTTGTTCGGGGCACTTGCCTTTCCAAACACCGTACTGGGAACGGAACGGAACGGACCATGATTGACGGGAAAGTTTTGCGCACCAGGCTTGAGAAATCAGAATACTGTTCATGATTAACTTCATCCCAGGTAAGTTATAGTTATAGTTTTGACGAATTCACACGGTCACACCTTAACGCCTAATTGTTAGTGACTCTAAAGCTACTACATGGGGCTATTTTGGTGCTTTAGGTCTAATTTGTCTATTGACCTTGTCATTATTGTTGCTTTGGACTGATGGAGAACAGCTTGGATCCAATCAAGTTTATTTGGACTGTCAACATTGTAAAAAGGATGTAATGCTGAGCCTGAGACAGTGGTGTAGGCTAAACTAAAGTAGCTATATGGTTTAAACTAAAGTTACTTACATTTATTTTACAGTTACTTTGATTTAGTTTATTAATACAACACATAGCTATATAACATAGGCTATTGAGCTTCGGCTGTTTTTTTCCCGAGGCTTATAAATGTCAATAAATACTTTATGAAACGCCTATGGGAAAAATGAATGGGGAATTATTTCCTGGTGTCCTCGTCGTTCTGAAAGGGGCAGGACTGCGACGCTCTAGACTGCGTATTGTGATCAAATGATAAAGGATGGTGATGGTGCATTATTATTATGTACCCTTTTCATATCAAGGTCCATTATTAATTTGGCATTTGAGCCACGGACCACCACTGAGGACACAAAGGCTCTCAGACCCAAAACGTAGAATATTTTGTTATCAATACAATTTTGTCAAAAATTCATGCAGTATTGATGTGGATACGATTTTGTTAACAATTCCAGGTACCATGCAGGCGAGATAACAGGCAAACATTGATCAAAATAACAATTCTTCTACATTCTCTAATTGTGTAGACGTCCTGTAGGCTAAATTAAAGGGATATTTCACTTTCAAAAAAACTTTTGGTCATTTTATCATCTACTCAGGCTTATATGAACACCTCAGACAGTTTACAAGTCGCTCGATTCATTTTTATTTGATATTCATTTTAGCTGCCCCATCCTATACAAACCCATTGTATAATTTTAACCATGATAGATTAATCAAAAACACCCATACTCTTTTCTGGTGACTGATATTGTTCTAATACGTGAGGGGGCGTTTTTTATTACTTTTTTAATGTATTTTTATAAATGTTTTGGAAAAGAAGCTCCTGAGGACAGAGGAGACAAAACAAAATCAAAAATAATTATTACAAATAAATAAAAACAGTAAATGAAAAAACACGGCTCCCTCACATATTAGAAGTTACAAATATCTCAATTCTGAATCAAGCAACTTAAAAACTGTCTGGGGTGTTCACATAAGCCTGAGTAGACGACAAAATGACCAAAAGTGTTTATGAAAGTGAAATATCCCTTTAAGTAATGCAGATGTTTAACAATAATTTAACTCTTGAGAGTGTAAAATGGCCCTTAAGTTACGGGTCCATTTGGTTTCATTTTACACTCTCACGAGTTAAAGATCTAAAAGGGTCTATTTGGTTAGCAACTCTCCATCATCTAGCTGGGGATTCCCTGGGACGCCCTCAAGGACCACTGGTGTGTCCCGGATAACTGCATGGTTGAGAACCACTGCAGTAGCACAAAGTAATTTAACTTACCAGCTGCAACATATGCATTCCAATAGTATGAAATTATTAAATTAGAAATTTAAATAGGGCTGAAGACTTTAATGTAGCCTATGTTTGTAATTATAATCGGAATGTACAAAGCAACTAAAGTTTTCATTTAATTGTAGTGGAGTAAAAGTAGCCTACAATATTAGCCTCTGAGATGTAGTGGAGAATTAAAAGTACTAAAGAGAGAGAGAGATGCAGGTACAGAAGTTATCGTTGTTCTTTATCAGTTAATTGCAAATAAAGTCACTCACTTGTCTAATCAAGTCTAGTCACATTAGACTGCTAATGTGACTAGTAAACTAGTCTTAATGGTGGTTGTATTAAATTGTACATGGTTTTCTTGTCACAACAGCTACAAATCTTGTCATGTTTTCAAACTCATTGGTGTTTGTAATTTGTGTGAAGTTATGTGCGCCTCTGGCTCTGATAACTTATCTTGCTATACAGCTGGCAGATATAGAAAGTGTGCAGGTAGCTCAGATTTCAGCTCTCACTGAGCCTGTGTTTTCTTCTCTTGTCTTGTTTTGGATCAGTCACAGTGCTCAGGTATTCTGCCACTGTGTATGCTCTGTTTAGTGCCAAATAATATCTTTACATTTTGCGCAGGTTTTGAGTTGTTTCTTTCCTACATGTCAGATGGACGGTGTTCTTTTGTTTTGTTCTCTTCTCATTTGGTTTAGTACAGTAGGTTGTATCTCTCTCTGGCACGCACCCACCCATGCACGTACACTTCTCTTGTCTTGTTTTGGATCAGTCACAGTGCTCAGGTATTCTGCCACTGTGTATGCTCTGTTTAGTGCCAAATAATAGCTTTACATTTTGCTCAGGTTTTGAGTTGTTTCTTTGTCATATGGACGTTGTTCTTTTGTTTTGTTCTCTTCTCATTTGGTTTAGTACAGTGGGGTTTATGTCTCTCTGGCATGCACGCACGCACCCAGTCACCACCCACGCACGTACGTACACACATTTATATTTAACATACATGCTGGCCCTCATTTTTCCACCCCTGTGAGTCATATCACACACCATATGCACATATGGTGTGATTCTATTATATGACTCTAAAGCGTAGGCTTCTCTAAGCATGGCGCAGCCAGACTTCATCCGCCCCTAATGCATATGCATATGCCCCGTGCAGCACAGTGGTATATTAGTATCACAACGTGAGGCTAGGCTCCTCTAGACACAATACTTATTAAGTTATCATAATTGACTGTTATGTGTTAATGGTTTCTGTTTTCTGGAGAGAGAGAAAAAGAACTAAGCTTTTAAATTGCTCAGCACTGAAGCCTGGCAGTAGGAGGAGGGCAGTCAGATTTATTTTATGTGTCCACATTATTCATTATTTCTCAGGTTGAAGTGGTCACTTCATAATGTTCAATTGAATACACACATTATTACATAAAACAGTGATGTAAAGTACATAGTTGATATTAGATTGCAAGTGCTACTTATCTGGTAATCTCCAGATGATGCTTATAGCCACTTGACATTCTTTTTTTAAGCCAAAGAAATGTAACAATAATTATGTTGCCTATTTGAGCACTGCTGAACTGATGGGATATGTTGTATCTATTGAAAAGGTGGAGACGGAGGAGGCAACTAGGAGCCTCCTCTGTCTAAACAAGGAATTAAACAAGGAATTCGACCTTAAACCATTCCTGTAACATGTCTTGTGTATTTGTTATTGCATTTTACATAATTGTCTCCACCAGGCCGAAGGCATGGGGAGAGAGTATGTGTGTGTGTGTGTGTGTGTGTGTGTGTGTGTGTGTGTGTGTGTGTGTGTGTGTGTGTGTGTGTGTGTGTGTGTGTGTGTGTGTGTGTGTGTGTGTGTGTGTGTGTGTGTGTGTGTGTGTTATTACTCCTCCAGATTCTGTCCAAAAATCCCGCAAATCGTTACACACTGTTCACACATATTCCATCCTAATTGGCTAACATTGGCATTCAAAGTTTGCAGGATTTTCCCGTTTTGAACAAAAAGCCTCAAATCATGAACGCAGCGTGCAATTTACGTGAAATCTTTCACAGACTTCCCTACTAGGCTGAGGAATATATCCCATCCTTTTCACATTGGCATGTTATCGTGTCTCTACACCTGACCTCAAATCTCAAACACTCTCCATATATGGATATATGTCAGAACCTGTTCTGACATTCCATATGTTGATCCTTCCCCATCCATTTAGTTATTAGTGCAGCTACGCCCGGCAGCTGGTGAAAACTAGAGTTCTAAACAGGCCCACCTGCAACCAGGTTGCTTCTCGCCCTCAGGCGTCTTACTGGTAATATTGCATTTTAATTTGTATTCTCTATAGCTGACTGTTATTTTGTGACTGGTATTCTGTATGGACAATTGTTGTCCTTTCCACTCTTCCCTGTACCTGCATGACACCTGCATTTCCCCATGAAAATAAGTTCAGTCGATCCTGAGGATGCGGCTGAAAGTCTTCAGCTACCTGAGACAGTGCAGACGGACGTCTGTGAGCCTTTTCTGCAACATGTGTGGTGTTTGTAGCCCATGTGAGATCATTAGAGATGTACTACTTGCAGTCTAGCACTCTTAGCTGAAACTGTCTTGTGCTGTCGAAATGCCGCAAAAATAATCACGAATGAGTCAGCGGTAATTAAATGATGAGTCACAGCGTAGGCAGGCTCTGATCCCGTTGGGGCCTCAGAGCCCGAGCAGTGCCGAGCACTCATGGTGAACGCAGAGTACCGGTGTGATGCATGATGATGATGTACCTGGTCACCGCATGCATTCTGAACGGATTTCTGTCATTCAAACTCTGTAATATGAAAAGTCTGATTGCTGATTCCTTGTGCCAGTTGTGGTTTTATCATCAGCTAATAATCAAAGTGTACAACGTAGGGCTTTAAGCAAATAGTCGACAATTCAACTAGTCGACTAGTAAATGCACTAGTTGACCTTGTTGGTACTAGTTGACTAGTTGATAATTATATTAAAACAAAAAAGATCAGCTAGAATGCTATATTATAGTCACCAATGTGCACCGTTTTTAAATGTACAAATATTATTATTATTATTATTATTATTATTTTACACAATAGGTAGTTAAACAACTACCGGTAGTCAACTTGTCGACTAGTAAACTAGGCAACTAGTCAACTAGTAAGGATCAGCCTTATGTGAAATGTATTTGAGTCACTTCCCTTCTGCGTCTATCAAAGCTACACTCGATTTGAGAGGGGGGGGGGGGGGGTGAGAGTGAGTCACACTAAATCGCTGCCCATGACTGTTGTAGACACAAGGGCACATACAATAACAATACAATAGTAAAAGACAGCCAGTGTTGTTCTCACTCACAGCCACTGTGAGTGAGAACAACAACCTATAATTATTTCATACGTCAAAATTGTGTCACTCCACAGGCTCGGCGTGCTGATCTAAAACAAACTGTATGGGGTGCAGATTCAAAGCAATACTACACATGAAAAGAACAACCACACTCGCAAGTTGAAAGTCTTTTTTTATCTTCTTTTTCTGCCTTTATTGCTAGATTTACAGTAGATCTGACAGGACATGGGGAGACATGGGGGGGGGGGGGGGGGGGTGATACGCAGCAAAGGTCGTCAGTATCTGGAGTTGAACCCGCGACACACGGCAAGTTTAAAGTTTTTCTTTTTTTTTTAAAGATATTTTTGCCTTTATTGATAGATCACAGTAGGTAGACAGGAAACGGGGAGAGAGATGGGGAAGACACACAGCAAAGTTCGCCGGGATGGGGATTGGGACTCAAACCCGCGACACACTGTCATGCTGGATTACCAGCAAAGGTGCCTGGACCGCTAAGCCGGCCCAGGCCAAGTTCATATGCTGCAGCTGCAGCAGCCGTCACAGAGTAACAAATGCGGTTTTGCCTGTTGACCTTTGTCAGCTCATAACGTAGATAAGCTGCTGAATGCCAACAGGCTCGAAAAGTGTTTATTGCATCCTTTGCTGTCAAGTTAAATTTGTACTGTGTGCTGTACCACACAGTACACCAGAGAGACGTAGGTCGCATTCACACCAGAATGCTTTACTGTGATTAAAACGAATCCTGCTGCGTATTGTCGGAAAGTGCACTTCGTTTGGCAGGTGTGAAGCCTCATTCTAATCCTAATGCGCATCGAAGAACCGCATTCTACTCCACCAAAAAACGGGGGTTTCGCTTCGCTTCCAATCGCACTTGATTTCGATTCAGTGCAGGAGTAAATGCAATCCGCAGCAAATAAAGGAAATTAAGCAAACTATGTCTCATGAGGAGCTAAACGCAGTTGGAGACAGAGAAGGGATTTTAGTTTTACGCAGCGCAAAGATGTCCCGTTAGTATAGCCGTTACCGTGGATACACGTGGGCAAATAAGGAGACTGAAGCCCTCATTGAAATATGAGGACGAGTACATTAATCAATTGCTTTACCCATTCAGGACAGGAACCCCTTTTGGTGTTTTGAGCATTATGTTATACTTAAGCTATTGAAAAATAGCAGATCTACAAGCTCATAGCGCGAGCTTGTGGATCTGCTATTTTTTTTAAATCGTGAAAAAATCGTATTATTTCAGAGAGTTTTTACCTCCACATGCCCAAAAGAACAGTGCGCACGCAAGCGCACACGTACGTAGAATCCAATGGCTGCTCACTGCACCTAGTTGTTATAAGATGGGTAAAATGCAGAGGAGTTTCACCTAATATACACACGCACGCACGCACGCACACCACAAGAGAGTGTGAGAGAGAGAGAGAGAGAGAGAGTGAGAGACGTCTAGTCCCCGACACACGTTACCCTAATTTTACATCCTAACTATTAGGCCTACTCAAAGTATAATATAAACACCATAGATTTCACTGTGTAGTTTATGAATTGAACACATTGATAAAGTTCCCTGCTGCATTTCCAATTGCTGCGGATGACAGTGCAGTGTGAAGGCAAACGCAGCAAATTAAATATGCAAGAATGATGCAACTTCTCCGCCCTGAAGTGTGAATGCGACCTTACAGTAAGCATGTTAAACACCTACATCAAATGCATAGAGATGGTGTAGGACAGGTGCCTCCGTAATGTAGGATCATAGGTAAACCGTAATCTAGGAACATAGGTAAACCGAGAACCTAAAGGCTATATTTATGTAACAGTGTTATATAATTGCACAAAATATGATACAAATAATTGCTTCTACCTGACTTAATTCTCCATGGTTCATGTGTATAAGAGTACATAGTGCATTAGAGGTCACAGCTCCTTTAAGTCCTTGCCCCCCGTATAAATGCTCTGCCACACCTCCACCTCTTCCTTCTGTATTTCCGCATGGAACGAGGTGGGTTTTGTTGTTCTCTATATAACAAAATAAGCATTGTACTTGTTGCAAAATGATTTATACGGTGTTTGTTCAACTCTGTTTAGAGAGGAGTCCTTGCATTAAGAACTAACGTGGAGACGTGTCTGTGATTATTCTTTGTCAGGTATGTTACGTTTTATGTGTTATGTTACTGTCGCTGCTTCTGTATTTCCGCATGGACCGAGAGAGGAGTCCTTGCATTAAGAACTAACGTGGAGACGTGTCTGTGATTATTCTTTGTCAGAATGAAGTGTTGTCTTCAAAGAGAGTTCTGGGTCCGTCTGTCCATTCAACACAACGCAGAGAGAGACAGACTACACCGGTTACATTTATACATAAGTTGTATACAGATCGATGCATACAAGTTGTATATAGATCGATGCAGTTATAGGTAAAAACAGGAATTGCCCCGTTATAGAATCTAATAACAAGAGAAGCACTCTCTTCCTCTATGCGACACAGATATACCGGTCTGACAGACAGACAGCAGACGGAGTCACTAGGGCTAATTAGCCTTATATAACAATAGAAGACCACATTAGCCTATTTGAATGAATGGCGTGTTTGAAAGTCGGCCAGTCATATCATAGTTTTAAGCCAGCTCACCTCCACTCGCGCTTGTTCACAAACATGACGGACAGACAGACAAGAAAGGCTGTTGATGATGATTATTATTGTCTCCACCAGGCCGAAGGCATGGGGAGCGAGTATGTTTTGCACTCCGTCCGTCCGTCCGTCCGTCCGTCCGTCCGTGTGTCCGTCCTTCCGTCTGTGAACAGCTAATCTCCGGCACCGTTAACCCGGTCGATGCCAAATTTTCCAGAACGGCCATTTATAGCGCCACCAGGAGGCCGCTTTGTGCAAAACAAGTTTTTGGACAGTACACCTACAGATTTTGTCCAAACATCACGCAAATTGGTACACAGTCTCTCTAGAGCCATTCAACGAAACGGGTGTTTCAGATTTCTCAGACTCCATCCTGATTGGCTAAGATTGGCTTCCAAAGTTCGCAGGAGTGCTCAGTTTCAAACAAAATGCTGCAAATCATGAACACATCGTGTGATTTCCGTGAAATTGTGCACGCACATTCCCACTAGGCCGAGGAGGAAATGCCACATGAACATTTTCAACTCAGCCTCATGGTGGCGCTATAACTGGCCCAAAAGTGTTTTTACCTCTAACTGCACGGATCTGTGGATAACTTTGTATGCCAACTCCCTAGAGGCCAAGGAAAAATCTTTGCCTGGAATTTTTCACATCTGCTCTTTATAGCGCCACCAGGAGGCCGACATATGTAAAACACATTTTCTAATATTACTCCTTCAGATTTTATCCAAATT
This sequence comes from Electrona antarctica, assembly GCF_951216825.1. Taxonomy (NCBI): domain Eukaryota; kingdom Metazoa; phylum Chordata; class Actinopteri; order Myctophiformes; family Myctophidae; genus Electrona; species Electrona antarctica. Next base: position 19,011,562 of record NC_136789.1, on the reverse strand, counting down.
TCACGCAAATCGGTACACATGCTCTTCATAGTCATGTGATCAATGATTAATCCCACAAGAAAAAAATGAAAGAAAATATGTCCTGTGTCCATGCATGTCCATATATTTGCTTTCCAAATCCGACAGTGCAGGGCAGGGAATCAATCACCGCAGTAGGCTAATCAATAGGGCCTTTTATCATTGCAGAGTTTTAATATAGCATTTGGTCGTGTGGTGAACTATACAAATTAACTTCTTTTTATATGTGAAACTGAAAGTAACTGTAACATCAGTTAACTTCTGACATTTAACAAGGAGTGAAGCAATGCGTGCCAAGTTGGCAAGTTTCGTTTATATACATATAACTCGTGCTGTTTGCTTGAAGATCTGTCCGTGCAGAGACCCGCTTGTCAAAATTAACTGCTCTACAAGCTCATCGCGGCTGTTGTATATAATTTAAAGCTTGGGAATCCTCTACATGCAGGCTATGATGACGTATTTCGATATTTCCTGTTGCCTTATATGGTGTGGGATGGGATATTCCATCAAACCAGGCGACACCAGGCGAATCGCTTGGGAAAAATGCGGAAAGGATACACTCGGCGATCCGCACAAATTAAGTGATTACACCAGGTTCCCTGAATAACACGGGACTTAACCGTAGCTTGACCGGACGGATTTTCCGATATCTATACGCATCTGTTTACGCATCAGTTACACTGTGGCGTATTTCTCCTTTGTGAATGAGAACCTTTGTGTTTGTTCGACATGCTGTGATTTTCGCTACTACACTCGTCTCCGTCTGACCGTCTAGCTCGAAGGTTTCATACTGATCCTAGATCAGTAGGTGATGTATGTAGGTGGCGTGACTACATCACAGCCGCTTGCATGCATGTACACAGACACAGCTGAGCCAAATGAAGACTGATGAGAACCGTTTTCGGAACCGCTAATGCAAATACGATGGATCCGGATCCGCAATCTAGGAACCGGGTCTGAAACGGAACCGGGTCCGAGTCCCAACCCTAGGCATAACTGCACGCAGCTTTAGGTTACACCAGATCCAGAGAGACTGAAATATATTTTTCTGGAGCTTGGCTTTATACTGTAGGTCTCTTGTATAATATGTATAATATGATGGCAGAATATGTGTCATCACTGGTCATTCTAGGACAGATTATTATGGATTTTGCAGGCCTCTTTGACTAAGCTTTAAGCTCCAGACAATCTCTATATTTCATTCAGTCATGGTAAAGGAGACATTGTTAGGCTACAAAGCTCCCATGAATGCAAGTGAAATGCTAATGCTGAGCAAGAAAATCCCTTCACTCTCTCCTTTATCTTGTCTCTGTTCTGCACTCCTGTCCTGTCTGTAATATATGACGCTGTCGCTTGTGGCCATTAGCGTGTAGATCTGTTCTTGGCAAGCTAAACACCTGTGTGTGTGTGTGTGTGTGTGTGTGTGTGTGTGTGTGTGTGTGTGTGTGTGTGTGTGTGTGTGTGTGTGTGTGTGTGTGTGTGTGTGTGTGTGTGTGTGTGTGTGTGTGTGTGTGTGTGTGTGTGTGTGTGTGTGTGTGTGTGTGTGTGTGTGTGTGTGTGTTGAGAACGAAAAGCTGTTTCTTCTAATATCTGCACCATTAAATCACAGACGGCCTATGACCCCTTCAATTGCACGAGAAAGTACAATAGCTAAAATTCACTAAGGCAACAGTTGCCTGCTCCCAATAACATAAACAGACTCCCAACTCGAGAGAAATCACCTGCATTAGCAGGGAAGTAAGCAGCTAATTGAACTCTTTGACTTGACTAGTTCAAAATAATCGAGATTAATCATTAATCTCTCCTCTGCCTTAATGGAGGCTGATACCCCAGCTGTAGCAGCTTGCCTGGCTGTTGCTGAGGTGCAGCCATGCCTTTCTTGGACTAGACAAGTTACATATCTCTGCTGCTGGGGAGAAACCACCTAACAAAATGCTAATTTTTCAGGAAATGAAAAATATTTAAATTTTTCAGGAAAACCTTTATATTTTTTTAAAACAATGCAATACTGCCTCATAGGGGTGTCAAAAGATTCTTATTTTAAACTATTCCAATTTTTTCCAAAAATCATTAGTTACAGGAGATTTTACTATATGGTGTTTTTTTTGTATCCTTTATTTACCCAGGGTAGTAGCTGAGCACAAGTGCTCATTTTCAGCAATGCCCTGCACATAGAAACACACACACACACACACACACACACACACACACACACACACACACACACACACACACACACACACACACACACACACACACACACACACACACACACATTCAAACCTGGGAGCTGACTGTTAAACTAAGCAGCTCCAGGGGGAGCAGTTGGGGGTTCAGTGCCTTGCTCAAGGGCACTTCAGCGGTGTTGGGCGAGTGATGACAATTTGTGATATGAAATGTAAGCTTAACATAATCACAGTAAACATAATTTCTTCAGTCATATTCAATTGTGACCCCAGGTTCACTTCAGTTCAGCACAGCTGAGGTGTGTGTGTGACACTCGTTAATATTACTTGCATCAAGGTTTTAGGCCAAATCATTCCACAGAGACAGCACTCCTCAGAGTGTCAAACGATTTATTAATGTCATCTGATGCTGGTAGATGCTCTATTTTGTTGGATATGACGGCTGCTTTTGACACGATCGACCATTTTGTTTTAGTAAATAGGCTCAGGGAACAGGTGGGAGTCACTGGGACAGCACTGGACTGGTTTGCCTCCTACTGTACCTCTCAGGGAGACGGTTCTCTGTAGCCGTGGGCCCCCATGGGTAAAATTCTGTTGCTCTTTCCTGTGGAGTCACCCAGGGCTGTGTGTCTCTCTCTCACTCACTGACTCACTCACTCACTCACACACACTCACACTCACACACACACTATTCTGTGTGTTTTTATAAGCTACCTGGGCATGTTGGCATTAAATAAACATTAAATTCTATATGAAATTATAATGAATAACCTATAGTGCATTTTTGCATATCGTTATTATCATTTGGCTGTATGAAACACATGAGACACACCCCTTACCTTACCCCTTAGGATATTACATGGTTTTCCATCATCAATGATACGGTCATAGATTATCTCACACTCTTTGGTGGATTTAACCGTCTAGCATGAACTGATTGATTGATGATTTTGTCAGCGGTTTTCCCCCTGAGTGTGTCTGCTATCACTCCCACAAACTGTGCACATGCAGTGTCGTTGGAATATGTGGGTTTCACGTTCAGTCCGTCTTCATCAGGATGATCTGTGATTTGTATTTGGTGAACGGGAGTTCCTATTTCGCGATGTTGATTAAACTTGATTTCAGAGTTCTCCGCTGAGTGATTGCTCTCCTCTACCCGACTAAATGAGGAGGGTAGAGGCTGGGTGCTTCTGGTGATACAGCAATCCCTGCACGTCTGTCTTGTGCTTTTGGCTATCGTGGTGCTTCTTTTAATGAACCTTAAACACTGTTGACCCATTAACAAGTTGTGTTCTGCCTGCAACGGACGGGCTACATTGCTTGCAATAAACACACACCATGACTTACTCGTATCGCAACCACAGGAACTGTGCCAGTCATTGTTGCTGAAAAGAGTACCCCCCCCCCAGTCTCTTTGGCCAACCTGTCACTGTCCTCTTCACTCTCAGAATCTGAAATTCTCGCTGGTTCCTCAACTTCCTCTCTACCTTCCTGATCTCCTAATCCATCTCCAGCACTAGCAGCCTCATTTGTCTCCTCTGACATATTTATTTTCTTGAAAAAATCAGCTATTGACCGGTTCATGTCTGCATCTTTGTTTAGTTGTTCAGTGAGCGCGCCACGCATGCACGTGACGTCACTCACATGCATGGCAGGCACTCAGGCAGGCAGGCAGTCAGAGAGGGAGAGAGAGAGATGGGAGAGAGGGAACTCGGCAATTGAGCCAAAATAAAGTAATATTTTATTATCGCAGTAACTATAGCCGCCCGTGCCTCAGTGTTTTCCCTGCCTTTTCCAAGTATCACCGGTGCGACCTCATTCAATTTTAAGTATCACCTTAAGAAATTAAGTGTCATATGCGACCTATTAAGTCACACGCTGGAGCCCTGAATGAGAGCCAGGTGGACAGCTTATGAACAAAAGGGTATTTCTGAACGACTGCAACCTTTGTGAAATGCTCGGTCCAGGATAATGAAAGAAGACGCATCACACTCTCTTTCCCCTGCTTTGTTGCTTTTCGATGTGCACACTGTATAATTATCTAAAGAGCACGTTCTTGACTGTGCCAAAGTATGTGTATGTGAGTATGTGCTGTTATCTCAAGACTATCATTGCCATCCTGACAACCAAATCCTGCCATACTACAGATCCTGTAGATACTTTAGGTGAAATTACAGTGGAGAATAGAGCCATGCATGGAGATCTAAAAAGACATTCCTGTGATTAGGCGATTATTTAATAATTGTGACAGTCCTATTTCCACGTCTGTCGTTTCCTTCCAGGCATGTTTCTGGACACGAAATCAACTGTATAGCAGACCTGGGCATTGTACGGCCCACAGGCTGACTGACAGGCTTGTGAAAGATTACTTGATAATTAGAAAATAAAACATACTTTCTAATTACCTTATGGGTAGACTAAAACCACATTGCTTTTATTTTGAAGCCCATTTATTCTCACAGTGCACGCAATCTGCACGTCAACTGTGCACGTTGTGTGATTGAGAACCTGTCTTCCTTCCTTCACCCACCTGAAATGCGAAAATGCTTTATTTCTGAAAGCAACAAACGACAACGTCGGTGAATGCAAATAGCCATAAAGCCCATGTAGCTGAGCACGCAGCTCCACAACACAGTATGTGCTTAATTTGATTACCAAACTTCCTCGCAGGAGGACAAGTTTAATTCCATTATACATTATTTAACCCGCCTCCAGGGTCCTCCGAATGGAAGAACAACTACGTATGAAGAGAGCTACCTCTAATGTTCTTATTGTTAAAATACAATGCTAGTATTTACATGACTTGTAACGTAAACAAAAACACGTAGTTTTCAACTGGGAAAGGAAATGTTTCAAGCATGCAAGTAGAACAATCACACCCATGTGAATTGAGGGGCGCTCTTATCGTACATCATCATGACGTAAAATAGTCACTATGCCTAAAATTTGAGTCAAATGTTTCACATTTTGTTTACCATTGCTTTGCAAATTTTGCTTGAATAAATTACATTTTTGTAAGGCAACCTCACCTTTTTATTGCCTAATAATAACATGTACTCTTACCAGCTTGTCAAAACAATTCCATTTACTGCTTTTTATATAGAAATAAAATTGATATGCATAATTGAGTTCAGTCTTTTGGCCCCGGCCCGCCAAAATATTTTCAGTTTCTCATTTGGCCCCTTGGGAAAAATGATTGCTCACCCCTTCAGGAACTTGGAGTACAAGCCAGTGCTGATAGCGCGTGCTGTTTAGTGCCAGTGTTCCGGCCCAATAGAGCAAGATAAATCAGACTATTAAGCAGGGCTGAAGAAGACAGATGCAACGTGTGTAGGCTAGGCCCTGAGCCCATTTATTAAAGGCATACAGCAGTGTACTGTGTACCTTGTTGCTTCTTGGGGTATGACTTATTGATCACAAAGCAAAACCCAAGTCTCTCTTCTTCTTCTTTTGTGTGCGTGTGTGCGGGGGGGGGGGGTTAAGTGCATTTGTGAAAAAGCAATGCTCAGCCAAACAGTCTGTATTTATTATTTATAAAATGCAATCTATGGTGAATGGTACGACATTTAAAAGATCAGGAGGTTGTAACATTCTTGGCAAGCACAGATTTGTCTGTCCATTCTTATGTCCTTTGGGCTTTCTTGCTCTTTAAAACCGTTTTATAGGCAGTTTAAACTGCCTAAGTGCCAATCAAATGGCAAAGACCGCATTGGGGGTAGCAGGAATGATTTATAAACTTATTTTACTGACACATAGCACACATTTCACTCACTGATGAAGGCTGTAGTCGATTCAACTAAAGTATTTTAATATTGTTTTTTACGCCAATGATGAGATGATTGATTTATCCCCGACCAAAGAACACCTCTTACCCACTTTTGTTTTCACCAAATGCTTTACTGTGTATCCAAGGAATTATTTATTCTATATTACGTTAGTTATATATTATGTTTATTATGTTTCCCAACATCATTCTGCCTCTTGTACTTGTAGTTAGTTACAATAAATAAAACCTTGATTCTTGCACTATATGCTTTTATATCTGGGTGGATGATGTACAAATGTGGTCTATCAGAGAATAGCCATGACTGTTGTGCTCAGGACAAGAGCTCCTTTAAAGTTCAATTCCTTTGTAAAAATCACAGTGGAAAAAACTGAAGGTGGTGAATTTAAATAAATTACAAGGCCACTCTGTTCAGTTTATGGAATAAAGGATTTTCCAATGTCCAAGGAGTTGCCTTGGACCTTCTTTAAGTTCAAGGGATTGAACTTTAAATAAAACTGAAATGGTTTCATTGCAAACTGACCACTAGGAGGTGAGCCAAATAAGTTTGCGATGGTTTTTGACACCATGCCAAAATTCAAAAAGTAGTTACAAAGTGCATAATTGTTATACTTTTTACATATTAAATCCCAGTTTATAGGCATTTTGTATGCCTTTCTGGTTGTTTGTTTTTCCTAAAATTGTAGTATGTTATTTAGCACATGCACCCAATAGTAACAGAATCAACTGAAAAATCTCTTATCAATTATTTAGATTTTCAACCATACCTATACATATCTAATATTTGAGTCAGTGCAAACAGACCACTAGGGGGCGGCGGGCACGCCCAAAGCTTTTGCACAGCTTTTTGAAAACCGTATGCCCATACCTAACACCACGCTAAAATTCAAAAACTAGTCACCAAAAGCCAAATCTTGGTGAGTTAGCCCCCAGCTATTATCAATACAAGGTCAACAGCACGGAAACAATGAGCTTTATCATAAAAAACAACAACAACCTGGTAATATGTTAGCCCATTAAAACCGGGAAAGCATTTTTGTCATTTTAGATTTGAGTTAAACAGTATTATTTTATACTTTGGCTATTCAAAAATAGCAGATATACAAGCTCCTATCGCTTAACTTTGTGCCGTGCAAGAGCTTGTAGAGTTGCTATTTTTGAATTTCTTTTTTTTACAAATCTTTGACTATATATATTCTTATAAAGCAAACATTAACTAAAAGCTTTACTTCTGGGGGCCCCCGGACGGTCAAATACATATAATTTGGGGCGTTCTTGAAGTTTGAGAACCAAGCATATATGGTTTTCAGAAAACTGTTTTAGAAGACATTTGTTTAGTAGAATCGGCTTCAGGTCGATTAATCATGGGATTAATGCAAATCCCCCTCACAATACAGTCACCCTGACCAGTCACCCTACACATCGACAGCCCAGCAGACACTTCAGTACCATGGACAGCAACCACAGCAACATGTCAGCGACAGACTTGCCTGAAATCTTTACGCACAAGTTTGCGTAGCCGGTGGTAATTTCGCACAACTTCTTTACCTGGGTAAAGTGCCAATCAGCAGCACTAGAAATTATAATAACTATCGTTCACCATTGTATTTTTTTTATAGTTGGTGTAAAATGTGTGAAAAGGTAGTTCAGGGTTCCTAAGCAACTAATGAAAGTATGGAAAAGTATGGAATTACTGTTACTGCTGTTCTGTTTTTCCCGCGCAGGGCATTTAAAAATGCCAGTTAAAGATGCAGTGGGAGTTCCTATTTTACCGCTGTTTCGGCGCTGTAGTGCCGAAATGATTTCGGTCGTCAGAAATTTTCAGTAGCACCGAAGAGACAACTTTAGGACGGTACCCCCGAACCTCAAATGACGTCACATTGTAGGCTCTACAGAGCCGAACCGACTTTTATTCGGCTCTAAAATAGGAGTATGAATCGCGCCTTAGAACGATTGTTTAAACAATAATTTTATAGTTATAGTGCTCAGTGTTGAGAGAGAGAGAGAGGCAGACGCCCGCCCATCCGCCTGCCAGCCTGCACAGCAGAGGGACAGGAGCGGATAGACGCGGCTGTCTTTGTGACATTGACTTGTATAACGTGTGATGTGCTCTCAAGACTGAATAAGGCACAAGAGGCTTGAACAAACAGCCAAACTATTATGAATAAGGCACAAGAGGCTTGAACAAACAGCCAAACTATTATGAATAAGGCACAAGAGGCTTGAACAAACAGCCAAACTATTATGAATAAGGCAACATGACATGTACTGGATAAATATGGGTTGAGGTAGGACTTATTTCTTTATGTGGATGGCTACCAGGCTAGGCTACTAATGTGAAACGACCAATGACTGTTGTGGTCATGTGGGGTGATTGTATACTGTATATATGCACCCTCTCTTGTTGGAGCCTAAAATAATTTATAAACGGGGTAACTCACACACCGGCAGATGCACGTCTCCCGTGTGCATTCTTTCCTATGTTAACCACATGAACCCTAGCGAACCCACGATGAGACGCATTGTGAGTTTGTAGATCTGCTATTTTCAGAGGTACCGTTTCAGATCTTTAAACACTTGAAAACTTTTTGGTATTTTCATACCAATACTCCGGACTAGAGTATTTCTCCATTGCAGTATTGATACTTCCACTTAACCGAGTTTTTTACTTAGCCACACGGGCGGGGATCGTGAGACCAGTGCCAGTCAAATGCGCGAAATACCAAAGTAGAAGAAGAGATCCTAGGCAACCAAGGTTAATAAATACAGTGAGGAAGCGAAGACCGTACGGTGGACTCCATGTTGCTCCCTGGAAGGAAAGAAACATGCGCAATTGAGACCAGGAAGTTGTACATGCCCAAATTTGTGCATGTACAACTTCCACACCACAGGCAGCAGAGGAACCGTAATGGAGGAGTTTTTGACCATGCAATGTAAGAACAGAGAATACAATTCCAAAAACTGGATTTTGGCTCATTTTGAGCAGAAAAAGGAGTAATAAGCATGCGCGCGTGCACGTCGGATCCGTATGTAGGCTGTCTAACATGTGAGTAAAAGCAAAAAAAGGGGGGGGGGGGGGATAGAACGGAATCCCATGTTCCTGGCATTAATAAAATAAAATAAAAATGTCCTGTCCATTGACATGTTTGGTTATAAGAATAAGAATGAAGATCAGACATCTGGTGGTGCACTTACTCTGTCTTCAACTGTTATGGTTGTCTACCTACAGGCTCTTCTAGGAGTATCTAACCCAGAACCCACAACTTGCCTGTCTGAGGACTGTCGGAACGGATCATGAGTGTGGAAAGAAGTTGGAGCACCAGGCTGGAGAAATCAGTCATACTCTTCCTGATCAACTTTATCCAAGGTAAGGGGGTGTGTGTGTGTGTGTGTGTGTGTGTGTGTGTGTGTGTGTGTGTGTGTGTGTGTGTGTGTGTGTGTGTGTGTGTGTGTGTGTGTGTGTGTGTGTGTGTGTGTGTGTGTGTGTGTGTGTGTGTGTGTGTGTGTGTGTGTGTGTGTGTGTGTGTGTGTGTGTGTGTGTGTGTGTGTGTCAGGCATAATATTTACAAAGAGGTCTGTCATTTTCTGTCGAACAAAACTACAACAAACGGTAAACTGATAACACACAAAGTGTGTTATATTATGTTTGAATGCAAAATGTATAAAACTAAAATAAATAGACCCAAGCTAAGCGCATTGATGAGAAACTAACACTACAGTTTTCTTTTCCTCCACCTTTATTTATCCAGAGTATAGGTACTGTATGTTGAGCATGTATTCCATAAATTAACCTTGACAACGGAAATGTCAGATACAAAAGGCAGTATGAGCACAATGTTATGTTTGTCAGTGGCAGTCAGGAGGTAGAGCGGAGCCTGCAGAGGCTTGGGAGTTGAAAGGTGTCAAAGTGTATTGGAACTGCCTGAGGCCCAAACTGCTCCCGATGAGCAGGTTGCTGCCTTGCATGGTTTCCAGTGGTGAAAAGGAACTAAGTAAATTTACAATTTTGAGGTATTTGTGCTTTACTTTGTGCTTTAATTTCCAATACCTTTACTTAGTCTACTCAACTACATCTCAGATCCAAATATTGTACTTTTTACTCCACTACATTTATTTGAAAACTTTAGTTACTTTGTAGATTTTTAATATTATTACAATATACATACATTAACGACTTCAGCCCTGTATACATTTCAGCCATTTGAAAATAGCCGATCCAAAGCTCACAATGTGTCGCGATGCGACATATTGTTAGTTGTAGATCTGCTATTTTCAAAAGATAATTATACATTTTGAACACTTGAAATGGGACATTCTGCACAATGAGTACTTTTACTTTTGGTACATTTTGAATTCCAAACCCAATACTTTTGTACTTTTACTCAAGTACATTTTGAATTCCGTAGTTTTACTTGTAACAGAGTATTTCTATGTTGCAATATTGTTACTTTTACTACTAGTAAAACATTTGAGTACTTTTTCCACCACTGATGGTTTCCTCTGCTTTCAGTGTGTGGATGGGTGAATGTAAGGCACATTGCATTTATCATTTATCTATTATCCTGCCTCTTTGACAGGAGATGTATTGGCAAATTGAATCACATTCTGTCTTGCTGGGTTAAACTTCCCCTCATGTGTGGTTCTTTTTCTTCTTCCATGAATTTGTAATCCAAGGTTAATCGTCGGATTAACCGTCGGAGCCAAAATATAGGCTAATAAGTAATATAAAGTAATATATCGAACATGTACCTTCATCAGAGTGGAGAATATAAGTATAAATCAAGTTGAGCAAAGCCACTCTTCTCTGCCCCTCTCTCTAACAAACAGACGATCGCTTGTTAAGTGCCTGCCAGACAGACAATCAGATGAAATGAAGGCAGTTGTAGAGTAGAGTGTAGACTAGTGAACTGAACGTTTTCTGTTTATAGTACTTCATACCAGCCCCTTATGAAACTACTTCTCCCCAAATCCAAATGGATTTCATTTTCCATCCTGAATGGCAGTAACTAGCATATAATGAGAACTGAGAAGATCTCCACAAAGGTTTACTCATCAAAACTGATTATAAAACTGTAACCATCAAAGCATGCACTCAACATATAATGGTTATGTGACCATGGCATGTGCATAATATAAAATCTTAAAAGTTTTATCTGATATTGATTTAAAAAAAAAAAAAAACATTTATTTTGAAAAAAAAATTGGGGGGGGGGGTGCGGGGGTTCAATTAATCGATTATTAACACTTGAATCGCTCAGGGTTATTTAATCCATTACATTATAGCGCCCATTCGATTTATAAACACGGACCCCTTTTCCGGACGGACCGGAAGTTGTTGTTGATGTGTGTGTAGCAGCTAACAATAGCCACACCACTCAACAACAACGGGAGACAAGAATAAATCTATCGCGACTAGCGACTGGACCGCGGAGCGCCGTCTAACACAGCATCTTTTTTCATAATTAGACGGGATGATTTAGATCGCGAGTTATGTCTTGTGGAAAAACACTGTCGCATAGTTTTCAGGAGTTGCAGGAGTTTTGGGAAACATTCGATATGCATTAACAACAACATTGTTGAATATTGCAATGACGATAGGTAAACAAATACCAAATAAGTATACAATTCTAATGTCTTTCTGTCTTAAGTGTGCTGCGAACATAGAACCCATACAGTTCTAATGTCTTTCTGTCTTAGGTGTGCTGCTAACATAGAACCCATACAATTCTAATGTCTTTCTGCCTTAGGTGTGCTGCTAACATAGTAGAACCCAGACAATGAAAAGCCCACTGTTTTGTTTGCACACAAAAAAGGAGAAGAAAGAATTGGATTATATTTCCGTTCCAACAACATGGTTTAACTGAAGACATAAAGGAAAACTGGCACCTGCATAAACTATTAATAGCTTATGCAGTTGTATGTCTTTCTCGGACAGCTTTCCTCCATGTTTTGGAAACCACCATCAGCACTGTACAAAGGACAAAGAAGTGTCAGCAGTTAACCCTGTTACAATTTACAATTTACAATTTAGGCATTTAGCAGACGCTCTTAATCCAGAGCGACTTACATTTAAGCAATAACAAAAGCATGGCATACACATATATAAAAAGTAGTTCTCATGAATCATGCGTAAACTAAGAACGTAACAGTGGAGTATCTATGTAAACTATACATACTATACTATATCATATATTATACATGTGTACTATAAAGTGCTATGACTACATAAAGTGCAATTCTAGAGCTGTCTACGTAACAAGCTATAAGTCTGTTTAAAATACTATCTAAGTCTACATAATGTGCTATCTAAGGGGCTAGGCTAGGGCAAGTGCTACGGGCCATGGTGGAGTCTGAAGAGGTGGGTTTTCAGGCTACGGCGGAAGATTGGGAGTGAGGCTGCAGTTCTGACTGATGGGAAGTGCATTCCATAGTTTTGGAGCCAGAAGGGAGAAGAGTTTGGGACGTGTGGAGCGTTGTCCCGGCGTTTTTAGTGAAGGTACCTCCAGCTTCCCTGCGTTGGCTGATCTGAGTGCGCGGGAGGGTTTGTAGGGTTAACAGCTGGACTGCGGGGATTAAATAATCATATTCCAGATCTCCCTGCCACTTTAAAATGGTGTAACCGCTTGTCGTAGTGTTGAAACATATTTCAAAGTGGCGATCACAACAACAGAGTGGAGAAGGAACGCGCCCACTGCACGCCACCACCGCCATTGCAATGTGCCTCAATTTCCCAGAACCCTTTGCATGCCAGTGCGACAGACTTTTTTGCTATGGCGTCATTATAACACGTCACCTATACCACTCTGTCTGATGGAAACTCCTTAAATCTTAGTTAAAACGTATTCAAATCAGACCTGTCTGAAGTGAGTGGTGCAACACTGACAATTGGTGGTCAAAAAATGCTATTGCGTCTGTTCTGTACTGTTACACTAAAACTCAGCTTCCCATCATGCACCTGTGCACAGTGTGAAGCTCAACTTTGCACTTGGCTACAGCTGCTATTTGACAATAGATATATTTTTTTTATCACTTACATTTTTATTAATTTTAGAACAAAGACAAAATAAAGAAGAAAAAAAAACATACAGAAAAAGGAAACATACAGTACAAACAAAAATTAAAATAAAATAAAATCGACATTGCGTGTTACATTACTTATGCATGTTACATTATTTAATTCTAGGCATTTACTGTTGTTCATTCCCCCATACCCTTCAGTATTCCGTCTGTTCAGTCTTAAATGTTGTCCATTTGGACCATTTGTCCTCCATTTGCTCTTCCTGTAGCCTCAGACGGTGTGTCAGTTTCTCCATGAGGTGTATCTCCTGAATCAAATCCTCCCATTGTCCCTGTGTTGGAGGTTCCATCTGTAGCCTCAGACGGTGTGTCAGTTTCTCCATGAGGTGTATCTCCTGAATCAAATCCTCCCATTGTCCCTGTGTTGGAGGTTCCATCTGTCCCCATTTTCTTGTGATAGATTTCTTTCCTGCCGCCAATAAAATGTTTATCAGATATCTATCCACTCCTCGTATCTTTCCCCCCATCAAGTTTCCTAAATACAGAACATCACACTTCATAGGCACCTCATAACCCAACACCTTTTGTATCTGATCATGTATCACTTTCCAAAAAGACTCAATTTTGGGACATTTCCAGAACACATGTGAGTGATCCACATTTACATCTCCACAACCCCTCCAACATTGTATCTGTTGCTTCAACTGCTTGCTCTTAACAATAGATATTTAAGACAAACTTAATTAGCAATAGAGTTCCTCTCTGGTCCGCCTAAAACATTTTCTTCTAACCTAAACAACAACATCCTTTATATCTGAGGATTGTTAAAATTTATGTAAATGGAGTAAATAATCTCTTTTCGGATATGTAAGTATTTTGTGATATGTACATTTTGCATGTTGGTACATAGCAATGAAGCAATGACTACATTTAGATTTTTTTATATATTGTACAGCCCTAGTTCAGTATGTACATACTATGACCTTGAACACTTTGATATCTGGTGCTGCATGTGTTGTCTCTTGCATAAGAGACTACAATACAATCCATGCACCTTGTGCACTTTTTATCTGACGTGTCTTGTCATCTGACTTCTGACATCCGTTTCTTTCTCTATTTTTATGACTATTTTTGAAACTGCAAAGCATTTGGGAGCTTGTACAAAAAATATATTTCACCCTCTCTGTAGCATTCTGTAAACCTGTGGTGACAACCAAAACTTGAAATTGAAGTGTTGAAGTCAGTGACAGTTGCATCATCTGCAAACTTGATATGAAAACATTACCTTTTATTTCACAATTTTCCCACTTACAACATTCCCACTTACCTGACGAAAACAACTGACGAAGGCCCCTGAGGGCCTTCGTCAGTTTTTTTCCGCTCTGTTGTCAATAAAATGTTTTGGGAGCTTTTAAAACGGTGTGCAGATCTCCTCTTTCCTTTCTTCGCGGTTTGGAACAGACCCACCTCTTTTCTGTCACAGTGACATTGGTGTTCATTTTAATTAGTTTCTACTACAGACTCATAACACCTCTTCTGTTAACTTTAGTTTCCAGTGTTTGGGGACTGACACATTTATGTGGGTGGTTTTGGATGAGTGACTGCTCTAATGGAAGCACGGAGAAGCCTGTAGGACAGGAACTAATTGCAGGGTTCTCATGGTTTTGTTTTACTAATGAACCTGGCCATGTTTCTAAGCTCAAAGCAGTGCCAACCAGAGTGAGATGTGTGACATCTCTCCTAATCAACAATATCTACCAATTGTCTATGACAGTCACCCATAACTCTGACAGTATACACATTGCACCAAATGGAACTGTAACAGTCTATTTGGTTCCATTTGTATACCAGAAGGAATGAGAGAACAACTTCAGTCAAATTAAATATATACTGTAAGAGTAAAACAAACTTGCCGGGTGCATACTGTAGCTCCAATTAAGTGCTGCATTACACCATTTTATCTGCATGCACTGTGTATTTATTTACACATGCTACCATGTATCTGTGTGTGCTACTAAGGACAGGTTTATGAACTACTGCACTTACAGTAGTGAGAACAAAAGAGAGTGTCCAATTTCCAAGTTGGCAGTTGGCAGTCCAATTCATTTTAGTTCCTAGTTGGCAGTCCAATTCATTTTAGTTCCTAGTTGGCAGTCCAATTCATTTTAGTTCCTCTTATGTTTTTGCTACAAGAGAGAGACTTTAAGAGGTATAAGTCAAGCACTTTGATGTTGTCTGTTTAAAGCCACAGTAGTTGGCTTTGAATGTAGTAATGTTCAGCAACTACAGACTAAAGACAATAAATGTTTTCATGGAAAATAAAATCAGAATCATGTGAGAATCGTGATCTCAATTCTTGTTGAAGAAAATCGAGATTCACATTTGAGCAAGAATTGTGCAGCACTACACCAAAGTGACCTGGAGCAAGACACTGAATCCCAAACGGCTTCTGATGAGCAGATTTGTGCCTTGCGTGGTTTCCTCCGCCGTCAGTGTGTGAATGTAATGCACATTGTAAAGCATTCATCATGTATCTAATATAATGTATCTAGACAAGAGATGTACAGTATTGACAATCACATTATGTCTGCCTGGTTAAACTGTTCCGGCCATATGCAGTTATTTTTCTTGCTATTCTTTGTATTCATTCATATTCATTTATAATCCAATATTCAACAATTCATATGTGGCAAGATTGCAGGCTTTAAAAGTCTATTGTCTATTGGACCAAATGCAAAATGGCCTATGTATTTGGGGGGGAAACACTGGCTTTGTCACTGTACTCCAGATATATATGGGATATTCTGCCTCATTTTTATTTAGTATTTTGTCCACGCTCCTTCGGCTGTAAACTGTATACCTGACATTGTGTCTTAGTTCTTACTTATCTGACTTTGCTTCCAGTATTCATGCTCTACTCTTAATGTATTCATTATTAGTATTTCTGTAACTGAAAAGCATTGGAAGCTTGTACACATTTCCTTTCCACTCACTCCTTAACACCTGTAAACTTGTGATGTGACAATTAACTTGAAGTTATATTTTGCACCTCATCCCTGTATGCCGACTCATCGTTGTTAACAGATCTTGTGACCGTTGTCACCTGCAAACTTGATTCATTTTAGGCTAACACAAACTTCATGACCCCGCTATGTTTCAGTAAGACAATTGTTTACAAATAGATGACGGAGATCGAATGATTAACCATACTTCATCCAATGACAAATAGTGCTGAGCAAATTGCTGAGCTTGTAGTTCTGCTATGTTTTACTATTTTTGAAAATGGAATGTTTTCAAGATCGAGTAAAAAGGCTTTCCCCCAATTCCAAGCTTAGAATCTTATTTCACATAAGAACCTAACTGGTCTTCCATTGAGATTCATGGGGCAGTTGTGGCAACAGAGTATTCGATGTGGAACTGACACATCTGGTCTCTTCCTGTCATAGCGGCATTGCTCTGCATGTGTGCCTATTGAAATTAAAATGGGGTGTTCATTTAATTAGAGGTGGTGTTCATTTAATTAGATTTTCTTGTGTTACTCCTCTGTTTACTTTAGTTTTAAAATGATGTAGTTGTTTGGGGGCTGAGACAGTCTCTGTGGGATACTGTATGTGTGACTGCTCTAATCCAGTGGTTCTCAAAATAATAATAATAATAATAATAATAATAAAACTTTATTTGTATAGCACCTTTCATGACATGAAATGCAGCTCAAAGTGCTTTACACAAAAAAGAAAAGAAAGGCAAGGCATAAACAATACAGTGAGGACATGAATAACATTTTTAAAAAAGACAGATAAATCAATTAAAAGCAAGGGTGTAAAAGTGGGTCTTGAGCTGAGCTTTAAAAATGTCTACAGAGGCTGCCTGTCGAAGGTACAGTGGGAGTTTGTTCCACGCCGTTGGCCCGTAGAAGCAAAAAGCTGCTTCCCCGTATTTTTTTGTTGCCATTTTTTTTAGGCAAAGCGAGCAGGCCAGCAGTGGAAGACCTTAGGGGGCGGTTTGGGACATATTTCGGCAGGCAGTCATGTAGGTAGGAAGGTGCGAGACCATTGAGAGCTTTATAAACAAGTAAAATAATTTTAAAATCAATCCTAAAAACAACCGGAAGCCAGTGCAATGAGGCCAAGACTGGAGTAATATGTTCTCTCATCTTAGTTCTAGTTAAGACTCTGGGCTGACCCCAATTCTGTTACAAATGGTTACCATTTCTTCACCCGTGTGTGCGTGCGTGCGTGCATGCATGCGCGCGTGTCTGTTTCTAGCTGGTGCTCGTTGACCCTCGTTAATGCATCAAGGAAGGAAATTATGTTTCTGCAACTGTCAATATAGGCCTTTTACTATTCTAAGATGAATGAATTAATAACCAGTAAGACGCCCTGAGGGCGAGAAGCGACCTCGCTCCGTGCACGCATCCGCCTGGGTGACGGCAGACTGCTGGGCGAGCGCTGGCGCTTTGGCATGGGGGGGGGTCAGATCAACATATGGAATGAATTCTGTACTGGCCATATATGGAGCGTGTCTTGGGTGCACGCATCCGCCTGGGTGGCGGCAGACGGCAGACTGCTGGGCGAGCGCTGGCGCTTTGGCATGGGGGGGGGGTCAGATCAACATATGGAATGAATTCTGTACTGGCCAATTATATGGAGCGTGTCTTGGGTGCACTCATCCGCCTGGGTGGCGGCAGACTGCTGGGCGAGCGCTGGCGCTTTGGCATGGGGGGACAAATCAACATAATGGAATCATTTCTGTACTGGCCATATATGGAGTGTGTCTTGAGTGTACAGTGTTTGATGAGGTCAGATCAACATATGTTAGAACAGGAAGGACGTGTGGGGAGGGATCGGCATATGGAATGTCAGCTCCATATATGGAGATCTAAGGGTTTGAGGTCAGATGTAGAGTTACTGGCCGGCTCCATATATATGCAGATCTAGGTGATGATGTTTTCTCCATGCATGGTTATCCAGGGTTAGATGAGGTTAGTGTCGTGATCTTCATATATG
Organism: Electrona antarctica; assembly: GCF_951216825.1. NCBI lineage: Eukaryota > Metazoa > Chordata > Actinopteri > Myctophiformes > Myctophidae > Electrona > Electrona antarctica. The sequence continues at coordinate 18,993,551 of NC_136789.1, read as the reverse complement.
GAGATGGCCATATATGGTGGCGTGCTGAGTCACGAGGCGTGATGTCACGAGGCATGACCATATATGGAGGCGTGATGTCACAAGGCATGACCATATATGGAGCTATGATGTCACGAGGCATGACCATATATGGAGGCGTGATGTCATGAGGCATGACCATATATGGAGCAATGATGTCACGAGGCATGGCCATATATGGAGGCGTGGGGTGACTAACTGACGGACGGGAGATGCATGTTTTCATAGTAAATGAGACCTGCAGTCGCAATAATAATTTAAAAAACAATTGTGCATGCATTTCGCATGAACGTCGCGGCTCTCGCCATAGAACCAGGCATTATTTGGACCTTGGGGAACACGGAACACTGCTCTAAAGAAAGTGTACACACACACACACACACACACACACACACACACACACACGTGAAAATATGTCTGACTGTTTTCAAGACGGTGGTGAAAAAAAGTTTATATCTTGTCCTGATTGTCTGCTTTGAAATGAAAGGAGAAAATGTGTTCATTTGATAGACACCATGAACCAGGACCACACCTCTGTCTGAGCGCAGCTCAGAGGTACTTTACACGGACATTGGACAGAACTTTTCTCCACACTGCTGTCCAGGTGTGGAACAGCCTACCAGAGCATGTAGTTGACTCCATCACAGACAATGGCCTTCAAGCCTTTAAACGCAGAGCTCATAGATATCTCCTGAACACCCCTCACACTGACTGTTGAGCTGCAGTGAACCATTTGATTGGCCAATGGATATGTATTTTATCTTACTTGGCTATTGTTCACAACTGCATCACAACTGCATCTAATAAAAAAATGTCAGATTCACTTGAGTGGCAACAGCTCTTTAGCTTGACGCTCAAGTGAATGCGAATATGGATCAAGGTCCATAGTGCTCTCGGTACATTGGTAAAAAGTCGGAGGAATGTGAATACAATTATGACCTACTGACCTGACGAAGATCGATTAAGATCGAAACATTGTCGTTTTTTTCAATAAAGTAATCCTTTACCAAAATAATGTTCTTTTGGTATGTTACCTCCTCCTTCCATGATTGCTTTATTGGCCCTGCACCCACTGTCGAGGTGCGTGTAAATAAGTATGCTCTGAATACAATTATAATAAACATTTTGGAAACACGCTATGCATCTCATGTAAAGCATGAGATGCTGGAATACCAGGAGAAATAGAGAGCACAATATCAGTGATGTATGAGACAAAAGAATTCCAGACAACCACAGTCATCCTTTCCAGTGACAATGTACTTGAGTACTTTCAACTTGGTGTCCTTATTTTTGGTTAGTATTGGAAAAAACTTTAAAAGAAAACCCACATGTTTTCAAAACTTTAAAAAGAATCCTATAACAAAGTCTAAAATAGGGCTTAAGTGGGTAAATATAACACAGCTCATGTCTTGGGCAGGTCATACCTTAACATCACTTTCAACTCCATCCATCACTGATGCACGGATTGCGGTCACCCATTAATATGACCCATAATTAGGTCATAAAGGTTTACATAATTAATAGCGGATCGGTTGCAGGCGGGTGAAATAACCCGGAGATGGGGAACATTAATTACTGTACATTAAAAATGACATGAAGTCATTTCTCAGTCAGGTTCTGTGTCAGACCCAGCGCCAGTGTCACTCCCACTGGCCTGTCCGCCAACAGGGTCCTTCCATTTTCAGCAACGGAGTAATGGCTTCTCCCAGAGGCATAACTTCAGCGATGATTTAAATGTCCTCCCTAACAGGATCTGATGTAAATTCATGTCCTGTGGTCTTAATCTAAAGTTCTAAACCAGTGGTTCTCAAACTTTTTCATGCCAATGACCCCCAAATGAGTAGTATTCGGCCAAGGACCCCCGTCTGAAAAGGCTTTGTGCCAGGGACCCCCTGAAGCAAAGAATGGCGTTAAAAATGTTCACTTCCAAAAATAGCAGATTTACAAGCTCATAGCACAGCACGAAGTGATGCACTAAGAGCTTGTATGGTATATCTGCTATTTTTGAATAGTCAAAGTATAACATACGGTTAAAGTGGTATATGAACTATTTTGCTGCCGGCCCCCTGGAAATCCCTCAAAGAGCCCTGGGGGTCCCTGGACCCCATTTTGAGAACCACTGTTCTAAACTACCCAGTGGATAGGCTGTTTGCACATTTATTTTTTTAAAGTAGAGCTTTCATTTTTTATTTCATTTTTTATTTGTAAGTTTGGGATACATAAATCTATATTTTGTATCTCAAGAAACAGTTTGGAAACCACTGTTCTAAACATCCAAACATGTGAGAAAAATTGCCCCACCATCACAAATGCATTTCAGTGATCTCACAACTCAGCAGACTAACAAATTGACTACTATAAATAAGAATTATTTGAAATGCAGACGGTTGCGGGTGTATAAATGGTGTGTCGGAGACCTTCAGCGTATCTCTACTATCCATACATCATCCCGATACGTTTCTCATTTTCAGACGTTCTCGGAATAGAAGAGTGAGCTACTTTACATTTGTCTCCTCACAAGTCCTACAGCTAAATCTACTTTTAGTAGGGTAATAAAGCATCCGGAACCTCCCACACATTGTCTGGGACAGGTCTGCCTTTAGTTTGTATGCATCTTTGTATGCATCTGTTTGTATGTATCTGGAACAAACACCCAGAAAACTTAAAGTCTGCTATACAACTCTTCTTCTTCTTCAGTTCTTTTACAATTTACATCAAAGCTGAAGACATTTCTGTTCCGTTGCCTTTTCTTTTGATTAAGGTCGCATTCACACCTGTACTTGGGTAGACTCAGTGCGATTGGGGGGTGAAGTTGCATCATCCTCGCACGCTGCGTTAGCGTTCACACTGTGTCAACCGCAGCAGGAAATAACAACCGCAACAGCAGCTAACAGTAAAATATAGTGGTACTTTGAGTAATAGTTAGGACTAAAAGTGAGGGTAACATGGATGCAGGGGTGTGTCAGAGACTGTGTGTGTGTGTGTGTGTCATGTGCGTGTGTGCGTGCGTGCGTGCCGCGCGCTGCGGCATCACGAGGGGACAGGTGGTAAATGGGTACTATATTCCCATACACAAAATGGCTATTGGAACAACAACTACAACTCCCAGGGTGCCTCAGCACACACACAGGTGTAGGTGTGTGAGGCACCTAATTGAGATGGGAGAGAAAACAAAGGGCTGAGGGCTGGACGGAGCTGGACCCAAGGACTGAGAAAAGAACTGTTAAGTAACCATGTGGACATTCTTTGAACTTAAGAACATTTCAGTTTGGACAACATTTGAATTGAACCCCCTTATGGCCAGTGACGTATTATGCGTATTGATATCAATAAATCCCTCATGGCCATTTGACGTATTGACGTAATCGTTTAATCCCCTGTAATCGGGAGCTTAATATAACAAAATGTAGCAACTTTTAGCTTGTTTGGCTAACGGCCGATGTAATCTACCTAAAACCGGCCGAAATCCGTGCGTGCACGGTCAATCATGCACGCGTGTGATCGTGCATGCATCGCTGCGTAAAATGCGATATTTTGGGCTTGATTAGAGCTTAATTTGACTTAGTTATTAAAATAAACAATGATCGCTTAGCATTCCGGACATCTGATAGTGCTGCACCAGTCCAAACTAGTCCTGGATGTTGTGATTCCTTAAACCGGAAGTGACATTTGGTCAAAATCGGCATGATGGTGACGTTACCGCCACCATCAGGACTGGGTATAATACCATAGGATTGCCGTGTGAGAATGAGATGCAGTGTGTATATCACGGATTTTTCTATTGCCATTAAAATGACAAATTAAACATATGAATAGTGCAGGCAGAAGGCACAATCCACTGTTTAATTAGGCTGGCCATAAGCCAGTTAAGAACATTATTCTCCCTCTGGGATGTTTTTCATTGCCTTTGCAAATTGCCTCATCTTGGCCTATCTGAGGGAACCTGTGGGAAAATAAACCTAATTTCATTGTATACTGGATTTTCCTTTTTTTATTCTGCACTGCCTCACAATATCCCACGCTATACCTCTCATGATATTACAGCACACACACACACAGTTCCTTTGGGCACATGGAAGCACAGCGGAGACAGCAGCGCAAAATTAATCAGAAGTTTACAATATGTACTCTCATCTAATCATCATATAAACTTAATATATTATGCATAATATGCCATGTTCGCTTCAGTTACATAGATCATGCTGCATGAAGAAAGTCCCCACTCCCCACACACGGTGACAGCGATCCGCACCAGAATTAGAATGAGCCTTCACACCTGCCAAACGAAGCGCACTTTCCGACAATACGCAGCAGCATTTGTTATTATTCCTCCCTTTCTCTTTTAAGGAAATAACAAGAACAATGGAGCTTTGTTGCTCATAACAAATTATTTCACCCACTGTTTTACACCCATGAACCTGTAATGTGACATTGATTCTCATTCACTGCTGGTGTATTCAAATGTCAGTCTATCATTTTGCCTTTGTACTTTGTCTTTTTTTTTTTTAAACAAATTTTATTCAAAGAGTATGACATCATATTATGCAAGTTTCACAGAAAGAAAATACAACTCTTTGTTTTTATATTTCTTCCCAATCCTCCCCACCCACCCACCATCTTTCCCCACGAGGCCAGACATACAAACAACATAAATTATATACAGGTATAAAACCAATAAGTTGAGTACATAACTAAGATACACACAACATATATACAGGTATAAAACCAATACATGAGTACATAACTAAGATACAAAGAAAGGGATCACATGGTTACGTTCACAGAAATAATTAATAAACAACTTAAAAGGGGTAAAATAAGAGACATAAAATTAATAAAAAAAAACAAAAAAAAAACAGAGTAAATAATGTACTTTGTCTTAATGCTCTTAGGGCCCTTATCCCTGCATGTGCGTGTGTGTGTGTGTGCGTGCGTGCATGTGCGCGTGCGTGCGTGCGTGCGTGCGCGCGCGCGTGCGTGCGTGCGCGCGCGCACCGGAATGCACAGTTTTGAGTGTCTGTGTGTATGAGCATGGAATGTGCTCAGCTGATTGGCTGATCACGGAATGTGATGTATGATAAAAGCGCCCCTCACTTCACTCAAGTGTGATTTATTTTTTATTTTTTCAGGGGCGCTATCCCCTCCTATGTCAAGCTTTTAGTGTGCGTGTAAACAAAACTTTGTCCTAACACAAACATTAAATGCCATTGATAATAAATGGCCAGTTGTACGTCATTGTCCCAACACAAACATTTCATTAATATATATAACAAATAAACATTTTAAAGAACAACTTAATTTTTTTTTTCAACCAAGGTTCATGTTTTAGATTGTCATTTGCTGCTTTCTTTCGTTTTAGTGATTTTAGCTATTTTTACAGGGGCCGGCGGCAATCGAACATGGGGCTAAATGCGTATTTAACACTCATCTTTTACAATCTCTATTGACAACCTAAAACATGAACCTTGGTTGAAAATAACTAAAGTTATTTAATACCGATCAACATTGTGAGATCATGTGGTCGTGTGATCTATTTGAACTATTAAAACATATTTTCAATATAGTAAAAAGGCAAAGAAGTTTAAGGTATAGCAGTATAGCACTGGCAAAAATATGGCCCCTAATGTTTTTGTCAAGGTACTTTAAATTGCATGCTTGTTAAACGTGCTATATAAAGTTCTCCATCTATCGATTATTTTGTATCCAAATGTCCTTTTTTTTAGATGAATTGAATTATCAACAAGCACATTTATTCTTGAAGGATTTTTTAACACATTTTGTATGATTTATAAACCACTACTAACTATGTTATTACAATTATATTATTATACAGTTATACATTCATCCTTTGTCCCCTCGAGATCTGAGACCCTCGAGATCTGAGACATACAGTACACTAGCTGCTTTCACTGGTCTCTTTTGCTCATTGAAACACCAAGTTCTTTCACAGTAAGTCAGTCCTGTGTCCCTGCTCAGAGCATCTGGAAATGTGAGGTCTGCTTCCTCTTGATGGGCAGGGGAGTCTCTCTCCACAGAAGAATATCTGAAATGACCTGCTCCTGACCTTTTCTTCCGGTACACTGTCCAGGAAAGTGGAGTCTTCTTTGTACCATGACAACTGAGATGGGCGGGATGCCACCGTATAAATCTGAGCTTTATTGGGATGTGGGATTCTGGTGTACAGAATGTCCCGCCAAGATGATCCCAAAGCTCCTCATTCATTGCAATGAAACAAAAGGACATTTTCCACACGTTTTCCCTATACTAACCAAAATAAGGACACCAGGTTGAAAGTACTCAAGTACATTGTCACATGAAAATACACACACAGTCCAGTGTGTGAATTGCCTTTCTTGGGATGAATACTATAGTATTTATACCAGTAAGACGCCTGAGGGCGAGAAGCGACCCCAACCTAAATGGCGAGGGCGCGTGCATGCATCTGCCTGGGTGACAGCAGACTGCTGGGCGAGTGCTGGCGCGTTGTGCTGGCGCGTTGTGCTGGCGCTTTGGAATCAGAGGGGGTCAGATGATCAACATATCCGCCTGGGAAAAACACAAACACTGACGGGAAATGCACAATTCCATAGTTAACTAGAAGTCCAAGAGTCCATTAATCTAAGCTCAAAACATGGTGAGGCAGTGTTTAGTCAAGTGATTCATAGTTAGAACACACTTCCAGAGGATCTGAGGCTTGTACCAACTCTGTCTACTTTTCCAAATCCAGGCTAATAACGTTTATGGTCTCTACTGCCTTTTATTTGTATAATAGTTTATTATCCCTATTTGATGTCTAAATGGCTGCAGTGCAGCACCCCTGGAGCAGTTTGGAGGTTCGGTGCCTTGCACATATGCAGGCAGAGATGTTGGGCGCCATCAACTTAATACCAGCCACCCTGCAGTGACCAGGCAACTCAAAATTTGAATCGCTGTCAATGTCGAACCAGCGAAACAACTTCATTAGCAAACCTGAAAAAACAGGTTTCCTGGAGTGTCTGGAGTTTTTAAGCCACTCCAGACATGATTCCAGACACGGAATACATGATTTGTTATGCACATCTGAAGACGTTTGAAGGGAATGGTTAACTGTATGTCCCATATGGTTAGGGTTAGGCTTTACATATTGTGTTGGTGGAACAGAGATAAGCTCCAGTAGGAGGGAAATAATCCCAGTGAATCCCCAGCCACTCTCAGAATGTCTGCATTCTTATTCCTTTGCCACGTGTCCATTTGTTTATCCATTGACATTTAGACGAGAATGTGTTCCTCTGATAAGTCACTTTAATCATCGTTACAGTCAGGCACAAATCTCTTAACTCCCTATTAGCCAATCTAAAAGCTCAAAACCTGGCACGTTTGGAGCTTGCTATTTATTTATTTGAATCCTGAAAAGTAACAAAAGTAACCCCACATCAACTTTAGTGTCTTAGTGTTGTTCAGCCTGTGCACAGCCATTCCTCAGAGAGTAGTTTAAGTTTAACTCCATAATAAAACCTCTGAGCAGCTGCTGTTTCACTACTTATGACTGTTTTATTGTAATGCCATGATTAGCATTATTTACAAGTCCACAGGCCACTCTAATAGTAATCACACAACTGGGCATCTCATAGAAGGCAAGCATTCACTGAACAGTTGGTGAATATAGCTGATCTACAACTCAAAACACCACATTGCAGCACAATGCGTTGTGAGCTTGTAGATCGACTGTTGTCAGCGAAGAGCTTTGATGGAGAGGGAAATAGGATAGTAAGCGGCGTCCCCGCCACTTACTATTTGGTTGCCCCACACATATGTTTGTGCTGACACCGCCCTCCCCACCCCTGGTCGCGTTTTCCTCATGCAGATCGGTTACTTGATCGAAATGGTCAAAGGAATCCAAGGAAACAATTTTTGGAGTGGACCACAAACCCTCGGGGTGTGCTAAACATAACACGAGACTCAATGAATAGTACGCTTTAAGCATTATCAATATCTGTCCTTTAGCCATGTACGTGTGACCAACTTTCCACAAATCCACCATACAATTTTACAATTTAGGCATTTAGCCAACGCTCTTAATTCAGAGCGGCTTACAGTAAGCATGAACACATGGTACTACATCAAATGACAAATTAAAAAATAGCATCAAGAACCATAAGAAAGCTAAGAACCTAGCATCTGTCTAAAAGCAGAAAAACTGTACAGTAAAGCTATGAGTATACAGTATACACTATAGTGTGCTATGTCTACATAAAATGCTATCCAAATTACATAAGTTTAGCCTTTGCATACGCCTGTATGGTCGTCAAGGTTAGTGCAAGTGCTTTGGCAAATGCTACGAGCCAGAAGGGCGAAGAGTTTAGGACGTGTGGAGTGTTGTCCCTGCTGTTTTAGTGAATGTTCCGCCAGCCTCCCTGTGTTGGCTGGTCTGAGTGTGCGGTGCGGGTTGTAGGGTCCGATCAGACTTTGAAGATGGGGATGCCATTCTCCATATGCAGACCGCAGCCATGTTTCCATCAGAGTTTGGAAGCACTCGTTTTCAGTAAAGCAATGTCCTGCTGCCTCCTGCATTATGTGCTAATTCAAAACAGGTGGTACACAGGTCAGTTGAGTGATATCTAACGAGCACTTCCAAACTCCAGCACTTAGAAAAGGACACAAAGTAGCTCATAACATGTCTACAGTGGATTTTTACGAAACAAACACTGAGGATAGAAAGAGAATAATTCAAGCTTTCCGTACAGCTGCAATGTTGGTGAGTTTGACGTTGTGTAATACATTCATTCTGTTTGGATGAATGGGCTGCCATTGGAAGTTGCACCCAGGTAGCACCTTGTCATTAACTTATATGGTAAGATAGCCGCGGTCTGCATATGGAGAATACCTTTGGTAGCTTTGAAGGCCAGCATCAGAGTTTTTATAGTCTGTGCGGACAGCAAGCAGGAGCCAATGGAGGGAACAGAGAAGGAGGGAGATGTGAGAATTTTGGCTGGTTGAAGACCAAGCATGCTGCGGCATTTTGGATCAATTGAAGAGGCTTAAGTGCTACAGTATGTGACCAACTTTCCTCAAACTACAAATGAGAAAAGTCAGAACATGCTCAATGAATAGTAGCTTTATGCATTAATCAATGCCATGCCTCGACAAAAATCAACAAGGGACGTCTGGCTCTGTCCAAACTAGTAACTGTAACCGAAATACATGTTTTTAACATTCTCTCTCCGCTCTCAATGGGCCTATTAGTTTTAAGTGTAGGCGTGCATGTTATACTAGAAAAATAAGTCTTAATGCTGTGTTGTTGTTTCTCCATGAATATTATGTGTCCGAGTGAGACACCAGGCAGACACCAATGTGTCTCTTGCTACCAAGAGTCTGATTGGGATGCACACTCAGATTAGACACACCAACGGACCCACATGCGGAAACAACAGTCGGACATGCGCTGCTCCCGTGCTTGCGGTTAGCTTTCTGGTTTAAGGACTTCAGTGTTTTGTACCATACTATTGTATGAGTACCGAACAAAGAATGTTTGCTTTCGCCATCTTTGTTGAAGAAGAGTCTGGGCAATTAAGTTTTAGTCTTACTAGAAGTACTAAAAGTTTCTCAATCTTATATTTAGTTTTAGTCTGGCTTAATCTAGTTACCTCTGAGGTCAATGATTAAAGTGTGATTACCTTTGAGGGGATTAAGTCCACCCATCAAGACCATTAGTGTCAACCTCAGACCAAGATGGTCTGATTTTGAATCTGAATGGCTTTGTGTTTCTGCTATTGTCCTGGCTCTGCTCTAATTAAGAGCAATTTAGAAGTTTAGCATTTAAGGGTTTGTTTAATACCCTGTTTCCTGTACTGGATTGGTATTGTTTAAGCCTTGGGGAAATGTGGTGTTTAGTTTTAAAATCCTGGTATTGTTTAAGCCTTGGGGAAATGTGGTGTTTAATTTTAAAATCCTGGTATTGTTTAAGCCTTGGGGAAATGTGGTGTTTAATTTAAAAATCCTGGTATTGTTTAAGCCTTGGGGAAATGTGGTGTTTAATTTTAAAATCCAGGTTAGGGTTTGAAGTAGGTTGTCGGTCTAATTACAGTCAGAAAAAAGGTCTTCTAAATTCTTATTCCTTTGTCACGTGTCCATTTGTTTATCCATTGACATTTAGACAAGAATGTGTTCCTCTGATAAGTCACTTTAATCGTCGTTACAGTCAGGCACAAATCTCTTAACTCCATATTTTAACTTTTTATGTTTTTTTGCTAAATGCCTTGACCCATATGATACGTTTTTTTTTCGTGAATTAGTTCTATACTTCATCACAGGGTCGCACAAAAGTAGCAAATATAGCCAATCTAAAAGCTCAAAACCTGGCACGTTTGGAGCTTGTAGATAAAGCTTGAATTATCCTTTTTTCTAGTGTTTGTTTCATAAAAATCCACCGTAGACATGTTATGAGCTATTTCCTGTCAAGAAATTTGTTGCAGATTATTATTGTTCTAAGTATCAGAGTTTGGAAGCGCTCGTTATCAGTAAAGCAACCTGCTGCCTCCTGCATTATGTGCAAATTCAAAACGTGGGCCGTTGACAGGAAGTAGCTCATAAGCTCATTTAAGCTGTAAATGACATTGTGTGTGTGTGTGTGTTTACATGGCTGTCATGTTGGAAACAGCAGTAAATCAAGCGGGGCGCAGCAGGTGCTCCGAGGGTTTGATTAGGCAGCGGTCTGTTATAGAGCGGAGAGGTCATTATCCAGAAATAACACACCGCTGAATTGACCGCGATTGACCAATCGCAATCAAGCATTCAACCAAGCCATGTAATTATAGGATAATAAAGCATGGCAGGATGAACAAATTGCTCACCGTTGTTGAGGTGAAAACAACAAACATAATATGCTGTAATGAAGAACACTAGAAAGCTGCTATCCGACATGGCCTTATCTGTCAGGACCAAGCCTCACTGATAGCAGGAGCAGGTCACTTAAACACCCTTCGACTTCAATTTAATTTTGTTGTCACATCAGTAGAGTAAACGTATCAAAACAATATCAAATATGTGTGTACAAACATGTGTGTACAAAGATAATCAAATAAGACATCAAGCACCTCAATGCAGTGCATTGAGAGTCATGCAGTATGAGGCCCATAGGTCAGGAGCCTATCTCCTGTTTCTGTAGCGTGAGGCAGCTTGATGTACAAGTACACCCCCTGGACATGACGCTAGTATGTCGCAGGGACTTACCCCCAATCCAACCCTTGATGCTGAGTGTCAAGCAGGGAGGCACTGGGTCCCATTTTTTAGAGTCTTTGGTATGACCCGACTGGGGATTGAACCCCAGCCTCCCAGTCCCAGGGAGGACACTCAACCACAAGGCCACTGATCTGGTCCATGCAGTATATACTGTACATAAAATGACAGATAGTGCCAGTGAAATGGGAGTAGGTAAGACAATCAGTGCCTGTTCAGCAGCCTGATTGCCTGGCTGTGGAAAGTGTCCCTCGGTGAGTGCATTGGGAATGTGATACTGTGATATCACATGCCTGAAAGCAGCATTTTGTGAACAGATTGTGGCTAGGCTGGTGTCTTTGATCATCCATTGTCTGTGGCTAAATGCCTTGACCCATTTACCGGACCTGCTGGCTGCAATGTGTGCCTGTGAGTTGGCAGAGCTGCCTCGCTCGCTTGCAGACGGTGCCCTACACCTGTGCTTTTCAAACATTTTCATTTCAAGGACCTGCGGCCACATACATTTAATTTTGGGTCCTTTGAACACACATTATTTTCAGAAAAAAGTTATGATTTAGAAGACCTTTTCAGAATAGGTTTTAATGGTTTAAGGCATGATAAAGACATGACTTATTTTACCATCCTCTTTTGTTACATAAAAAGTGTCCCTTTTCAACACTGATTTTCATTGTAAAAAATAATCTGAATAACATTTACATAGTAACACCTTTGCAAATACCCTCCTTTCTCACTGACAATGTTCTGACAATTTACTGACACTCCACTGTCTTTCCAATGGCATGTCGTGTGATGTTTGGATGATTAGCTCTCTCTGAATCGAGAGAGAGGGAGAGGGGGGGGGGGGGGGGAGAGATTATCAGCTCTTTTTTTAACATTCAAAGGAATATTTGAATATAGAATATTCATTGACAGCTTTAGCGATTAGTGACGTGAACAAGAAGGGCCAGCACCTAACGCACGCTGGAGCAGGGGACAGCATGAAAGAAACATGGCAGCACCTAAACAAATCTGGTCTGAGCTTGTAGATCTGCTACTTTCGCATTAAAGCGGTGATAACTGCGATAGGTACGATTGCATCCTCCCCTTACCCGCCAGGATGAACCACTTTGTGAGCATGTCAAAAGTTATATTCCGAACGAATGAACAAGGAATACTCTTATTCAGCTTCCATGTAAACGATTGGGTTGGAATCCCTGTTCGGAATTAGTTCATTCTGAATTAATAAATGTTGTGCATGTAAACGCAGTCAGTGAGCATTACAATAGTCTAGGCAGTCATGGCAGTCGTGCTGTTTCCCACGCTCAGTCACCTCCAATCTCATATAGTCTAGGCAGTCATGGCAGTCGTGCTGTTTCCCACGCTCAGTCACCTCCAATCTCATATAGTCTAGGCAGTCATGGCAGTCGTGCTGTTTCCCACGCTCAGTCACCTCCAATCTCATATAGTCTAGGCAGTCATGGCAGTCGTGCTGTTTCCCACGCTCAGTCACCTCCAATCTCATATAGTCTAGGCAGTCTAGGCAGTCATGGCAGTCGTGCTGTTTCCCACGCTCAGTCACCTCCAATCTCATATAGTCTAGGCAGTCATGGCAGTCGTGCTGTTTCCCACGCTCAGTCACCTCCAATCTCATATAGTCTAGGCAGTCATGGCAGTCGTGCTGTTTCCCACGCTCAGTCACCTCCAATCTCATATAGTCTAGGCAGTCATGGCAGTCGTGCTGTTTCCCACGCTCAGTCACCTCCAATCTCATATAGTCTAGGCAGTCATGGCAGTCGTGCTGTTTCCCACGCTCAGTCACCTCCAATCTCATATAGTCTATGCAGTCATGGCAGTCGTGCTGTTTCCCACGCTCAGTCACCTCCAATCTCATATAGTCTAGGCAGTCATGGCAGTCGTGCTGTTTCCCACGCTCAGTCACCTCCAATCTCATATAGTCTAGGCAGTCATGGCAGTCGTGCTGTTTCCCACGCTCAGTCACCTCCAATCTCATATAGTCTAGGCAGTCATGGCAGTCGTGCTGTTTCCCACGCTCAGTCACCTCCAATCTCATATAGTCTATGCAGTCATGGCAGTCGTGCTGTTTCCCACGCTCAGTCACCTCCAATCTCATATAGTCTAGGCAGTCATGGCAGTCGTGCTGTTTCCCACGCTCAGTCACCTCCAATCTCATATAGTCTAGGCAGTCATGGCAGTCGTGCTGTTTCCCACGCTCAGTCACCTTCAATCTCATATAGTCTAGGCAGTCATGGCAGTCGTGCTGTTTCCCACGCTCAGTCACCTCCAATCTCATATAGTCTAGGCAGTCATGGCAGTCGTGCTGTTTCCCACGCTCAGTCACCTCCAATCTCATATAGTCTATGCAGTCATGGCAGTCGTGCTGTTTCCCACGCTCAGTCACCTCCAATCTCATATAGTCTAGGCAGTCATGGCAGTCGTGCTGTTTCCCACGCTCAGTCACCTCCAATCTCATATAGTCTATGCAGTCATGGCAGTCGTGCTGTTTCCCACGCTCAGTCACCTCCAATCTCATATAGTCTAGGCAGTCATGGCAGTCGTGCTGTTTCCCACGCTCAGTCACCTCCAATCTCATATAGTCTATGCAGTCATGGCAGTCGTGCTGTTTCCCACACTCAGTCACCTCCAATCTCATATAGTCTAGGCAGTCATGGCAGTCGTGCTGTTTCCCACGCTCAGTCACCTCCAATCTCATATAGTCTAGGCAGTCATGGCAGTCGTGCTGTTTCCCACGCTCAGTCACCTCCAATCTCATATAGTCTAGGCAGTCATGGCAGTCGTGCTGTTTCCCACGCTCAGTCACCTCCAATCTCATATAGTCTAGGCAGTCATGGCAGTCGTGCTGTTTCCCACGCTCAGTCACCTCCAATCTCATATAGTCTATGCAGTCATGGCAGTCGTGCTGTTTCCCACGCTCAGTCACCTCCAATCTCATATAGTCTAGGCAGTCATGGCAGTCGTGCTGTTTCCCACGCTCAGTCACCTCCAATCTCATATAGTCTATGCAGTCATGGCAGTCGTGCTGTTTCCCACGCTCAGTCACCTCCAATCTCATATAGTCTAGGCAGTCATGGCAGTCGTGCTGTTTCCCACGCTCAGTCACCTCCAATCTCATATAGTCTAGGCAGTCATGGCAGTCGTGCTGTTTCCCACGCTCAGTCACCTCCAATCTCATATAGTCTATGCAGTCATGGCAGTCGTGCTGTTTCCCACGCTCAGTCACCTCCAATCTCATATAGTCTAGGCAGTCATGGCAGTCGTGCTGTTTCCCACGCTCAGTCACCTCCAATCTCATATAGTCTAGGCAGTCATGGCAGTCGTGCTGTTTCCCACGCTCAGTCACCTCCAATCTCATATAGTCTAGGCAGTCATGGCAGTCGTGCTGTTTCCCACGCTCAGTCACCTCCAATCTCATATAGTCTAGGCAGTCATGGCAGTCGTGCTGTTTCCCACGCTCAGTCACCTCCAATCTCATATAGTCTATGCAGTCATGGCAGTCGTGCTGTTTCCCACGCTCAGTCACCTCCAATCTCATATAGTCTAGGCAGTCATGGCAGTCGTGCTGTTTCCCACGCTCAGTCACCTCCAATCTCATATAGTCTATGCAGTCATGGCAGTCGTGCTGTTTCACACGCTCAGTCACCTCCAATCTCATATAGTCTAGGCCAGGGGTGCCCATTACGTCGATCGCGGTCGACCAGTCGATCGCAAGCGCTGCGCAGGTAGACCGCTTGGCCTTGCCATGAAAAAAGAAAAAAAGAAAAACAATCCTCGCCTCGGGCAGGCGGCGGCGCGCCGGTGGCTTTGAAGGAGAACGTCGGGTCTGTTCTGTTGTTAAACAAACAAATTAAAACCCACACAGACTACCGCGGAGGCGCGGACCCCCGCGGAGGCCGACGCGGACCCCCGCGCCGACCTCCGTGGGGGTCCGCGATAGTCTGCGTGGGGGTCCGCGCCTCCACGGTAGTCTCTGTGTGGTCTGTGCGGTAGCATCATGATGCCATCATCCATGCATCACAACCAAAACAAACTAGGACTAGCTTTGACGGTTGCCACATTTCGTGACTGAGAGAGAAACAAGCAACCAGGTCTATGAAAATGTTAACAGGCCAGATCAAGTCAGAAAATCCGAAAAAGTCAGAAATTAAGTCTCTTCTTTGCAATGCGGGGAAACTGAAAAGATAAATAAATAGAATTGATTTTGAAACCTAGATTTTGAAAGTCCTAATGCCTTAATGTTATTTATTCGCCATATAGGTACATATTTTGAGTATTTTAAGCAAAGGGATAATTATCTTTTGGTTGGTAGATCACCTTGAGCTGGCAATTTTAAAAGTAGACCTCAAGTCAAAAAAGTGTGGGCACCCCTGGTCTAGGCAGTCATGGCAGTCGTGCTGTTTCCCACGCTCAGTCACCTCCAATCTCATATAGTCTAGGCAGTCATGGCAGTCGTGCTGTTTCCCACGCTCAGTCACCTCCAATCTCATATAGTCTAGGCAGTCATGGCAGTCGTGCTGTTTCCCACGCTCAGTCACCTCCAATCTCATATAGTCTAGGCAGTCATGGCAGTCGTGCTGTTTCCCACGCTCAGTCACCTCCAATCTCATATAGTCTAGGCAGTCATGGCAGTCGTGCTGTTTCCCACGCTCAGTCACCTCCAATCTCATATAGTCTAGGCAGTCATGGCAGTCGTGCTGTTTCCCACGCTCAGTCACCTCCAATCTCATATAGTCTAGGCAGTCATGGCAGTCGTGCTGTTTCCCACGCTCAGTCACCTCCAATCTCATATAGTCTAGGCAGTCATGGCAGTCGTGCTGTTTCCCACGCTCAGTCACCTCCAATCTCATATAGTCTATGCAGTCATGGCAGTCGTGCTGTTTCCCACGCTCAGTCACCTCCAATCTCATATAGTCTAGGCAGTCATGGCAGTCGTGCTGTTTCCCACGCTCAGTCACCTCCAATCTCATATAGTCTAGGCAGTCATGGCAGTCGTGCTGTTTCCCACGCTCAGTCACCTCCAATCTCATATAGCCTCAATCTATCAGAGCGCCGCTCACGCTTAATACTACACGGTCAGCATAAGTGTCGGCACCTCTCATGCAGCGTGTCAGTGATCACCTCTCATGCAGCGTGTCAGTGATCACCTCTCATGCAGCGTGTCAGTGATCATCACTATGTCAGGAATTGTATCATTTTACATCTGTGTATCTTGTGTTATGCCCTTGAAGGCGTTCAGTATCATTATCGAGAAATTCAATCCCGGCAGGGTGATTAGGCACTAACGCGTTGGCGGAGGAGGTGCCTAATCACCCTGAAGGGACTTTATTTCAACAAAACTAAGTGCTGCGCTGGCCGTCCGCCCAGCTCAGCACACAGTCACCTCGGAAAACCAGAAAGTGAGTGTTGATCAAATGGAATCAATTTTCGGGTACTGGATTGTGTATTCTTTAGTGCTTCGAAAGTTTTCAAAAACATTCTTGAGAGTTCAACGTTCAGTTGTAAATGACATTGTGTGCTTTTTTACATGGCTGTCATGTGGGATATGGCATAAAATCCAAGCAACGCAGCAGGTGCTCTGAGGCTGAGTCTGTTTATAGAGCTGTTTATAGAGCTGTTTATAGAGCTGTTTATAGAGCTGATCGCTCATTATCAAGAAATAACACACCGCTGAATTCAGCGATTGACCAATCAGAATCAAGCATTCAACCAAGCCGTGTAATGAGCCCTTGTAATGACTCTGTATCTTAGGCTCTGCTTGAGGGGTGATCTCAGATTCCATGTCATGCTTGCACAGATAAATCTGTAGTATCACAGGAGCAGAGTCACAACGTCAAATTTAATGTGTTCATTATAGTGGATAAACTGGATATACTCCTGTAGAGAGTTTTGGCAGAAGAAGATTCCATTATTTTACTGCATGCATTGCAGCCTTGCACATAGGCAATCACACCCACATGCCTAATGAGGCAGATGGGCCCCTTTTGGAGAAGGCTAAACTCGTTGAGGGAGTTCCAGGGGGTCCCCAGCTAAATGATAGTTTGGAACCAAATCGACCCTTATGGGTCTGTAACTCAGAGAGTGTACAAATGGACCCTAACGGGTCGAACAGGTTCTTTAATAAAGAGTTTTACACCGTCTGCGATTGGCTGAAGGAGGCCGTAGGGGCCTACAATATTGGGGCCTTTTCGTAGTTGTATGTAGCCAAGCACTTTTCGTTCGAGCAGGGTAAGAAATGCTACTGCAAGTAGAACAGGCACAATATAGGCTAAGGGGTTTAGGATGTTGGCAGGGGTGGGGTGGTTAGTTATAGAGGGGACTTGAACCCCTGTCGAAAGAGCTTAGATCTTTTGCGGATTTTTCTATTGGCATTAAAATGATGAATTAAAAATATGAATAGAGCCACTTGTAGAGAGGCTGGGGAATTGGGAATTGGCTATACTAAATTGGGACTTGAAGGGGAGAAAATGTTTTTCTTTTATCTTGAAGGGGCATGTTTTGCACAATAACAGTCTTTTCATTATGTCTGTGCCCACGATCTCTGTGATTCATACAGTAGGTTACGTTTGTTTACCTCAGTCACTGATACTAAAATCTGATATTTTATGTTTATTTTTTCTATGAACCTGTGACTTGACACCCATACTGTTATAAAACGGAAATAAAAAGATTTTGAAAAGAAAAATATGAATAGAGCTGGCAGAAGGCACTGAAAAGCTGCTATTGGGCTGGCAGTCCGAGGGTTAATAGCGGCTGCACCATTATTAGGATGTCCTGATCCAACATGGAGGTCGTAAACCCCCTCGTCCATAAGGGCTCTGGGAGGGGATTGCTCTGTTATCCCTAGGCCTTTGGTGGTCAGAAATACTGTTGATTTGACATGTGGGTCTATTAGGGCTGGGGTGGCCCCGGCCCATGTGGGTCTATTAGGGCTGGGGTGTCCCCGGCCCATGTGGGTCTATTAGGGCTGGGGTGGCCCCGGCCCATGTGGGTCTATTAGGACTGGGGTGGCCCCGGCCCATGTGGGTCTATTAGGGCTGGGGTGGCCCCGGCCCATGTGGGTCTATTAGGGCTGGGGTGGCCCCGGCCCATGTGGGTCTATTAGGGCTGGGGTGGCCCCGGCCCATGTGGGTCTATTAGGGCTGGGGTGGCCCCGGCCCATGTGGGTCTATTAGGGCTGGGGTGGCCCCGGCCCATGTGGGTCTATTAGGGCTGGGGTGGCCCCGGCCCATGTGGGGGTTTTGTCTTTCCCCGTGGTCGCCTCAACCGAAGGTAGGCCAGTAAGGTCAATCTGTTCACTTGCTTTGAGGGGTGTTTGACATGGGTTGACTTTATATCTTAAGCTCCATAGGGTCTTCTCGTCTTACGAGCGTATCCCCGCTTCTGCACGGGGAGATCAATTTCATTGACTTTAGAGGGGAGACAGCTAAGCCCTCGTGATGCCATTCATACTAGTCTTCATTTGAGATACACTCTCAGAGTTAAATTAACATAGTTTTGTGGAATGGGGAGGATTAAAACATCTCCCAAATAAACAACTATTTAGTAAAATAAAATATATAAAATAAAACATATACAGGTCCTTCAAAAAAATTAAATAAATAAATATATATATATATATAGTGGTAAAGTAAATTTTCCTCCGTTGTTGTTTTGTATTAATAATCTAAATCTAAAAAGTAACTTGTGTCTCTGGAAATAAATAGGATATCACCAATTACACCTATTACATTCATTAAATGAAATATTTAATCAAATACCCTCTTCAGATAGTTTACACACATGAATTATAGATGAAAATGAAATGGTAATTGAAAGCTTTTGCCTGTCATTAATAAAGTCACGAGACCAACATGTGGGTGCATGTGAGTGAGTGACAGTGGTGGAAAGTACTAACTAAGTACATTTACTCAACTACTGTACTGGAGTATTTTAAATTTCCAATACGTTTGCTTCTACTCCACTACGTCTCATAGGCATGTACAGTATTGTACTTTTACTCCACTACAATTATTTGAAAACTTCAGTTACATATGTGATAATAGCAGATGCTGTCCCCCTTTCAGAAGCCTACATTTTTTGACAAGAATTTTGGAGGGAATTAAATGGATTTGTGTGCTTTCACAGTTCTTTTCCAGCATCTTAGTCCTGGCATGTATCCGGAAATGGGATTATGAAACCAAGAATGGGGGGGGGGGGGGGGGGGGGTGCGTGCGTGCGTGCGTGCGTGCGTGCGTGCGTGCGTGGCGTGCGTGCGTGGCGTATGCATGCACTGTATGTGGGGAATGGAGTAGTGAATCCAACAGTGCTTTCACGGCTTTTGGAAAGAAGCTATTTTTAGTCATGGTTTTCAGCCTGCCTGCCTGCTGCATGGGAGGGGGGTGAACAGATGGGGTTCAGGGTTTCGAGGGGACCACTGGAGGCCTTGTGGAGACGGCTATAGACGCCTTATCAGACGACGTCACACTGATAAGCACCAGCATGCGTGCGCAAGCCGGCAGCACAAGAACCCTGCCTCTCATAAGATTCAATGGAAAAGTTCTAACTGCACTCACGTGTAAAAAACAAACTTTCAGATGCTGTGTGGAGGAATAATGATGAGGATTTTTTTGTGATCTCTCACACTTTAAATATATTATCCATTGGTTTCTGTTGTGTGTGAACAATAATAGCAATTCAAAGCAGTTTCCTCAAAACCACACCTCTAGTCGCTGTCATAAGAACAGGAGCTGTGCTCATGATCATGGCAGCAGTCCGTGATCATGTCCGTGACTGTTAGAGGCAGCAGTCCTCTAACAGTCGCATCCGCATTGCGATGTGAGCTCGTATATCAGCTGTTCTCTGCGTGCAATACTGTTGCGCAATTAAGTATAAATGTCTCCTAGGGTGCACCTCACTAGCCAACGGAATTGATTACATGAAACAGACACCCGTGCGACCAGTCTCAATGTTTGTAAACAAATAATTTGTCTATAGATTCTCTATATAGGATTCTCTTGGTGTTAGAAGCAGTAGAAGTTGATAAGCAGCTAGACCTTTCTCAGCATCATCATTTTTAAATCACAACCATGTTTGCATGGCATGGAGCACAGATTCATAAATGGTACAATAAACAGTATACATACAATATCCAATACATAATATACACACAGGCATAGCAAAAGGCATTGCATTCATTATTTGGACAGCGCGCGCTGCATGGGCCTTCTTGACCAGACTGGAAGTGTTAAGGCTCTTCCAAGTCAGGTTCTCTGATAATTATGTGAACCGGTCCCCAGGAATTTAAAACGGATTCACTCGCGTCCCCCTTATCAGGGCTGCACTGCATCATGTCCTCTCTATCCCCTGAGCTGAGTGCAGTGTTGCCATGTCTGCATATTATATGCGACTTTGGGCTTGATTTCAGTAAAGTTATTTTTGGGCTGGTTTCTAAAGTGTAGTTGCTTATTCGGGCTTATTTCCAAATCTTAAAATGTTGTTTAAACCACAGTTCTCAAACATTTTCATGACAAGGAGGGTACAGGCATAAGTTACGACATACTAACAGTCCAACAGTCATTAGTCCGACACCCTACCACAAACCCTAACCTAACCCTAGCCGCAGTACGACGCAACGCATGTCGGACCAACGCATGTTGGTCCGACAGAGTTTTGTACTCTGTGCGGGCAGCAACCGGGAGCCAATGGAGGGATGTGTGAGCATTTTGGCTGGTTGAAGACCAAGTGTGCTGCAGAGGATAAGCCCCTTGAGTTGCAGTAACTCATTTTCGAGGGGGTCTTCAGGCAGGAGGCACGAACAATGACAAGAAACAATCGCACAACAATCAACAATAACTCTCACACCATCCCAGACGTGTCTACACCTTTTCTACGTCTGTTACACATGTCATCCAAAATAAAGAGTAATGGTATGCTACCATGCCAATTTTAAATAAATTAAGAGTGCCTTAAAACGTGCGTTCTGTGAGTGCTGGTTTTCTCTTTTAGAGAATTTGAGACTGGTTGGAGTTGTGCGAGCTATACCTTGTTAACACCATGGAGGCCCAGGGCGGAGATCTCCGTCAAGTTCAAGGTCATGGTCAAGTACCCAAGCCGGAGATTGATAAATAGGACAGAGATTAATTATATCAAAACCGATCGCATCGCTCCACAGCCTAGGAGCGTTTGTTGCCCAATCCGATGACGTGTCAGACAGTGACACGTCATCGAAAATGTTCCCTGCCTGTTTAGCGGATGAAAACGAAAATCTTAAAACGTTCATAACTCGCAATCTAAATCATCCCGTCTAATTATGAAAAAAGATCCTGTGTTAGACGGCGCTCCGCGGTCCAGTCGCTAGTCTCGATTTATTCTTACCTCCCGTTGTTGTCGATCGACTCTAGAGTGGTGTGGCTATTGTTAGCTGCTACACAGACATGCACAACAACTTCCGGTGCGCCGGTAAAAGTGGTCCGGGTGCTATAAATGATGGGCACATGGATTAAATAGGTCCGGGCAAGCAAGTTAAAATGCTTAAATTATGTCATGACATGGGGACAGACATGGGGTTTTACTAAATGAAAAAAAAATAGAATGATGACATAACATTGTGCAGAGAGAATAAAAGACAGCATATGAATTTAATAATAATGAATGAAGAAAATGAGAACATTATTTAAAAAAAAATCACACCCGTGTGAACTGAGTGGTGTAAGGTTTTATATAGCATGATCAGCTGTGGTCTGACGTAATGTCTGACGTAATGAAATAAGGTAAGGTATTATGTAGCCTGATCAGCTCTGATCTGACGTAATGAAATCACACCCGGATGTGATTTCACAACTGGCTTTTTCTGTGCAGAGAAAATGACCATGGTTGCTACGGTCATCCAGTTCACCCGGGTGTGATTTAATTACGTCAGAAATTATTTTGAACATAGCAACCATGCTCATTTTTTTCTGCACACAAAAGCCAGTTGTAGGAGTGGTTTACACCACTCAAAAAACACTTTACTGGAGCAGACTTTACATTTGAAGTGGAAGTGCTTTAAAGGAAGATGAGGATTGATGACGATTTGGTGAGCCTGGCCAGATTCTCCTGAGCTTGGATGCTCACTGACAACCAGCCAAGGCCTGGCTATGGCTCACTCCCCCGTTAATTAGAGGTCAAGCATTGTGAACTGTTGGGGGCGCCCTGCCAGACAGCCCTCAGGCTACACTGCAGGGCTTCAGAAAAGTTGAAAGAAAAAAATGTTCTGAAAATGATAAATTGATCATGCTGAAGAATTAAGGCTGGCATTGGCCTCGTCGTGCACATGACACTTTGAAACCAAAACACTAAATTACAACACAATAATTACATGATTAATTAATAATTACTAATTAGGACATAATTACATGAAAGTGTCCAGCAGCCAGTAGTCAGTGAATGACTCAGCCATGGTACAGCTGCCAAGTACAGATAGTACCTGTATACAGTAAGTAAGAGCTTGTGGGGTGTCACTATTGTAATAAAAACGACAGCTGTGGTAGCTGTCGTTATATTCAAATAATGTGACTGGCTTTCAACACCCTATTCTGGAGGGAGATGCATACTGAGCTTGTAGATCAGCTATTTTTCAACAAAGAGATTTTCTGTATGGGGAGGAGGAGTGGGCCAAGGACAGCAAAGTCAACAACAAGTTGTTAATGTTACAATCTGAGCTATTGTTGTTCGGGTAGGAACCTTTGTGATTTGGGGACTAGATATATACTGTACAGTAGCGTGTGTGTGTGTGTGTGCGTGCGCGTGCGTGCGTGCGTGCGTGCGTGCGTGCGTGCGTGCGTGCGTGCGTGCGTGCGTGCGTGCGTGCGTGCGTGCATGCATGCGTGCGTGCGCACGTGACCGTATAGTACAGAGCACTTCTTACAACCAATTTTTGTATTGTTCTCACGAAACACGTACAAGACAATCGCATGCGGTACTGAAACCAAATTTAATGAATTTCCACCAAGGGTAATGGCATTTCAAGTAGCTGGGGGAAGAGCAGAGATGCCCGAAAGACACCTTGGTGGTAATTAATGAACCACACTTTGAGAGCATGATCCATCATAATATGTATTCTAAACCCAGACGATAAAAGGAAAAAGCAACTCAAGGGGATCAATTAGAGCTGGAGGACCAGAATAATCATGGGATGTGGTGGGGTGGGGAGGGTATTAGTGGATAGAGAGAAAGTTAAGTTAATGAATATCGATATAGAAGAAAGATTCCCACGTATTGTCTTCCGATGCTAACAAAAAGTGGTATTGGAAACGGTCCAGCGACATTCATCTCCAAGATAACCTGATGAAGGTCTCTGAGCTGAAACTTTATCTGGGCATTTGTGCGGGAGTCTTTCTTCAACAGTCCTAAAAAATCGGGTCGATTAATTATTGTAATTATTATTATTATTATTTTCGTGGTTGTATTTGGTCTCCCTGGTCTTCTATTGAAACATTTAGATCCTGTGTCTTTTCTGACGTGACCTTTGACTCGATTTGGTTTGTAGTCCAGTAAATAAATAAAGAAAATCTGATGAAAATCTGATGAATTCCTGTTCTGTTCTTTTAAAGTGTCTATTTGTACGTCTCTAAATGTTTTTGATGAATTGAACATGGTGGACCCTCTTGTAAACAAGTGTAATGCTTAATTGGATCGTCCACTCACAGTTAACAGTCTTTGTATTGAGTTTGTGCTTGAAATGTACTGTAATTCTGCAAACTGTTAATAAATATTTCAATCAATCAATCAAACTCTTAGGTTGGACTAAATTGCTTTATTTTGTTTCTCAACTGATTCTGACAGGACATTAGGTCTACTAGCCAGGATAAAAAATCTACCCTAATCTGCTTTTTTGAAATTGATTGAAATATGTATTAACAGTGTATTAACAGTACATTTCAAGCACAAACTCAATACAAAGACTGTTAACTGTGAGTGCACGACCCAATTAAGCATTACACTTGTTTACAAGAGGGTCCACCTTGTTCAATTCATCAAAACATTTAGAGACACTTCTATATAGTCAAAGAACAGAACAGGAATTCATCATAAGGGAGGTAAAAAGGGAAAGAAACATATACAGTGAGGGGAAAAAGGGGTGGGCGGTGGGGGGGATTCAGATTTTACGGGGGCCAGTTTCGAATTGCAGCCGTCCGTAGGTGCCCTTTGAGAGCGGTTTTGAAGGAGTCAAGGGATTTGCATGTCTTAATGACTGTTGGTAGGGCGTTCCACATTTTGGTGGCATAGGAGCGAAAATAATTTAGTCCCTTGTTTGTGCCGAATCTGGGTTGTACATGGTTCGTTGCACTTCCTCTGGTGTTGTGGGTGTGGACTTCGTTAACATTAAGGAAGTATCTAGACAGGTACATGGGTATCTTGGTGGTGTATCGAATCTTGTGGACCAGACCCATTGCAAGATGCTGTACTCTGTCGTCAACCCTAAGCCATTCCAGCCTGTCAAAGTGGGCAGGGGTGAGGTGGGTTCGGGGGGTGAGGCCAAGTAGGAGCCTGACCAGTTTGTTTTGGGAAGTCTGGATCCTAGTTTTAAGGGCCTTTGAGGTGCTGTGGTACCAGGAGGTGCTGCAGTGAGCAGCTTAGGGTAGATTGTCCTGTCAGAATCAGTTGAGAAACAAAATAAAGCAATTTATTCCAACCTCTGCCATTTAATTATTGGACTACACACATTTTGAAAGGTATAGGTCTATTGAGGAGAGACACTCGACTTACTAATAAAAGCAGGTACGTCGGAGACAAAGCAGCAGACTATAAAGTTATAGGTCAAAATGCAATCTCTCCCTGCCCTGAGCAAGCAGGCAGGTTCTGTTATATCCGTGGTCAAAATGTCAGCACTTTGCACAGGAGACACAGGTTCAAATCCGGTTAGAACAGGAAAGTTTAAGTCTCTGGCAAAAAAATAATAATTTCTCCTCTCCTTTGAACTGAAGTGTTATATAAAAGGATGGGAGTGATTCATCATCACTGCAGAATGCCCAAAATGAACCCTGTGATCATGTTTAGAGTAATGTCTGAGCTAATGGACGCTGAGTTCACATAAAAAGAGGGTGAGCTCCAATGAAAGAATATCGTTGCAGCAGGTCGGGAAGAAACCTCTTCTCTCCATATTAAAACTTTTTGTGTTTTACTTAATATCATACTGCCGTGTCACACTAAACTATCTAAAGTAGCAGAACCACGCTCGCTTGTAGATCTGCTAATTTTGCTATTTATTTTTATCTGAATCGTGAAAAGTAACACTTTTGGACATGCGGTTTTCACCCGACAGAGAAGATACAGTATCTGTGGGGGTTGGTAATGCATCACCAACAACCATTACGTTAATTGAAAATGTTATGTTGAAAATGTTCAACATAACATTATTTATGTCAATGAGAAGTAGGTTAAAACTAAATAGATTTAATTTGACATGTTTGGCAAAAGAACTAAAGGCGCCATATGTTTGGGTCCGAGACCATCACAATTTTTGAGGGGCGCTAGCCCCCCGTTTGTCTTTAGTTCAATGTTTGTTTTGTAAACGCCATTGACAATGAAGGGAAAATGTACGTCTTAATGTAACTCATTACGTCATATTGTCTCTTTATTGTTAATGGCGTTTAATGTTTGTGTTGGCACCGTTTGTTTTACATCACCTAATCAACATGAGTCAGACTTTAATATAGTGGTGCCACTCACTTCACACGGGTGTGATTTTTATTGATTATCGGACCGATATTTTGTCAAAAAGTTGATCATTTTCTAATCTTACTTAACTAACGTTGATTTAATTTAAAGTTTCTGTTTCAGAACATTAAACGTATAAGCAAACAAGTAAACGTGACGAAAATGAAGTTAACTTATGACCAATATATCAGTCTGGCTTTGCTAGTGACAACACACACAAGTAGCTGTGTAGTTATTTGAGTCTTCCTGGCTCTTATTACACGCTACTGAAACTGTGTTCTTTATATCTCGGGGAGGATCAGGCTGTTGCAAATCTACTTGACACAATTGGCACATGTATTGAGGCGCTGTGTGTGTGTGTGTGTGTGTGTGTGTGTGTGTGTGTGTGTGTGTGTGTGTGTGTGTGTGTGTGTGTGTGTGTGTGTGTGTGTGTGTGTGTGTGTGTGTGTGTGTGTGTGTGTGTGTGTGTGTGTGTTACCCATTAATGTTAAGACCCTGGCCCGCTACTTGGGCATGATGTTTGACTCTGACTTGTCTTTTAATGTGCAAGTAACGAAAGTTGTACAATCATGTTTCTTTCAACATTTTTATCATTTGCAGACCTTGAAAAAGTCATTCATGTTTTTATTTCATCTCGCTTAGACTACTGCAATTCACTATACTCAGGGCTCAGCAAAAAAGTTATCTCACGTCTTGTACAAAACTCCGCAGCTAGACTACTAAGGGACCAGTCGAAATTTAGGAAAAAAGGGCCCTGGAGGAAAATAGGGGAGGGTGATGCCTTTCTTATTTTAGTCAGAGGGAGGGTGAGCTAATTATATTTCAAGTCCAAGGGAGGGTAATCCAATTTTGATAATAAAATAGTCTGTATTTTTGAGTGGTGTAAACCACTCCTACAACTGGCTTTGTTAGTTTACGTGTCTGTCCGTACCAAAAAAATCACACCCGTGTGAACTGAGTGGTGTAAGGTCTTATATAGCCTGATCAGCTGTGGTCTGACGTAATGTCCGACGTAATGAAATCACACCCGGGTGAACTGGGTGACCGTAGCAACCATGCTCATTTTTTCTGCACAGACAGACAGACAGACTAACAAAGCCAGTTGTAGGAGTGGTTTACACCACTCAAAAAATGAGCATGGTTGCTATGGTCACCCAGTTCACACGGGTGTGATTTCATTACGTCAGACATTACGTCAGACCACAGCTGATCAGTCTATATAAGACCTTACACCACTCAGTTCACACGGGTGTGATTTTTATATACATGTTTTACTACAGCTTTTTTGAGTGGTGTAAACCACTGGCTTTGTTAGTGCAGAAAAAATGAGCATGGTTGCTATGTTCACCCTGTTCACCCGGGTGTGATTTCATTACGTCCTACAACTGGCTTTGTTAGTGCAGAAAAAATGAGCATGGTTGCTATGTTCACCCTGTTCACCCGGGTGTGATTTCATTACGTCAGACATGATTTCATTACGTCAGACAGGCTATATAAGACCTTACACCACTCAGTTCACACGGGTGTGATTTTTTTAATTCAGTCGAACTTTCTCTAATGATGCCCCTCCGTTGCTTTCACTTGGTACTTCCCAACACTGGAGGGCTGGCCATGCGAGGCTACAGTTTCTCATTGTTCCTCCTATGTGTCAATCATTGTGATTGGCCTATCCACACACTGAGTGAGCGTGTGCAGGGCACGCGCACACACACACACACATTACCTTTAATTCACCTGACACTGAAACATATCCTAATTACGTCACCATCGACAGCCAGTTATAACCCGACATTGAAACATATCTTAATTACGTCACCATCAACATCAGTATATATACCTCCGAGCATACACATGCACGTACGAGCACGACCACAGTACTTGCGCGCTCTGCTTGCGCAAGTAACAAACACTAATCACTTTGGGGCGGGCACTTTGGCTCAGGAGGTAGAGCAGGTCGTCCAATGATCCCTGGGTCGGCGGTTCGAATCCCGGCTCCTCCTGTCCACATGTCGAAGTGTCCTTGGGCAAGACACTGAACCCTACATTGCCTCCAATGAGTCGGTCAGTGTAAGCTTGCCACCATTGGTGTGTGAATGTGGGAAGTGAGGACGCTGGCGTCGACTACATGTTCGCCGCTTCACCTCCCAATGTATGAATGAATGAACCATTGTAAAGCGCTTTGAGAACTTGGAAAAGCGCTATAAAATGCAATTCATTATTATGAAATTCCCATTGACAATGAATTGAGGATTTTACATCTGAGCAAATTGGCATAGTGTCTATACGTCATGATGATGATGCTTGTACGATGATAAGCTTCTGGAACCTCTGCGATCCTACCTGGCAAATAGGACTTTTGCTGTCACGTCCGGCGATGCCTCCTCCTCCAGAGCCCCGCTCACCTGTGGTGTCCCCCAGGGCTCGATACTTGGTCCCCTACTGTTTTCAGTTTGCATGCTCTCATTACTGTAGGTGTCATTATTCATAACCTCACTTTCCATTTATGTCCCAATAAAGTCCCCTACCCCTGACAGTCTAGTCGGCCTAAAGGCATGCCTCCTGGACATCAATAGTTGGATGTCCCAAAAATGTCTCCAGCTCAATGCAAATAAAACCAAAATTGTTCTCTTTGGCCCTCCAAACGACACTGATATTTTAATGCCTATCAGGCATGGCCATGAACGTTTAGTGCTGCCGGAATTGTCCAAAAATTACATTCGGATATTCGTTTTAAAAACCCACGTGGATTCGAGCAATTCGACCCATTCGGATTTCGATTCCGATTCGGGGCCATTCGGATTTTTTAATAATTATATTTACACCAATACAACCTGAGACATAACATTTAAGATCGCATTGCTGGCGCAACTCTCTCTCTCCACGCATTGGCGCTGCTGAAAACCGAGTTGGAACACAACGCATGCATTCTCCCTTCTCCCATAAAACTTCACGGCACGGAGGCAGTATTAATTCACAGAACAGAACACGGCATTGCTGCTGCTGCCGGACCGGCGCCGCAGTTCATCCTTACGCATTTTATTTATCTTTTTATAATTTCCTGAAGGATAAAGTCGCTTCATGATTGAAGATTGATGAGTGATAGATCTGTGTGTTGTTGTCTAAAAATATACTCTCCCGTCCGTCCGAAACAACACCGAAGCAAAATAAGTTTCGGTGTAGGCCAGGCCTGTCTCTGATTCTGATCACTAGGTACGCTGTTGACGAAAGATTTCACCCTTCTGAGCAGCGTACACTCACTGCGCAAATAACGTAAAAGGCCCCGCCCGCCCTGTGCTCACCGTTATTTGTGCACCGTCCGTACGCAAATAACGTAGTGCGCTCTTTGCCGACTTTGCGCAGGGCGGGCGGGGGCCTTTTGTGAATCGGAACTACGCAGCCCGCGTAGTCTGCGTTTAGGAAGAGTGCGAGGCAGCTGATTTATTCTTCAATGTGTGTCGGCGTGTCGCGTGGCAAATATAACTAATCTACAAGCTCACAACGCTTACCCACGGAACCGTCTCGCGAAAACTTGCACAGCATTTTTATTTATTTTAATTAGAATCTTAATTTTATATATTCAGTTATTCATTTATTTTTTTGATTCGAAAATTCGTTCGAATATGGAATATTCGTTGGCAGCTCTATGAACGTTAGCTTCAACTGGAGAACACAGGTGTCGAGGTTTACCAGACAAGACAGTTGAATCAACTATAGCCACATTGGAATAACAAACATTGACAGACTACAGTTAAAGGTAGGGTATTTATTTGGTTAAAATAAGTGTTAAAAAGCTCTATACTGTGAGTGAACAAAAATGCATTTTCAGGTGGGAATACAAATGTCATCCAATCAGGATAGAGAACTCAGGATACTGATTAAACAAGTGGAATTGTAAGTGATGACACAAAGAAATGAGCAGACAAAAATGGAACTGGAACACACGCTGATAAATGGCTGCTTTCACCTGATTGGCTGTCACCTACTGTACCTGAAAATGTATGTTTATTAAAGAGCTGGAGAGACAGGGAGACCCCTGTTATTGAACAAACACAGAATATAGTGATTTATCATTTTAACAAAATAAAAAACATCACCCACACCACAAAAAAGGGGGGGAAACCAAATCAAAACTAATGAAAAATTCCTTAGCCTGCATGAGGTCAGGTTTCACTGGTAATATACTAGACTAGTAATGAAAGACGGTTTACTCAAGCATGAAATGGGCTGCAGACTCACTCCCCCCATTTATTACCACAGAAGAAGAAAAAAACTCACCTCTTCAGACTCCACCTCACCCCTTAGCACTGCTCTCATTGTTTCACTTACTCTTGCCTATGATACTGTACAGTAGATGCTTAATCATAAAAAGCCCAATTTTGTTTGACATAATTCAAATCCTGACAAATACAATGTTTACTAAACACTAGTTATCTGATTTCAAAGTCACAGTGACACAGGTGACACTGACAGGTGCAGTGAGGATGGCTTGTCGACTATGAATAGAGGGTGTGATTAAGTTTGTTGTTGTTGAAAGGGACACGGGCTATTTCTGATGAGGGCTGGAATGACAGAGCAACGGTAGGAGTTCTAATGCAAATGCATAGGGATGGAAGAGTCACTATTGATTCCTTTCCTTTTGGACCATTGGCTTGCTGTTTATTGTCTTTAGAGGCACAGGAGACCTGACGGACAGCATTCCACCCTCAGTCAGCAAAGAGAACAGTGTATTTTATAGTTCTATAACAAGGACAACACTGCTTCCAGGTATTTTGCAGTTTTGTTGTGTTTACCTGGGCTCTGCTATCGAAGAGTAGCCCATTTATTTAGAGAGTGAAAGAGTATAGTGAGAACGGTATGTGCTTGTGTGTGTGTGTGTGTGTCCGTAAAATGACACTACATACCAGGGCTGTTTATTTTGCATGAATACATCACGCTGCAATCTGAGCTGTCTGGATTGTGACCTAGTGACTGTGTGGCAGGCGGCGCCCTCTGACACGATTTCCACCCTAACCTGTGCTGTGGGTGAACAGTGAACACACACAGCGTCCCACGTCCCACCCCCTAATCTGTATTTATAATTCAGTGTATTCATCTGGAAATGCATTAACGCGTTGCTTCTGAGTATGCAAAACCTTCTTTTATCACTCACACAGGCACGCATGCGGACACACACACACACACACACACACACACACACACACCCACACACACACACACACACACACACACACACACACACACACACACACACACACACACACACATGCATCAGGGAGAGGATGGTTTTTCAAAATATAAATTTGAATTATTGTCAGACACAACACAATATTTTGTGAGATTAAACGTTTGCGCGTACAAGAGCATACAAAAAGATGTGTTTTCATGACGTTGGTGAAACATTAAACATCATAACATCAGTATGGAAACATTTACGCGCTCGCGCGCACACACACACACACACACACACACACACACACACATCCTGTGTAATTAACGGTGTATTATATTATTATAAGTATTATATTTCCTTTCTGCAGCATCCAAGTTTCCCCTGTGCGTCACATGCTTAATGTGACACACATTAAACGTGACCTTGAACTTGATCTCTGTTCCTTGATTAACACGGCCTAGTCATCAGACTTAACAATAGAAACCAGAGAGCCAACATACCTGGCACAGCCATTCGCACATGCACGCATGCACGCACGCGCAGTAAGCCGGAAAACTGACTTATATTCACCCACATGTAAGTGTAGGCTGTACTGATTGAGAATATTCCTTTACAGTTTAGACACTCAGACACCTATCTTATACGGTATATAATAACCCTATATACCTGTATATTTATTATTTTTTTATTTTTTACATTTTTACATTTTTGAATACATATATTTGCGTTTAGTCTAGTAGCCAGCCCATAGAGCCCCATTGTGAACCCGGACATGTTGAGTACACCAAGGTTTTATGTTAGAAATGTTTAGTATGGGTCCCCAGCAAGTAGAAACTGCCGGATGTTAACTTGCATATGTTGAGCAATTTTCATAATTGGCATAATATGTGACCATACCATTAACAACATATTGAAGGCAAAATATTCCAAAAAAAAAAACACTCATTGGGCTAAAAAACGGCCAATGCCGTCATCACAAATTGATGATGTCAGCACATTTGGGCAAGTGGGCATGGCCGTTTTAAGCCCAATGAGTGTTTTCTTTGCAAAACTAATGCTTGGAATGGATTCAGCATCATGAAAACCCCCTAGTTTGACACATCACATGCTAGATAAAGCATGATGAAATTTTGAATATTTTGCCTTCTATAGGTTGTTAATGGTATGGTCACATATTATGCCAATTATGAAAATTGCTCAACATATGCAAGTTAGCATCCGGCAGTTTCTACTTGCTGGGGACCCATACTAAACATTTCTAACATAAAACTAGTTGACTACTAAAATCACAGAATTACGCCAGTGAACATTACCAGACATGGCCCTGTAATAAGAATCCCTTTGTGGTGTACGATACTAAGTTTCATTGAAACCATGATGAAAAGACCTAAAGACCTAAAATAAGTCATTTAGACTCTTCGGTTGCCCTATATTTAATGTTCTCACTCTCTCCCTCTGTCCCTTTGTCTCGCTCTCCCTCCCTCCTCTCATCACCATCCCTATAACCTCCCCTCTTGTCCCTGAATATCCTTTCTCCCCCCCCCCCCCCCCCCCCCAACCCTGCAGCGGTGTCCATGGTGTCCAGCCAGGCGGATGGAGAGGACTCCTCCTGCCCTCTGGGTATGTTTCCATGTGGGAACCTCAGTGCTCTGTGTCTGCCTCAGATGATGCACTGCAACGGACACAAGGACTGTCCCAACGGAGCCGACGAGCGCCGCTGTGGTGGGTGTTTGTTTATATTAACTGTCACGCACACAGCGTGACAGGGGGAGGGGAGGTGCCGCAGGCATTGAAGAAAACGACAACATTAAAGCACAGTCTCAACATCTGTTAGTAGGGTCACAGACTAAGATTCTGTGACCATCCTCTGGGAAGGATGGTTTGATGATTGATTTGACCTCTATGGACCCTTTATAAAAGATTTAGCCCCCAGGTCCCTCGCAAAAATCCCGGCATTTTTTGCTAGAGGGCCAAATTCAAAATGGCGTCCGGCGCCATAGCCAAAAATTAACTTTTGATCTAGATGACCTAGAATCATGTATGAAGACACTTTTCCATACAAGTCAACCATGAGGATTCCAAATCTGACACCATTGTAATCATAAGACCTCGTTTGAGCCCCGTAATTCAAGATGGCTGCCATCCAGTAGAGTGAAGACATTACTTTTGTATAGGAAAGCAATCTATTTGGGGGTTGTAATTTTTACAGACACAAAACACATGTGTCAGATAGCATTCTGTGTCACTGGTTTCTGAATCATCAGATTCAAATGACTCCACCCTCCTCCTCTGTGCATCATCCTCCTCCTCATCCTCCTCCTCCTCACTCTCAACTTCCTCGTCTTCTTCAACTGGTGCAGGTAGGTGTGTTGGGAGAGCAGGCCGCATGTGGCAGACAGGAGAACAGCGACCACCCACCACTCCCAATCTGTCCGAGTGGTGAGGGGTGGTCCTTCAGTGTGGGGTGGAGCACTAGATACGCCAAGTGGTTGGTGTGGAGGCAGTGTTGGCGTAGGCTATCTCCATCTGGAGGGAGACAGATTCATTATTTTTTCTTCATTCTCTTCTACTTGGCACCACAGGCTTCTTGTCTCCATAGATTACCTGTCCCGTGTATGCAAAGAACTATTGTTCTACCTCCTTCTCAAGGTCAAGGCTATCTCCACACCATGAGAGCTGCTGCTGTGCCATAGAGCTTTTTACAACCTTGTCATACACTGATGATTTTCCTTTGCCATAGAAGCCTGAGTTGGCATCACAGCCTGCATAAACAGTGAAGAGGATGGTGTCAGCTTCAGACTGCTCAATGCTGTAGTCTACCATTGGTTGTTGTGTTGACAAGTTGATGCAATGTGGGCCAACAGCATAGAGTTGACAATCGCTGCATTCACATTCTGTGCCAGGTCTGTGAGGTAGCTGCATATTCATTTTTGCAACCACTCATTGTGACTCATTTGAATGCCTTAGCAGAGGGGAAGGTGTCATTCAATTTCATGTACGTGTTGGTAACATGTGCCTTACCCTGTACACGCAGGTCTCGCTCATCATCTTTAGTTGAGTATGCTGCATCGTTTTGACCCGACGATTAAGGGCGCCATTTCAATATTATATGATATCATTTCAAATTCGAGGCCAGCGCCCTTAGATAAGATAAAGGCTGACTGGGAACATGATCTGGGCCTCACACTGTCTGATGAAGTTTGGGATTCTATTTTTTCTTCTATACATAAGTCTTCTCTTTGTGCACGACATTGCTTAGTGCAGTTTAAAATAGTCCATAGAGCTCATATGTCTAAGGCTAGACTGGCTAGTATTTATCCTGACGTAACTCCTACCTGTGACAAGTGCAAGAGCGGTGATGCAACTTTGATCCATCAGTATTGGATGTGTCCTAAATTACAACCATTTTGGGGGAATGTGTTCAATACTTTATCCAACATTCTACATCAAAATCTAGACCCAGATCCCTTAGTGGCTCTCCTTGGCACTGCTGGAAGGGATGACCTTCCTCTAACACGCATAGAGTGTCGTATGGTCGACTTTGCCTTGTTGCTCGCTAGGCGTGCCATTCTGTTCAAATGGAAGGATGCTGCCCCGCCCGTGCTCCGTCAGTGGCTTCGTGATATAATGTCCTGTCTCGAGTTGGAGATGTTGAGGTTTTCAATTGCCGGCTCTGAGAAAAAGTTTTACAAGACCTGGGGCCCGTTTATGACATTCTACCACAACACACAAACTGCATAGTGTGCCGTGCCTATGCCTCGGCCAACGCCAAACCACAACAGAAACAAAATCTGCTCTATGAAAAATCTGCTTTTTTATTTTATTATATTTTTATTTTTTGTAATTATGTATGCATGTATTTTGTGTATGTGTGTATGTATATATATATATATATTTTATTTCCTCCAGACTGTTCCGACTATCCATGGGATTGTGGGTGGGGGGAGGGTGGGATAGGGGATTGAGTTTTATTTTTATATTTTATGTGTCTGTCTAATACTTGCCCCTGGGCTATTGTCGAAAAACCTGAATAAAAAGATTTTGAAAAGAGTATGCTGCATCGTATGGGTCATTCACACAGATGATATTGTGAGCATCACAATGGCGGGCAAGGATGATGGATTACACCTTGTGGACATAGTCCAACCACTTGTATGGGTTGCCTTCTTGATCTCGAGTGATAGTGAAATGAAGCATCATCCCAGAAGTCAGGCAGCCACCTCCAATACTTATTGTTGTTGTATGCTAGCATCCACGGCTGCATAGCACGCAGAGAGCTGACATACTCTTCCCAGTTGTAGATATGGACTGCATGCACATTCTGCATTAGCTGTCATGGACAGGAAGTCCCTCCAGTAGTCTGCCATCTCACTGACCTCTGATTGTGAGAAAAGGTTGCTGATGAGATTCTTGAGATCTGCATCATCCCCCAGTGCTGCATGAGCAGCAGCAAGGGTTTCCTGGGAGAGACTTGTATTCCTCAGAATATCAAGATTCTCTCATCTCCTCTGGATATCAGCCTGTCCTTGGCCAGCTGACTCATAAGTGCCTCCTTCAAAACCGCTCTCAAAGGGCACCTACGGACGGCTGCAATTCGAAACTGGCCTCCGTAAAATCTGAATTCCCCCGCCCACCGCCCACCCCCTTTTCCCCCTTACTGTATATGTTTCTTTTCCCTTTTTACCTCCCTTATGATGAATTCCTTTTCTGTTCTTTGACTATATATAGAAGTGTCTATTTGTACGTCTCTAAATGTTTTGATGAATTGAACAAGGTGGACCCTCTTGTAAACAAGTGTAATGCTTAATTGGGTTGTCCACTCACAGTTAAGTGTTTGTATTGAGTTTGTGCTTGAAATGTACTGTAATTCTGCAAACTGTTAATAAATATTTCAATCAATCAATCAATACATCAGCCTCAAGCAACGCAGCCCCTCTTATAATGCTTGCCTTTCAGCGCACAATCAACAGATCCCTCAGCAATGACTCCTCCCGCGACAAGTATATCTCCTAGCTCACTCCCCTTGTCAGAAGCAGTGAGTGCATTCTACGGCAATGAGACGCGGCGCTGCCGGGGGGAGGGGCGGCATCTGCCGGGGGATTATGTCACTCTACTGCCGCTCCACGCCGCACTGCCAGGAAAAGGGGCGGCATCGGCATGTCAGTGGTTCTTCGATTTTTCAAAAATAGCAGACCTACAAGCTCGTAGCGCACCACTCGGTGGCGCGCTATGAGCTTGTAGATCTGCTATTTTTCAATAGCTAAAGCATGGGTTTTCAACATGTGGTCCGTGGACCACTGGTGGTCCGTGAAGGTGTTGCATGTGGTCCATGACCATGCATTTAGTAATGTAGGAAAGTGAAGATTTATTGCATTGACCACAAGTTGAGAAACAATGCAGTAAATTATCTGGTGACAAATGATGACGCATCGATGTTGTCAGTTACTGGGAAGTCGGATGTCAAGAACTTCCACAGAAAAGTGAGTTAGAATCTCAAGGGAAACCGTACCGGTTTGCCTGGTTGAGTCACCATTATAAGGAAATGTGCCCATAATCAATCGCAAGTGTCTGCTTACTCATAGAGTAAGTTACAATGAACAGCAACATGAGTTTAATATGGAAGGTTAATTTCTTTCCCCCACACCACGACCATATCCCCCCTCCCAACACAACAATGGTCCCCAGGTTAATTCTCAGTCAGGGTGGTGGTCCCCAGGTTGATTCTCAGTCAGGGTGGTGGTCCCCAGGTTGATTCTCAGTCAGGGTAGTGGTCCCCAGGTTGATTCTCAGTCAGGGTGGTGGTCCCTGTTTAATAATCAGTTGAAAACCCTTGAGCTAAAGCATAACATAATGCTAACACCAAAAGGGGTTCCCGCCCAGAATGGGTTAATTAGCATCTTACAAAGTGGTCCTATTCTAACTGACAACTCGTCTCTAACAATTACATCTTTGTTCTACATTTAATTTAGTGCTCCTCCGCTATTTGCACAGCGGTTCAGCCGTTTGCTGCTACTGTTGTTGTTTTTAATTGAATCTGTCTTTTTTAATATATTTTGTTTGCTGTACTCTACAGCACTTTGAGCTGCATTTCTATGAAAGGTTCTGTATAAATGAAGTTCATTATCATTAAACAGTCCTGGGTGTGGTGTGTGCTTGTGTGATTGCAGGGGACAACATTGGATGGGCTGATCTGTTTGGTCGAATCCTAACGAACGCTAGTCTGGATGAAGACAACACTGAAGAATGCTGTAAGTGTGTGTGTGTGTGTGTGTGTGTGTGTGTGTGTGTGTGTGTGTGTGTGTGTGTGTGTGTGTGTGTGTGTGTGTGTGTGTGTGTGTGTGTGTGTGTGTGTGTGTGTGTGTGTGTGTGTGTGTGTGTGTGTGTGTGTGTGTGTGTGTGTGTGTGTGTGTGTGTGCCCTGCAAGCCCGTCGGGACCCGGGGAAATGCAATTCTGTCCGTGACCAACGCGCCATTATATTAATTTTCCGATGCGAATTTCACCCAGACTGGACTTGCTTCTGCAGCGCGGCAGCATGCTGCTGTCCGTTCCATAGTGACGTGAAAACAACCCCCCCCCCCCCCCCCCAAACACACACAAGCACACTAAAGTCTGGTAAAGACTTTTAACAAACATCGTCTTTTACATTCTATCAAACATTTCTCCTGCCTTCTCTCTATCTCTCCGTGGCAGTGCGCACCGCCGCACCATACTCTCGTCCTCTCTCGCTCTCGCTCTCTCTCTCTCTTTCTCTCTCTCTCTCTCTCTATCTCTCTCTATCTCTCTCTATCTCTCTCTCTGTGTGTGCACGCATGCGCGTGCACACACACACACACACACACACACACACACACACACACACACACACACACACACACACGAGTGCCGTTCTATAGGCTCTGACAGAACTGACTCCGCAACAAAAGACAATTTAAATACTGCATGAGGATTACCACACTAAACAAAGTTGGTTTTGTATAGTGCAGATAACGTAAGTGTTCTTGATTTATTATTATTGTGGGTTTGGTTTTTATCATGCAGTGCGAGTCTGCAATAGCTGATCTACTGTACAAGCTCACAGCGCTTCGCGTTGCGAGTAGAGCGCTACTGATTGACTGTGCAAACATGAGCAATATGGACCCCCAACCCCCAACTGACTGCCGAGTGTGACCGTGGACCAGGCCTCTTCACGGAGCCCATCAAAAGTGTGACCGTGGACCAGGCCTCTTCACGGAGCCCATTAAAAGTGTGACCGTGGACCAAAGTCAAAGTCAAAGTCATACGATTTGTCACACACATTACCCCAGTGAAATTTGTTCTCCGCATTTGACCCATCTCTTGGAGCGGTGAGCCGCAGCCAAGGAGCGGTGAGCTGCAGCGTGCGCCACGCTCGGGAATCATTTGATTAGTAGATTTGACCCCCAATCCAACGCTTTGATGAGTGCCAAGCAGGGAGGCATTGGGTCCCATTTTTACAGTCTTTGGTATGACCCGGCCGGGGATCGAACCCCGACCTCCCAGTTTCAGGGCGGACACTCTAACCACAAGGCCACTGTCTGGTATGAAAAGTGTGACCGTGGACCAGGCCTCTTCACGGAGCCCATCAAAAGTGTGACCGTGGACCAGGCCTCTTCACGGAGCCCATCAAAAGTGTGATCGTGGACCCGGGGGCTCCAAACCGACCGCAGCTTAAATAGGTGAAAAATCAACTGCGACGGAACGGGCTGCGATGCGATTATTGTTTCTTAAAAAAAAAGAAAAAACACTGCCTAGCGCGAGGCCTCGCATGTGCGAGGCCCTGTGCGGCCGCACCACTCGCACTACCCTTAAAGCGGCCCTGTGTGTGTGTGTGTGTGTGTGTGTGTGTGTGTGTGTGTGTGTGTGTGTGTGTGTGTGTGTGTGTGTGTGTGTGTGTGTGTGTGTGTGTGTGTGTGTGTGTGTGTGTGTGTGTGTGTGTGTGTGTGTGTGTGTGTGTGTGTGTGTGTGTGTGTGTGCATTGCACCACAACTTATACCCATAGAGTACTGAGTGACATGCCTATTGTATCATGAAAACATATAACACAATTTTATTTGTGCCCCTGTATGTTTCTCCTTTATGTGGACATAAATGAGTGGCTAAAGTGTGTGTGTGTGTGCAGTCTTACAGGAGTATCCAGAGCACTGTGACTGTAAACAGACCATGGTGTGGTGTGTTGACATGAACCTGGATGAGGTGCCTCATCTCTCCCGCAACGTCACCTTGCTGTAAGTGACCAGCTGCTTCCTGCTTCTGTTCTCAAACATTTATGTTGAAGGCGTGGAACAAACTCTCACTGTACCTTCGACAGGCAGTCTCTGTAGACATTGGTGCAACCACTCCTATAGACAGCTATGTGTGTCTCTGGCTGGCTGGCTGGCTGTGTCCCTGGGTGTGTCCGAGCACGCAAATAGCTCTTGGTTGGTTTTCACCACCAAGTGTCACTGTTGCGCAGCCTAACACACACACACACACACACACACACACACACACACACACACACACACACACACACACACACACACACTAACTGTATATATGATGATTTCATATATGACAGTACAGTACAGTACAGTACAGTACAGTACAGTACAGTACAGTACAGTACAGTACAGTACAGTACAGTACAGTACAGTACAGTACAGTACAGTACAGGGACACCCACAGGGTAACTGTCATTTCTCAAACGTTTCGGACACGGGGCATCTCGCCGGAACCGGGCCGCCCCCCCCTGGGCGCGTTCCTGGGGGTCTGGATGTTCTGGGGACCCCCACACGGAGTTGCACCACTCACTTCACACGGGTGTGATTTGAATGCACAGCACAAGACCTACTTCTACACCCTTGCTTTTAGTTGAGCTTTTAAAATCCTTGTTGTTATTCATGTCCTCGCTGTATACATGTATTGTCTTATTAGTGGTTGCCCAAAGGGCAAACAGACTAGTTATTGTCACACTTTCTTATTATTCTTCTTCCAGAGTAACCTAGTATTAGAACTGGCCTTTTTGACTTAGGACCAGAGACGAGGGCATGGCTGCATGACACTGAGTTGGCCATCTGATGATACACGAAAGAAGAAGAAGAACTCCTGCTGTGATTGGCCGAGCTTTGCATAACGTTTGTAGTAGCTAATTGGCTGTTGTTGGTCACGTAACCAATCTATGTTTTACAATCGTTTATAAAGACATAAATTCCCTTGCAGGGGCAGAAGACCAAATTATTCAAGCGTTACAGAATTTCCAAATCACTTAAAGATCTGAAGGACGTATCGACCAAGACAGGGCTAAAAAAGGGAAAACAAGTGACTGCAACAACCACACTTTGTAATTTTTCAAAAATTGCGACTTTTCTAGTTCACTGCTATTATTTTAATGTTGTTTTATGCCTTTCCCATCTATTCTATTGCTCTGTAAAGGACTTTGAGCTGCATTTCTTGTCATGAAAGCTGCTATACAAATATAGATTTATTTTATTATTATTATAAATACCCCCGAAATTAGTATTTGGCCACGGACGCTCATCTGAACATATTTTGTGTCAGGGATTGTTTGTAGTTTTTTTTTATGTTTAAAAATATATTTCTGTCAATGTTCTCTTGTTCACTTCACGGTTCTCTTGCTCTTTTGTTCCTTATCCTTTCTTTTGCCCTGTCTGTCTGTCTGTCTGTCTGTCTGTCTGTCTGTCTGTCTGTCTGTCTGTCTGTCTGTCTGTCTGTCTGTCTGTCTGTCTGTCTGTCTGTCTGTCCGTCCGTCCGTCCGTCCGTCCGTCCGTCCGTCCGTCCGTCCGTCCGTCCGTCCGTCCGTCCGTCCGTCCGTCCGTCCGTCCGTCCGTCCGTCCGTCCGTCCGTCCGTCCGTCCGTCCGTCCGTCCGTCCGTCCGTCCGTCCGTCCGTCCGTCCTGTCATACTGTATTATGTGGTCTATGTATCTATAATGTCAGAAATACGTTGGGCTTATTTTCCCCCCTTGATAAGAACATTGTTACACCCCCTGACGCAAAATATCTCTCACACACACACACACACACACACACACACACACACAAATTAAATGACACCATTGCACAATTCTTAGGAAAAGATGGAGTGCCGTGATTTTTTTCCACCCTTAAACATGATCATCAGGTGTTATTGTTATATAAGGAGGTATAATTTTTTCAAAAAAGTGTACAGTATTTGTTAAAATGATGGTTTTATGTGGACACACCCACCAGTCTATTAGGTATGCGTGAGTTTAACCTTAGCACCACCCACCTAATCCAGTCCCTCCGCCTCCTCCTTTAAAACCACCCACTTGTCCTAGTCCCTCCCCCTCCAAGGACAGCCCATGGCTCTGCCATTTTGTTTACAAAATGACAAATTGGTGTCTGTAATGTAACAAA
Organism: Electrona antarctica; assembly: GCF_951216825.1. NCBI lineage: Eukaryota > Metazoa > Chordata > Actinopteri > Myctophiformes > Myctophidae > Electrona > Electrona antarctica. The sequence continues at coordinate 18,952,064 of NC_136789.1, read as the reverse complement.
AACTCATGTTTTTGTGAATGTTAGAAGTGAACACTTCCCATATTTCTGAGATATCGGATAAGCATCCTTATGCACTTATACTGCCACCATTTATCCATGTATAGGCCTATAATCCACGCATCCATATCATATCAGATCTGTTTTTTTCTAAAAAAAAAATGTAATCATTTATTTATTTCCTCCAATTATATTGACCCTATTGTCACAATCAGCTCATCTCATCATCCAATTAAATCATAGTTTAACAGCAGAAACAATTAGTTTGATAGATCATTTAGCATGAATAATTTGCCAATATATTGTAGGCTATTGATTTCCTCCAGCTAAGCACCCTGGCATTGAAACTGTCCTCAGTTCACACGTGTGTCTGTGGCAGGCAGCTCTGCCCACAGAGGTTGTCGTATTTAAAAATATATATATGAGGGGGAGGTGCGTGTGCAATAGTAATACGTCACACTATCAGTGTTTATATCATTGGCCCGTTTGACTGTCAAGGGTTCAGCCTCCAGGAAGAAACCCTAAATACAAAGTTATTACACCATTGCACATAAAAACGACTCCAGGGTGTCTAATGAAGTACTGTCACCTCATGGACACATGAAAAACTGGAAAAATACAAAAATTGTGGCACTCCATCTTTAGGAAATGCTTAGTTGTGTTAACTTTTCTTCCACCAATTTGATCTTTAAACGTGTTAATGACCTCACCCCAGCTGTACTCTGTCCTCGGGTGACAAAGACGAGCACTAATAATGATGAGACATCAGAAGGGGATCATCAAACCAACGGCAACCGCGGGGCAGCAAAGTACTAATAATCAGTCATCACAAGGGCCCAAGAGTTCACAACTTTTAATCCCTATCTGATCGGATCAGATTTTTAAATCCTATATTTTGTGATCCAGGATCAGACAATCCAGCCGGATTTTATCCCAGAAGTCCAAATAAATCAGAATAGGATCAACTTGATAGTGCTGCAAACAAATATTCCATATTCGAAGGAATATTCAAATATAAAAATGTAAGTCCACAATGCGTCGCTGATGCAACAACCTTGTAGATTAGTTATATTTGCCACACGACACCGGCATACAACTTAGAATAAATCAGCTGCCTGCCTGTTAACACAGACTTCACACGGTGTGGGTGCACACACAGAGTTACACACACAGAGTAAGCCTTGGAGTCGGTAGGCTTTTGACTTTAAGTTGCTCGGTATTAGAAAGCACACACAGTCTCTCTCTGCATTCTATGATCCTATACCGTAGGTTACTGAGAAACTACACTGTCTCTCTGCATTCTATGATCCTATAGTTTACTGAGACACTACACTGTCTCTCTGCATTATATGATCCTATAGATTACTGAGACACTACACTGTCTCTCTGCATTCTATGATCCTATAGTTTACTGAGACAGTACTGTCTCTCTGCATTCTATGATCCTATAGTTTACTGAGACACTACACTGTCTCTCTGCATTCTATGATCCTATAGTTTACTGAGTAAACTGAATGCAGAGATACAGTGTAGTGTAGTAAAAACATAGCTGATCTACAAGCTCTCTCACACACAAAGTTGAAACACCTCGCCAATACCACTACACGGAGGAAGAGGTATTTTTTTTACCTGCAGCTTCATATGCGTCCAACGCACGCACCATCTGCTCTTCATCCTCCTCATCACCTATATAAAATAAAATAAATAATCAACATCATTCTATCAGTATGCAGTAACAGTGTCTATATCAACACCCCACCCCCATCCCTTCTGCTCGAGCCTCAAGTAGTGAATTAGTTGACAAATAAGCCACAGAACATTTTGTTTATAATAGCCTACTTAGCGAGGTCAGGGTGACAAAAAAGTAGTATGCCACGATTTTGTGATCCCCCTCCTCCCCCAGTCGATCGCCTTTCTGCTTGCAGTTCGACAAGCCATGAACATTTTTATTTATTTATACAAAGGCTACATAATAGCGAGGCGACAAAAAAAGTCATCCCCGCATTTCCACAGTTGCATGTCCCCATTTACACTAACACTAGACCTGTACGTGCCCATCAGCCACCGGCCTACTTGAGAACGATGCAACTTGGGTACCTAATAATACCTGTTGTCAACTTGTCATAGCACCCATTTTAACTATCTGTCTGTCCCTTTTGTGTTGATACTGTATATGGAGATCTCTGTATCTGTCTGTCTGCCTGTGCCTGAAGAGTGCAAACTGACTGTGAAAAGTGTACTGGTTAAGTAATCAATTTTACAGATGTGGGGTTGCCATGGCAATCAATTGGCTGAGGCAGAGGCTGGGAATTGCACAGGTGAGGGGACTTAGGCTAATTAGGCCCACTGGCAGAGCCTGAGCAGAGCCTTTTGTGGTGGTTCTGGAGAACTGTGGGTCCGACCGACCCGATACCGGGCACTGCACTCCCTGTGGGGGTGTGGAACGCGTGTGTCGAATGTGAAGTCGGTGGGTCAAACGGTTCTCGAGTTATGTGCATTACAACCGTACACACACGCACGCAGACACGCAGAGACGTGGCGCATTTATAGTAGGATGTAAGCGATACAAATGTTGCATCCCCTCCTCTCCTCCCCCATTTTGTACAAAACCACCGTGGCCTCTAAGTCACGCTAAATAATAATAAAATCATATAACTGATTATCAAACAACATATACAGTAGTATGGATTCATTGTAGAGGCTATACATTTGTATCGCTTACATGTAAATAAATGCACTGCTCAAAACAATGGTGGATGTAATGTAAAGATCGCAGCAGCACAATAAAATCATTTATAATCAAATAAATAATCATACAAATGTAATGTACAGACATACCAGAAATGAAGAAGTCACCAGGGGTAGGTTCATCCTCCCGAGTTGGACCCCAATCGGTCCCAGAATCCTCGGACGAGGAGGGCTGGGAATCACTATAGGCTACTCCACCGGGGGATCAGCCAAAACTTTGACCGAGACCCGCTCGGACGCCGGCGCGAGGTCCAGGCACTGGGTCATCTAAGCTGGGGAGTACGGGCTTCTCATCGCTCCTACGGGGCGCTCGATCTGACGCCGCTCGGTCCAGGCACTGGGTCATCGGAGATGGGGAGTACGGGCTTCTCATTGCTCCTACGGGGCGCTCGATCAGACGCCGCTCGGTCCAGGCACTGGGTCATCGGAGATGGGGAGTATGGGCTTCTCATTGCTCCTACAGGGTGCTCGATCGGACACCGCTCGGTCCAGGCACTGGGTCATCGGAGCTGGGGAGTACGGGGACAGGGACTATAGGGACTCTATACTGAACTAATACTACAAGCTAATACTACAAACTAACCAACTCGTCTACCCCACAAAAAACTGCCACAGGACCGGTCCTATTTAGTGTTTCGGGGGTCACGTGTTTTCCCAGTGTTGCGGCATCAATCCTCCCCGAGAGTTGAGCCACAGGGGTGGCCCAGACGTTGATCTGAATTAATCTAACAGAACCCTTACAACCCACAGCGCAGCGGGTTTGGCTATCAGAGGGTACAAATCTTAATCCATGGCCCTACGGGTCTGGCTTTATGAGTGTTAATTAGATTTATACCAAAAACAAATGCATTGCTTTGATTATTTCCCGTTTCATGTCGAGGTAAAGAGTATTGTTCCAACTTCTATCACAGCACAATGAGCACATCTTTGGAGCGAAGCGTCTTTCCCCGTCTTTCTCCCGTGGCGCTAAGGCCTCAATCACACTATTAAGACGAAATCGTTCTCTCTGTTCCGGGGGGAGAGGGGGGGGCAGAGCAGCTCGCAATTCAATTGCGGACATACGGATGAATGGACGGACATAGCTCCGTAATGGAGTGGAGGCACTGCTCAAAAATGTGTTAGATTCCATACCGTAGATGAGCTTCATAGACTTGTTTGACAACATTGTGTATGTTGGATTCATGTTAATGTGTATTTTCAGACATTAAACCACTTAAACCATCAATACTTATTAGTAAGCTTCACCTTTTTTCCAAAAAGTAGCTGATCTACAAGCTCACAATGCCTTGCAGCGCCAGGCATTGTTTTTTGTTTGAGTGAATTTCAAGACCTGGTTTTGGTTGGATAACTGCTCCAGTGGAGTCACAGAGAGGCATATAGGACTGGGACTTTGTCCCCTGGCGAATACCCCAGCAGAGCATATTAATAATATCCCGGAGCTGCTTTCCTCGTAAATGGCACAGCAGAATTGCACTGTAAGCTGTCCCGATTGCTTGTTTAGTACGTACAACCAGGACTCATTTAATTTAAGAGAGGCGTTTAGTTTTGTTCATGCCATAAATCTGACCCAGGTCCCCTGCGCGAGTGCTGAAGTTTGTACGATGGACAACAGAGCCACTTCTTCAGGGCCCAAGGGAGACAAAGATGTTTGACCTTCAGGCAGAACCATTTGTCAACCAGTAGTGTGGTCAGACGTTTCCACAGGATCTTCATTTCTCAACAGAAGAGCATACAGCTGGTCCAAATGTATTCACTAAACACTTGCTGTATCCGAGATTTGTTCTCCGCATTTGACCCATCCCTTGGAGCGGTGAGCTGCAGCCGTGCCGCGCATTTGCAGTTGATCTAACCCCCCAATCCAACCCTTGATGCTGAGTGCCAAGCAGGGAGGCATTGTGTCCCATTTTTACAGTCTTTGGTATGACCCGGCCCGGGGATCGAACCCCTACCTCCCAGTTTCATGGTGGACAATCTAACCTAAAATAAAAAATTTAACACATTTTCAACATTAATCGATGTCTTTTATATAATTTACGGCTAATATGGAAATATGAATGAACACGTTTCCCACCTTCTTTGCAGCCTAGAACGAGAGAATAGATTTTTGGGGGGGTCTTGTGATCATTGTAGTTAGAGCCTGCTAAATGGCTAAATTGCAAATTGTAAGTAGGCTACTTGTGGAACTGAATATATAATCACATGCCATTAAGATTTACTCGGAAAGCTCCCGCTATAACAAAGTACTAGGGAACCCCTCTTGATGTAAAAACAATTATTTGGACTAGACAACACATCTGTTTATAGTGTAGTATAATAAAATACTTCTCGGCCTGGGAAGTTCCATTTATTGCCATTTCCCTCTGGCAACATGGAACTCCCCAAGGTGCCATTATAAGTCCAATCTATTCTGTGCTTGGCCCCCTCTCAAAATACCATTCACAAATATATTGAACATGAGATTTTTCATTGCAACTACGAGCCAACATACAATACATACAGTATGTAGGTCACTCAATCTAATGCATTCAAATAGCAGGGAAATACTGCGAGGGTGTCTGCGCTGCAGACTGGGGCTGGTCCTGCGGTACTATCGTTCTCAGCTATATTAAGATAGCATTGATAGCACCAGACCACCCACACCTCATTTTGTGTCCGTGTAGCCCACTCAGTAGCGCTCTCGTCTTTGTTTTGACCAGAGCTATCTAATAGAAGAGTTGCGATATTGAGGAGGCAGCAAACAGCCCGGTCACGTGGTGACGGTCATGTACTCGCGCGAGCCCATATACACTCCAATGCATTCCGTAAACATCCGGTTGTCCCCATTCGTTGTCCCCATTCAATACAAGTCTATGTAGAAGAGCCGCCATTGGACTGGCCCCATGAAGTGAACGGAGTTTGTGTAACTCTGTACTCGATCTGTCTTACTCTATGGCTCTGGTTTTGACCAAACAAGGTCATGTGTTCGATCCCGGCCACCAACTCGCCAGTTTAGCTATTTTTGACGATTTTTGTACTCCTGATTTTAGTTACTTTTGTAAACAATACAGTTTCATTTAGTTATTGTTTTTTTTGTAAAGGTATTTCATTCAATTATTATTTAATTTTAGTGGGTTTTGTTATTAGTTTTAGTTAACCACTTACAATACCTATTTAGATTTTCTCTTATGATATATAAAAAATAGATTTTCAAACTTTCCAAAATAGCTGCTGTACAAGTTCACATTGCAACCAAACCAAATACAACAGAATGAAAACCCATATATTGGCATACTGTGACTGTGACTCCTAACAGAGTCACAGGCTATTTTATAGTGTTTTTCTTTCTGTTTGTCTTTGTTTCGGTTGCCATGCTTTGGTAACTTCTCCGTTCGGGAGTGATTGAAGTTTAACTCATCCGTAGCCCCGGGGCTATGTTGAGGCAGGAGACCTAATTTGCATAAGCTTGTTTCAAAAGAGACAGTTAACACCCAAGTCCTGCTCTAACCTTTCATTCATCTCTTTTTATGCATTATGCATCGGATTCCTGTGAGTGAGTGAGTGTGAGGTGCCTTTGGAGTAACTGGGACATTTCTGTGGTTTCCGTTTCAGGTCCCTAAAGAGCAATATGATCCGAACGCTGCCTGACAACGTCTTCTCACAATATTCCTCCCTGGAGAAACTGTGAGTACAACACACACACACACAGTACACACACACACACACATCCTGCACACGCTCTCATATATATATATATATATATATATATATATATATATATAACAACAATAACAATTTTTTCATCATCATCCGTTTTTTACGCCTGGAGATTCCCAGGCTTCAGGCACGCCTCCTCAGGAGACTTTGCTCAGATCTGAACCCATTTGATGTGGCGTTAGGAACCCGTTGCGACTGCAATCGACCCCTGGCCAGGGTTCGAATCCTGTGACCATCCACACAACGGGCATGTGCTCTTACCGCTTCACTGGTTATCTTTTACAAGTATGCTTGGGCCAACTGGACAATACAGGACAAAACACCACCACAGACACAGACAGACTGACGAACATTATACTAGTGAGATTCGATTCGATTCAATTTAAAAAATAATCCTCAAAGCAGGAACAGCTTCCCGCTGTTATCTATTTAAAACTCCTTAGTGAAATGAAAGACCACAAATTGAGTCTGATCTGAAGGTTACTCCAAGTCCAAGGGGACACAATTAAATAAATAACACCAGCCTCAGTTCACAAAGGGGGTACAGTACAGCGCAGCCAGGCGTTTGATCTGAGGTTAAGTGAGTTTTGGATCAACACAAACTTTGAACAACTAAAAGAGGGGGAGATACGTTACTGTAACACACACACATACACACACACATACACACACACACACGCACACGCACACACACACTCTCCCATGATGTATCACGCTCCTTTGGTTTATTATGGGCACGTTCGGAAATAGCGCACTGAGCCACTGTGCAATTTAAACTAATAGGCGAGTGCGCTCCGGTGCGGTATTTCCAAACGCGCCCTATATTATTCCTTGGCAAATCTATTTTGATTTATCCTTTTATTTATTTAATTATTTATCATCACATTATTTACCTCTAAGTAGCTGTTCTATGGCGTTACTGTTTCCCAAACATAATATTGGGTTGCAGGTTGATAAATTAACTATTTTATTTTTTGTGTGAAGGAATCTGATTTTAGTGTGGAGGAATTTGGAAATACTTTTAATGGTTTCCTTGTTTGAGACAGGTGGGATTTACTCGGCAGGATGAAAGGGGATGCCCGAACGTTTGAACATTCAAAAGGAAAGAGCGTCATAAAATTAATTGTGGAAAGCAATTAAATTTGCTCCTCTGGCCTTGTGTAGACAGCTGATTTATCCCAGGTCCCAGCTGTGAAAACTGCAAAGACGCACACCTTTTAAAATAATTAAATTCACATGGCAAATTCATAATCATAATTCACACTCGCCTACAGCAATGGCCATTTGGTCCAAAATGTAAATTTTTTAAACAGTATTTAACTCTCCTGTAGCCGTGGCTGAGATAACGAGATTAATTTACCTTTGCACAGGTAGTCAGGGACGAGATCCCGAGATTTGATAAATTAGCGTTAATCCAGAGTTTAAAAAAATATGAATTATGAATCCATGTAAGAAACATCCAAAAGCCCTGCATGCACGCACGTGCACGCCGTCTTTATTGACATTATGGCTCATAATGAGATAAAGTAGGCATGCATCGGAGCCTATAAAACATTAATTCAAGCTCCCGCTAATCAAAACAATTATCGCATTGCGAGTAGCCTCTGTGGGCCTCAGCAGAGCTGGGGGTATGAATACTTTCACTTTCAGGCAAAACAACAACACGTCTTCTTCCCTGCCTCATGTTGCACATTTAGCTGGCACTCGCCACCTAGCGCCCCCTGGCGTCTAAGCATTTAGCTGGCACTCGCCCCCTAGCGCCCCCTGGCGTCTAAGCAGTTAGCTGGCACTCGCCACCTAGCGCCCCGCCCCCTGGCGTCTAAGCAGTTAAGTACTTTGTATACATGATTAGAACATGAATGAACAAAGTATTGCTGAATTGCGTCATCAGGGCTTCGGAGCAGCGAGGGCGGGTTTTTGCCGGGAGCTGCGGTGGGATCCGCCGCAGGGACTTACCCCCAATCCAACCTTTTGATGCCAAGTGCCAAGCAGGGAGTCATTAGGTATCATTTGTATACCCTTTGGTATGACCCGGCCAGGGATTGAACCAAGTCTCATGGCGTGGTCACTCTGATCACAGGCCACTGAGCTGTTACTCTTGAGTTAGTGTACAGTTTGAGGTACTGTTCCTTTACTTGAATAGTCTTTATATATCATATCATAATTATGCTTCTCCTCGGAGGCAAACATTGTACTTTGTGCTATTTCTGAATACAGGACAGCCGAAGGGGACAATGGTAACAGGGATCTCATGTTTCTGCAGGATGCAAAATTCATTCATCAAAATATAATTTGAACCTGTTGTTTACCCTATGAGCACATTTGGAACGGCCTGAGACATCGTATTCTGTAATGACATACAATAGTCTTTAGGCAGGGTACAAGAGCATATAACAGGCTTCATCATTTTAAATCCTGTACAAAGTCTTACAGCAAAAAAAACATTGCCATGGGTCAAAGTGTTGAAATAAAATAATAAAAATGCCAACACTGACAAACAAGTCCAAGTCCTTCTGGTTCTGTTAATTAAATGTACACGGGCAGACACTTAATTAACAGTACAAGGACTTGTTTGTGAGTGCTGGCATTTTGTTTTTCTTTAGATGGAATATATATATATATATATATATATATATATATATATATATATATTATTACTATTATTATTTAGACTGGACTTTTTTTTTTAATTATTATTATTATTTAGACTGGACACAGCATATTAATGAAACATACATACATTTGTTCAAAATATCTATATTACCATGGACATGGAAATGAACGGACAATAATGGTACCATAAACAAAGCCCTGAATGACAGGTCTGTAACTGTGAGTGTACAAAATAATGGTGTACATTCAGAGTTATCGTGGTCCTTGAAAATAAAATAAAAACCGTTTGAGAGACCATGCACGGTAGCCTACTAGTTGCCTCCTAATGTGCCATAGTGTTATATACTGTATAGTAAATCAGTGTCATTCAGCAGAAAACCTCGAGACCTCGAGATTCAGTAATAATGGGGTCTTGTAATCAAAATAAGAACATTATTTACTACTATAGTAAAAAACTAAATCTAGAATTTGCCACAAACATTTTGTCTGTGTGTACACTACAGACATATTGATGACCTCACAGGCAGACTCATTGTGTCCATGTGTCCAATCATTGCCCTGCGCATCATCGCATAGTAAAAAAAGGTTTACCACAATCTAGCTCGTGGGTTGATTGTGGTCAAAATGGAGGGCACCATCTTTAGACCTCTGTTGGACACTTGTCAACAAAGTACAGGGGTGCCTATGGTGCTTAAGGCGCATGCCACAAATACAGTGTAAGTCGCAGGTTTGATTCCCGAGCCCTGTTTCCTGTCACTCTATCACTATACTATCTGAATGAAGGCAGGGGGGGAGTATAAAGGCAAGAACAAGATAATTGTCTAACTAAGTGGCTAATCATTTAATCATTTAATATTGTTACTCAAAAAACTCAAATATTACCCCTTTTAGATGAGGATTAGTGAAAACTGCCAATCCAGACTTGCCAATCCAGAAACCCTTCAGGGGAAGGTTTGTAACTACATTCATGCCCACCCACACGTGCTATGTGCGGCATAACAAACAGCCTTCTGCTCAGAGGCTGTGTCGGATGTGTTTTGACACAGCCCTAAGGATAAGCTTCTGTAAGCCCCCTGAGAAGGTGTGTCGGTCAGGATCCTTTTGGCCCGCTGTGTGTCTTTCATAAGACTATACAGTGGCTCATGGAATTGCTTTGCCACCTGGAAAAGAACCGCTTTCAGATTCCATGCTGTGTGACCGATTAGAGTAGACTGTTTATTGATCCCTCTGGGGCAAATCAAGGGCCAAAGACGGTAGTACAGCAGTGTTCAGGGCGGTACGTGTTACAGGGCAACGGTAGTACGGCAGTGTTCAGGGCGGTACGTGTTACAGACGGTAGTACAGCAGTGTTCAGGGCGGTACGTGTTACAGACGGTAGTACGGCAGTGTTCAGGGCGGTACGTGTTACAGACGGTAGTACAGCAGTGTTCAGGGCGGTACGTGTTACAGACGGTAGTACAGCAGTGTTCAGGGCGGTACGTGTTACAGGGCAACGGTAGTACGGCAGTGTTCAGGGCGGTACGTGTTACAGACGGTAGTACAGCAGTGTTCAGGGCGGTACGTGTTACAGGGCAACGGTAGTACGGCAGTGTTCAGGGCGGTACGTGTTACAGACGGTAGTACGGCAGTGTTCAGGGCGGTACGTGTTACAGACGGTAGTACAGCAGTGTTCAGGGCGGTACGTGTTACAGACGGTAGTACAGCAGTGTTCAGGGCGGTACGTGTTACAGACTGTAGTACAGCAGTGTTCAGGGCGGTACGTGTTACAGACGGTAGTACCACAGTGTTCAGGGCGGTACGTGTTACAGACGGTAGTACAGCAGTGTTCAGGGCGGTACGTGTTACAGGGCAACGGTAGTACGGCAGTGTTCAGGGCGGTACGTGTTACAGACGGTAGTACAGCAGTGTTCAGGGCGGTACGTGTTACAGAGACGGTAGTACAGCAGTGTTCAGGGCGGTACGTGTTACAGACGGTAGTACAGCAGTGTTCAGGGCGGTACGTGTTACAGACGGTAGTACAGCAGTGTTCAGGGCGGTACGTGTTACAGACGGTAGTACAGCAGTGTTCAGGGCGGTACGTGTTACAGAGACGGTAGTACAGCAGTGTTCAGGGCGGTACGTGTTACAGACGGTAGTACGGCAGTGTTCAGGGCGGTACGTGTTACAGACGGTAGTACAGCAGTGTTCAGGGCGGTACGTGTTACAGACGGTAGTACAGCAGTGTTCAGGGCGGTACGTGTTACAGACGGTAGTACAGCAGTGTTCAGGGCGGTACGTGTTACAGACGGTAGTACAGCAGTGTTCAGGGCGGTACGTGTTACAGACGGTAGTACAGCAGTGTTCAGGGCGGTACGTGTTACAGACGGTAGTACGGCAGTGTTCAGGGCGGTACGTGTTACAGACGGTAGTACAGCAGTGTTCAGGGCGGTACGTGTTACAGAGACGGTAGTACAGCAGTGTTCAGGGCGGTACGTGTTACAGACGGTAGTACAGCAGTGTTCAGGGCGGTACGTGTTACAGACGGTAGTACAGCAGTGTTCAGGGCGGTACGTGTTACAGAGACGGTAGTACAGCAGTGTTCAGGGCGGTACGTGTTACAGACGGTAGTACAGCAGTGTTCAGGGCGGTACGTGTTACAGACGGTAGTACAGCAGTGTTCAGGGCGGTACGTGTTACAGACGGTAGTACAGCAGTGTTCAGGGCGGTACGTGTTACAGACGGTAGTACAGCAGTGTTCAGGGCGGTACGTGTTACAGACGGTAGTACAGCAGTGTTCAGGGCGGTACGTGTTACAGAGACGGTAGTACAGCAGTGTTCAGGGCGGTACGTGTTACAGACGGTAGTACGGCAGTGTTCAGGGCGGGACGTGTTACAGACGGTAGTACAGCAGTGTTCAGGGCGGTACGTGTTACAGACGGTAGTACAGCAGTGTTCAGGGCGGTACGTGTTACAGACGGTAGTACAGCAGTGTTCAGGGCGGTACGTGTTACAGACGGTAGTACAGCAGTGTTCAGGGCGGTACGTGTTACAGACGGTAGTACAGCAGTGTTCAGGGCGGTACGTGTTACAGACGGTAGTACGGCAGTGTTCAGGGCGGTACGTGTTACAGACGGTAGTACGGCAGTGTTCAGGGCGGTACGTGTTACAGACGGTAGTACAGCAGTGTTCAGGGCGGTACGTGTTACAGACGGTAGTACAGCAGTGTTCAGGGCGGTACGTGTTACAGACGGTAGTACGGCAGTGTTCAGGGCGGTACGTGTTACAGACGGTAGTACGGCAGTGTTCAGGGCGGTACGTGTTACAGACGGTAGTACAGCAGTGTTCAGGGCGGTACGTGTTACAGACGGTAGTACGGCAGTGTTCAGGGTAGTATGTGTTACAGGGCGCGGTACGTGTTACAGGGCGGTACGTGTTACAGGGCGGTACGTGTTACAGGGCGGTACGTGTTACAGGGCGGTACGTGTTACAGGGCAAGGTGTTCAGGGCGGTACGTGTTACAGGGCATGGGGAAAAAACACACGGAAGCATACCCCTCCAAACTGCTTGTCTCACACACCTCTAACACTAACACTCTAACACCTCTAACACTAACAAGCCGTGGAGGGATGTGCTTTTTGTGTGGAGGGATTTGCAAATACTTTGTTATGGTTTCTTTGTTTGAGACAGGAAAAGGATTTGAGATGGGGGTCCAGGGCCAAATATATAATTTTGGGGGTCCTTGACTTGAAAAGGTTTGAGAACCAAATATGCGTTTTTCAGAAAACTGTTAAGGTGGTTGCACACCGGTCGCGTTTTTCGAAAAACCGATGGAGAAACGCCGCTAAAAATCCGAATTCACATCCGATTCGCGCCCGGTGTGTGGAGACCTTTAGCGTTTTAGAAGATATTTGCAGAATCAGCCTACAAAGCTTTCATTAGTTTTCACTACATCTAAATAGGGAATATTTTAGTAACAATTAAAAGTGTAAAAACTGATTCAATGATTTGCCACTTAGTCATATTGCTTGGTTCCGAGCAATTAGACTGCTGAGCGAGATGAGTAGCCAACGTGTGCCTCATTACGCTAAAATGTGCCACTAAAATGTGTAACGCCCTACCGACAGCCTTTAAGAAATGTGAATCCCTAGACTCGTTCAAAACCACTCTCAAAGAGCACTTACGGGCGACTGCAATTCAAAAGTGGCCCTTGTAAAAAAAGTAAATGTCCCCCACTCTTATTTCTATGCTGTACACGTTCTCCTTTTTTTCTAACCATGTATATGATGATTTATTTTTTTGCATAGAAGTGTATAGGCCTATTTGTATGTCTTTAAATGTTTTGATGAATTGAAAATGGAGGACCTTTATGTGAACTTTTTATGGTTTTATCCTCTTAGCAGATTTTGTATTGAGCTTCCTCACCTCTATCCACATGCCGTTTCATGGCGTGTTGACAGCTTGCAGAACTGTTCTTTTGGGCACATAATCAATGATGCGCGACGGTAGTATATAAGTATATAACTAAGCATTTTGTAGCCTAACCAAATAAGCCTGTAGGTACTGTAACATTACGTGGGCATGCTGGGCAACAGGGCAACATATGGAACTTGACGTCAATGCAGTGAACTTTAATTACGTAGAGTTTAACAGGTCATCAGCCTCAGCGCACATTAAACACAGAACCACCCAATGTTTCAAAAACTTTCCCTCACAATCCTATCATATTAAACAATTGCAAAGTAAATGACGTTGGATAGCCGATGCAGAGCCAAACACATTTGAATACTTTTGAATACATTTTAATATTTAAATGTTATGATGAAAGGCTCAACTGTGCATCAGTTTGTGCTTGCGCTGCGGGAGGGGAAAAGAAAGGGATGGGATTGTTTTTTTTCCCCCAGGCATGTCATTCATTAATGTTGGTCCAAAAATACGGTAATGACTCGTCGGTACTTCACGAGTCATTGAGCTCGAGTCCGAGTCGAGTCTGGAGCAGGCGCGGATTTACTGTAGGCAAAGTAAGGCATTTGCCTTACTTGTTCACGTTTTTGCCTCCCCTCAGTCGAGGGGAGGCAAACCTGGAGAGAGCCCCGAACTGAGCTCATGTTTTCTTCAATGCAAGGAGTGAGCTTCTTATCACCTGGCAGGGGAGTTCCCCTGGTTGGACGTAACGCGCAGAAGGAACACTTTATTCCAACCAGTTCCTTTCCCCTCCATCAGGCACCCCAGTTACGCAAAACTCTGTTCACTTCATGGGGCCAGTCCAATGGCGGCTCTCCTACATAGCATTCTATTAAGAATGGGGACAACAAATAGGGACAAGTCCTGGACCGGAAGTAGGCAGAAATGCATTTGACCGAGACAACAGCCCAGCTTTAATGATCTTAAATCCCTTTATTTTAGATTGTTTTGTAGTAATCGTACAACATAAACATTACAGAGACTTTAGTTGTTACTGTACAATACTTTAAAACAGTTGGCATGTTGCACACATGCCTAAAATTACCTTTATAGCTGTGAGGCGACAGCGCTACTGACTGCACCACCCAATTTATTTTATTGTTGAGCCAGAAAGGACTTGGAGGCAGCAGCAATTTATTTTATTGTTGAGCCAGAAAGGACTTGGAGCAGCAATTTATTTTATTGTTGAGCACCCACATGTTTCTTTCAACTGAGACTGTTAGCCAAGGTAAAGGCTCATCTCCGCCATAAACAGCTTGAGAAATTCATGCTTTTAATCTCATTGTCTCCACCAGGCTGAAGTCATGGGGAGAGAGTATGTTTTGCACTCCGTCCGTGTGTGAGTGTGTGTGTCTCCATCCGTCTGTGTACAGGTAATATCCGGCACCCTTAACCCGGTCGATGCCAAATTTTGCACACACACTCCCTGGATGCCAGCGATGAACCTCTGCCTCAAAATTTCCAGAACGACCTGTTATAGCGCCACCAGGAGGCCGACTTTTGATATTACTCCTCCAGATTCTGTCCAAAAATCATCCCGCAAATCGTTACACAGTATCTCTATAGTCATGTGTTCAAGACGGATCTGTCCGATATTTCAGATTCTATACTAATTGGCTTTCAAAGTTTGCAGGATTGGCCCGTTTTGAACAAAAAGCCTCAAATCATGAACGGAGTGTGCAATTTACGTGAAATCTTTCACGGACTTTCCTACTAGGCTGAGGAATATATCCCACCTAGTAGGTCATGAAATGTAAGGGATTATGGGCCAACATTTCAATATGGTGCATTCCTAGTTTTATTTTTTAAATTAAGTGTTTTTATGGCTTTTTCAGTAAGGACTACATTTGAACTGTTTTTATACAGACTGCCCGTTGGAGCCTCTACAGCGGTGCCCATTGGGCACTGGCCTACTTGAAACGATGCAAATTGGAAATGCATTCCCGGGGACCCAGATAATTTATTATGTCTGTCACTCTCCCTTTTATGCCCATATATGGAGTCTATGCAGACGTCAGAATGATGTCCGAACAGGCCAGCTCCATATATGGACACTGGGCAGGGGCCCTGTCCAGAGCCCGGGCTGTTCTGGACAACCGGGCACTGCACTCCCTGTGGTGGGGTGGAACGTGTGTGTCGAATTTGAAGTCGGTGGGGCGAACGGTTCTCGAGTTATGTGGATTACAACAGTACACCCACACAGACAGAGACTTGGTGCATTTATAGTTAGATAGATAGATAGATAGATATTGGACATCGGTATATATTGGTTGTCGACCATAACAGCAATGTTGTTATCAGTATTGATCAGAAATGTCACATTTGTCACAGGCTTGGGTTTGTTCAGCAGCCTGATAGCTCCTGGATAATAACTCTGCCCCTCTTGTCATGGCTCATGATCCTTCCGGGCGGTATGGCTTGCCAGGTCGAGGGTACAGCAGTGGTTTGAACAGGCTGTGGCCAGGCTGATATCTGTCCCTGATGACACACTCAGCCTTGGCTACGCATCGCGTTATTAACTGCAGGGTGAGAAAGCTCTCCTCCTACG
This sequence comes from Electrona antarctica, assembly GCF_951216825.1. NCBI lineage: Eukaryota > Metazoa > Chordata > Actinopteri > Myctophiformes > Myctophidae > Electrona > Electrona antarctica. The sequence continues at coordinate 18,936,025 of NC_136789.1, read as the reverse complement.
ATGCGCTGGTATGTCCGCATCACTCTCAGCGCATTATATTTGTTTTATTGCTCAGAGGCTGCTATTTCACCAGTTTTTCTTTGTCCCTATGTAAGGTCAGGGGAAGTGGAAGGCATATAAATCATTGAATCCTTGAAAATAATAAACATGCCGGGGGACGTTCTTTCGTTGCCAATGAGAATGTTGCGACAAAACAGAGAGGCTTTGAAAATAAACTCTGGAGAAAGTAAATGGCCTTTCTGAGACAATATTACTGAGATGGACGGACTGTTCAGTCCGGAGTTGGTAGAACTGCACTCAGCCCCACCGAGAATAGGAATCGGCTCAGAGAAATAAATACTTGAAATGAAATATTTAATGAAATGTCTTGACAAGCAAGACTTAGGGGAAGAACACAGATTGCCAGCAGTAGAAGAGAATAATGCCAGAGCACTCATGAAATGTCCTTCAGCTACCTTTTACAACAACAACAACACGCAAATGCATTTTGGCTCCATGCCATCCTCATTGCCACGCTGAAGAGGAAAGGGAGTGTTGATGTTTGACTTCATATGTGTGCTACTCTTTCTACATTCTTTCTACTTGGAGTGTAGCACACATCCAGGTGACAGAGACAGCGACTAGGAGAGGTAGGAATTAGTTGTTCTCAAAACGTTTCATGTGAAGGACGGCCAACTCAAGCATCAAGAAGCAACGTTGTATTTGTTGTTTGGTAGCTAAATACTACTGTGCACTGTACTACAACAACAAGGACTATAGTAATAATAAAAAAGACAAAATAAGATACCTGTAATCCTCTTAAGTCTAATGTAGTAATTTCTGATGTTGTTCTTGTTGTTCTTGGTCCTTAATGAAAATCGTAGGATCCTCAATCCTGACACCTCCAGCTCCGCCTGCTGTCTTTTCATCTGTGACACCTTTTCCAAGCTGTACACTACAGCATGACTGCTCTTACACGTCTTCGCTCCAAGATAATGTAACAATACAAAATAAATAAAGGAAGAAGCCTTCAACAGTAACCATATCAGCATAGCATAAGGACAGTTAAAAAGGCGTGCATGTGTGCGTGCATGTGCAATGGTGTGTGTGTGTGTGTGTGTGTGTGTGTGTGTGTGTGTGTGTGTGTGTGTGTGTGTGTGTGTGTGTGTGTGTGTGTGTGTGTGTGTGTGTGTGTGTGTGTGTGTGTGTGTGTGTACACACACACAAGCTCACAATGTGTCGCAATGCAGTTTTAACCATCATGTGGTAATACTGATTTGAATTCTATATTAAGTAATTTTACTAGGGACATCCTGGACACCCTTCAAGGACGTCTGGGGGACCCCAGACCTCACCTTGAAGACTGCATGGCGAGGCAGGAGATGTGTCGGCATAGGCTGCGAGCAGGAAGGAACTGGCCCTAAGCACCAGCATCCTGACCGCTTCCTAAATCAGTGGTTGGGCTGGAAAACATGACAGGCTGGAAAAAACATGACTGACCATTATAGAGTCTAGGATCTGGCAATGTGGAGGAAGCTCTAAGGCAGTGGTTCTCAAACATTTTTCAAAGAAGACCCCTAAACTGATATGTAGTTGGTCGGGGACCCCCATCTGAAAATGTTTTGTGTCAGGAGGGACCTTATCTCAGGCGCCATGTATCACATGTGATGTTGTGATATCTTGTTTTTATTCACTGTGCTTAGATTAGTGAACATAATATTACTTGCATGAATCCATTAATGCGTCCTTGTGGGAGACACAAACACAGACAACAGGTCGTTTAGTACTCATTTGGATGACGTCAAAGGAATACAAATGGGATCATTAAGTTATGGTACATGAGGGCTGTGAGGGAGAACATGTGCGTAGGTGTGTATCATTTCAATAATAATTTTTGATAATTTCATCAGGATGTCAAAACGCCAGAGTCATTGGATGGTTTACCTCTACTACAAGCCATAAGCTGGTGGCTTAAGGTGTGTTTTACCCTAAATCTATTTGTGTAATCTGTAAGGGGCATCCATCACATTACAATGTTGCAGACCACATTATTGCAGGCCAGCTTGCTGCCATATGGAGGTGATGGATGGGGAAATGACAAAGTTCATGTAACAGTAGGTGTTGTAAATGAACATCATCTAATGGCTGAATATATACCTTTATTGAAAGAATAAACCCCTTGAGATGTCACATCTCATTTTCGAGGGGGTCCTCAACACAAATGAACAGTACATACAATACATACGATACAACAACAATACTTCCATGTAAACAAAAACAGAACAAAACAAAAGCTCTCCCAAAGATTGCCACTCCCATCCCACCAATTCAACCCATAAATAGCAGAGTTCTTGTGGAAAAAACTGCATACTCAGAGCACAATAGAACCATGAAAATGAGCAGAGTACATACATGTGGTACCAATAAGCAAATATAATAATAATAAGCAGAGCTAATAATAATAAGCAGAGTATACATGCATGTAAGAGCCCATGAGAGATTAACAGGATTTAGAAGCATGATCACTGAATGTTGCCTAGCTGCCCTTTAATTAATGATGAGTTCATTCTTCTTCTTTCGGTGAATTCCCAACACGGGTGACTACAGCGGATTATCAGTTTCCATTTGCTTCTGTTCTCTGCGTCTTCCTCTGTCATTGCAGCCACCTGCATGTCCTCTCTCACCTTCCTCTGTCATTGCAGCCACCTGCATGTCCTCTCTCACCTTCCTCTTCTCCTCTTGCCTGGCAGCGGATCCATCGTCAGCATCCTTTCCCCAATATCCCCCTCATCCCTCCTCTGCCAAAATACAATGGTGGAAGAAGTACTCAAATGGTTTACTTAAGTAAAAGTATCAACACCACAATATAGAAATACTGTAGCTGCAATGGTACAGCGAAGCACAAACCAATCAAATTGATTAGTTGTTTTGGTGCTTCAAACTAAAAAATCTGCTGTGGTGATGAGACTAATACCTGAGGTTGTGGATTATAGATTTATATATATTTATATAATTATATTGATCACTGTTTTTAATGAACATATCCTATAGGAATGGACACAGATTTTGTCCAGACTGCATCTTCATCAGATGGTAAGACTAGTGGGGTGCGTACGCTTTCCCGACATGTCAATCGTCCGGCATGCGGAAAACGACCGGATTAAGGTTGGCGACTGTGCGTTAAGGTTGGCAACCGAACTAAGTACTGCACCCAAGACTAATAGGATATTGTGTGGCCGCATTTAATTTGGCCATTGGTGACTAATAAGCACAATGGCAGGTGTGTGGTCTCATGACAGAATAATACATTTTGACAAATTATGGTCACATTAGCAGAAAAGGCAAACATGCTGAGGGACAATATAATTTGTTCAGCTTTGATCCCAAAAACATACATGAAATACGGTTTGAATTTGCCTCAGAATGAGACGGAACACAAGCATTCTAAAAAATACCTCTAATAACCTCCCCCTAAACACAATCAGCGCCGGGATTTCTTTCAAAATAGCAGCTCGGGGTGCCGTGCAGATATGGCAGCTTTTACTCTGAAAGCCCCCCCCGCCCCCCTCCTTCCGTTCTGTACAAAAACCGGGAGAAATAATGTTGCTTGCTTACCTCGCCATGATTACAATAAAGTCGCTCGATAATCTTGAATGTACAGGGTTTGATGAGGTCAGATCAACATATGGAATGGCAACAGGTCAGCTCCATATACATATGTAGATCTAAGGGTGGCAAGGGGGCAGTGTCTTGAGTGTACAGGGTTTGATGAGGGCCCAGGTAGGGCCGGGCCTTAATTTCCGGGCCTGATGGGAACTCTACTAATGACTTTGGGGCGGGTCCGTCTAGAGTTTGAATGGACAGGTATCAGTCAAATGGTAAATGGTAAATGGTGCATTTATATAGCGCCTTTATCCAAAGCGCTTTACATAGATTGTGCATTACATTCACCCATTCACACACACACATTCATACACCGATGGCAGCGGAAACCATGCAAGGCACCAACTAGCACATCAGGAGCAATTAGGGGTTCAGTGTCTTGCTCAAGGACACTTCGACAGTAACTCTGGGGGAGCCCGGGTTTGAACTGGCAACCTTGCGGTTACCATCCAGGCACTCTACCCCTGAGCCACCGCCGCCCCAGTCAAAAGGGAGACATCGAAGAGGAAGGACGGGTGGGGAGGGATCAACATATGGAATGTCAGAACAGGTCAGCTCCATATATGGAGATCTAAGGGGTTGAGGTCAGATGTAGAGTTGCTGGCCGGCTCCATGCAGATCTAGGTGATGATGCAGTCTTCTCCATGTGGCTATCCAGGGTTTGATGATTATAGATTTATATTAATTATATTTGCGAACGCAGTGATTGCGAACGCAGTGATTGCGAACGCAGTGAGCATTTACTATGAGACCCAGCAGATCCTGTCTGTCTGTCTGTCTGTCTGTCTGTCTGTGTGTGTGTGTGTCACGCTGTGCCACCAGAGGGCGCAGCTGTATCACACACAAAAACACACACACATGCATGCACGCACGCACACACACACACACACACACACACACAAACAACTTAACTTAATTAAAAAAAACTTAACTTAAAAATAAATCTTTAAAAAAATCTTAAAAAAAAACAAAAAACAAAAAAAACCTTAAAGTACGTAATTTATTCTAATTGTTGTTATTGCAATTTACGAGCTGCGTTCGCTTCCTGCGTTCGCGCGTCTTACTTGTGATCACTGAGGTCAAATGCCGTGCCAGTGTTGCAATCTTCATATATGGAGATGGCCATATATGGTGGCGTGACGTGTCACGAGGCGTGACCATATTGAACTTTATTGAACTTTATTGAGAGGATGGCCCCTTGAGATGCAGCATCTCGTTTTAGAGGGGGTCCTATACATACAAAATACATATATGGAGGCGTGACACGACTGACAGGAAATGCATTTTCATAGTAAACTGCGACCTACCGTCACAATAAAGGAACCACTAAAGGGGTTTGATTGAAAGATGTATTAACAGATTGGAGAATTTCAGTACATTTCAAGCACAACTCAATGCAAAACTGTTAACTGTGGACGACACCATAAAGCATTACACTTGTTTACATAGGCTACCATGTTCAATTCATCATATCTATTTGGTCTATTTGGACCACTAAAGGGGCTTATTTGAACCACTAAATGGGTCCATTTCAACCTCTATAAAGGGGTCTAACTGAACCACTCTAAATGGGTTTATTTGAACAACTATAAAGGGGTTTAACCACTCTAAATGGGTTTATTTGCCAATAATGACTTCCTCACTATTCATTACCCTGCGTTGGAGCTCTTCACGGGCCTCCCGATCGGTCTGTCTTCACAGATAAAGAAGCCCAATGTAACACCTTGAACAGATCTACAAGTTATGCAGGAATGCCTACTGAGTGGCAAAAAACTACTTTCTGGCCTTGACAGCCCATGCATCCAAACAGAAAAGTCCTATTTGATTGCATTAAACAACATTAAACAATGTTAAACTCACTTTGCATGTTGCTTTGCCACTCGATTTGCCACTCGATGTGCCATTCACTTTAAGCATGCGCATACCCTCTATATCGGTTATCGGCCATAACAGCAATTCATTATATCGGATATCGATATCGGCCAAAAGTAATGTGTAAATGTATTACTCTTGATTCGAAGTAATATAATATTTAAGGAGTAATATATAATAAGTAACTCTCCTCAGTCATATTGCCCAACACTGGGCCTAATGGAAGACGCTGACAGTGACTCAGGGTGGGGCCTGAAGTCATGTTCTGGGCCAGGCTGAGGATAGTTCCTTCATAGACAGCCTGGAGTCTAGGGATAACGTCTGACTCCCATCATTTTAATAATTTTCATCAAATGACAAGTGACAGAACAAAGTCAGTAATGGGTTCCAGGCTCAGTCAGTAGTTGACATTTGAGGTATAATGTATGTGGAAGGCTACTCTCTGTACAATGTGAGCTGTCCCATTCTGAGGCAAATTCAAACTGATTGTTATGTATTTTTCTAGTTGACTCATTCAGAGACGATTGCTGACCTAATTATGTTGACCCTCAGTTGTGTGAGAATAATTTGTCCAAACGGATTAGCCTGTCATGCATAATGCTGCAGAAGACCACGCAGACACACTATTGTTGTGGTACTTATTGTTTATTGAATGGATCCCCATTAGCTGACGCCGGGGCGACAGCTAATCTTCCTGGGGTCCATATAAAATACATACAAAACGTACATAAATACATAATTACAAATACATTCAACAAGATTAAATACATGAAAATACATAATTACAATTTATTCTATAAAATTAAATGCAACATAATAAGAATAACATTACGGTCATGTGGTCAGCTGTAACAAGTGTTTAAAAGCATATTTGAAAGATAATTTATTTTGTGTTATATTAATGTGAGGTGGTAACATGATATTCATCTCTAATAGCAGTATGAAACTGGTTGATGACAAACACGGCCACACAATATCCAGTCATCTGATGAAGATGCAGTCTGCATGAAGTCTGTGTCCATTCCCATAATACGTATTCATTGAAAAGATGCATTTGACCTCAGTGATCATTAAAGCCATAAACAGCTTTCCAGTGTCTTCTGCATTCCAGCAGCATTGTTTTTGTTTTGTTTTCTTACCTCAGCAAAGGTGAGCAGCTGCCATGCCATGCTTTATTAGTCTGATAGGTATGAGAGCAATACTTTTTTCGTAGTAGAGCTCTTCACGGGGCCCCCTGATTCGAAAATACCAGAGAGGACGTATCTTCCGTGGAACTCGGTTCTGTCAGTCAGTCATGTGTAATACTCGAGTGGAGAAGACCCATACTGTGTGTGTGTGTGTGTGTGTGTGTGTGTGTGTGTGTGTGTGTGTGTGTGTGTGTGTGTGTGTGTGTGTGTGTGTGTGTGTGTGTGTGTGTGTGTGTGTGTGTGTGTGTGCGCACGTGCGTGCGCTTTTTCTTTTTTTTGCAAATGTTGACTCTATCTCTACCGCTAGCTGTTAGCATAAACCCCAGTTCCCAGTGCCAGCATACGCACAAGACGGAGCGACATGAATGGCTGTGTTACTTGTGTGAACACTGATTATGCTGAAAGCTGTATACCTTAGTTATGATTTAGCTTTTAACTGTGTTTTGTATGAACTGTTTTTAACCTGATACGGCGACCTTGAATGCCCTGAAAATTATTTATGCTGGTTTAGGATCAGCAGCGCAAGAGCTACGTAATGCGCATGCAAACCATGCAAGGCAAGCCAGGACAGGGGCTGATTTGAAAACCCCAGTGTGCAATTCTACGTATCATGGATCCCGACAACAGTGTTGACCTCAAGGAGGTGAAAGCAAAGCTCAAAGCAAATTAATATAAGGAGGTTAAAGCAACTGGCAGCTCTCCTGCGTGGGCCCACTTTGTGCAAATCATGGTTAAAGAAGAGAGCAAAGTAGGAGCTGTTGTGCATTGAGTCTGGTGCCTTGTTTTCCATTCAGCCAAGACAGGGACATCAAATCTGCTAAATCTCTGATTGTGTAAAAAACAAATTATCCGCTTGGTTCATTTTACATGCATGCACGATTTATCTGCATTCGAGACGAGTCTCTCTAGTTTTAATCATAAAATGGTACTTGGTCAATACGTCCGCTATTTTATTTCATAAAGTCCGCATTTATGGCTGCCTGTCTCTCGGAATGTTGGAAATAATCGGATTTCGGTCAGACTCGGTGCCGCCATTTGACATTACATTACATTACATTACAGTCATTTAGCAGACGCTTTTATCCAAAGCGACTTACAATAAGTGTATTCAACATAGGTAGGGAACAAAAACTACTAATCACCAGAAGTCTTTAGTGCATTTTCTGCAAAAACAAGCAACCAAGAGTATACCTAGCGCTAAGGTAAAAGTGCAATATATCAGCTACCTATTTCCTTAAACAGATGAGACAAAATAGCTAAATCAAATGAGCATGAGCTAAAACAATTAAGTGTATCGACTAAACAAGATCCAATAAACAATACAACAATAGAAAACAAGCGTTCGTACAACTAGTTAACAACAAGTAGGTCAGGCAGAGAGGAAGGGTAGTGTTTCTTGAAGAGGTGGGTTTTCAACCTGCGGCGAAATATGGGCAGTGACTCTGCTGTCCTAACATCAGTGGGAAGTTCATTTGAAAGAACAGGTTGGAATTGGAAGAAATTGTCACTGGTCCATTTGGGTTTGTTTTTCTTATTTGAAAATATTTTCAGAATGGGTCGGAATCAGATCCAATTCGGATTTGGGAGCTTTTATCCGTGAAGATCTCTACTCATAAGTTCATGGATCATGTAACACACGAGTGCACACACGCACGCACATACACACACGCGCACACACACAGGCACAGACACACACACGCAAACAATGGCAGAGGCTAAAATTGTATAGATGTCCCAGGTGATTAATGGCTGCTTGTTTCCCCTGCTCTTAGGTTTCTTCAGAACAACAGAGTGCAGTTCCTCAGCAGCCAGGTCTTCAGTGGACTCTGCAAGCTCAAGAGGTTGTGAGTACCCTGCTTCCCTCAGTAGTGGACTGTGGTGGAAAAAGTACTCACATGTTTCACTTAAGTAAAAGTATCAATACTACAATGTAGAAGTACTCCGTTACTAAATGTAAGTAAATGTCTGGAATTCAAAATTGTCTTACTAAATTATTTGTATAAAATAGCAGATCTACAAGCTCATAGCGCTATTTTTGAAAAATCGACATAGCATAGCTTTTTCAGAAAACTGTCAGGATGTAGAAGACATTTTTAGAATCTGATCTCAGGCCAAAATGGGTTAAAGGTAGGCTAAAGGTTCGTCCTGTTTGTGCTGCGCCAGGTCGCACCGCACCCGTTCGCGGCGCTCACGCAACTTCTCGTCTTTGCATTGACTTTGTATGTAATCGCGCCGCTCTAACCATCCAAGTCTGAACAGCAGCTTTAGTGATTTTCTTTAAAGTAAATGTTAAAATGCTCTATATTGTGATTGTACTCATTATAGAGTGTTTGTTCAGTAACAGGAGTATCCATGTCTCTCCAGCTTTTTATTAAACAGAAAATGCATTTTCAGGTCGGGATACCAATGTTATCCAATCAGGATAGAGAACTCAATCAGGATACAGATTAAACAAGTGGAATTGATGACACGAAGAAATGAGCAGACAAATTGGAACTGGAACACTATACATTTTAATCTGATAAATGGCTAACACTCTATAGCAATGATTACTATCAGAATATAGTGATTTTATTTTCAAAATAGCAACTCCAATGCAGTGGAGTAAAAGTACAATATTACAGCATATCGTTCAGAGAAGAACGACATACCGTATGCATGTCGTTTATTGTGTGTGTGTGTGTGTGTGTGTGTGTGTGTGTGTGTGTGTGTGTGTGTGTGTGTGTGTGTGTGTGTGTGTGTGTGTGTGTGTGTGTGTGTGTGTGTGTGTGTGTGTGTGTGTGTGTGTGTGTGTGTGTGTGTGTGTGTGTGTGTGTGTTCTCTCTTTGGAGCACCACAGGTCACTCCATTTATTAACATTAATTAAACTGCACATGGCAAAACGCCGCCAACAACAATACACTGACCCTCTTGCGTCATCATACAGTGACATTCTTCTATTCAGGCAAGAGCAATCTATCCCCAAAAATGACATTAATGTGAGCTCCTGTGGCGGGGGAGGCGGCCGCGAATAGGCCAAAATAAACGCATAAAACAGACAAAAACTTTTTCTCTTCAGTGCATGTGCGCCCCAGCACCTATTGACTTACAAATTCAGTACTGTTTGCTTATACTGTATGTCAAAAAGAAAACGTAACTTTTAAGGAAATGAAGAAAAAAATAAAGAACCTGTGTTGCAATGGACCCACTGTAGTTATATGATACTTGTCAATTTGTCATTGGTTCACATTCATGTTATGTATTTATGAAGCAATCACGAACAAATGATTCACGAATAAGAAGTACTGTACTGTGCTCTTGCTCAGCAGCATCTGTTTTTGCTTGTGAAGGTTTGCTCATGATTGCTTCATTTGTCACTGTGCCTGCATCTGAACGAAGTGAATGTGCAAATATTTTCTTTGCAAAGAAAATCTTTGGCGGTAATAAAGAAAAATACCGTTGGAGCACCATGGCTTTTTAGCTTAATATTTATAAATCCCAGATGTCCGATATTTTCTGATATAATTTTGTGTGTCACTGTCTCCCAGATATCTGAGTGACAACCTGATAACCCAACTGAGTCCTGGTGTGTTCAGAGACCTCCACCAATTAGAGTGGCTGTAAGTAGAAATGATGCTAGACCGCCGTCTCCCAAACATAGGCTTGCATGTCCCATGTTTTGTCACGGCCCCGTGATTCCACACACACACACACACACACACACACACACACACACACACACACACACACACACATGTTCTCCAGTCTAACTTTCCTCCAAAGGAATTATGAAATGTTTAATTTGTGTTTTTGGCAAGCGCCTGCTGTTTTCAGCTGGGAAGAAACACGGCCCATAATAGCATGGATCACATTAACATTTCCCCAAGGGAATAATAAAAAGTACAACAGTTATATCAAATGTCAACAGTCACGATGGGAATACACATAGGAGTCATCACTTAGCCCTAGTTGACTGGTGTCAACTATCAAACGTCACATGGCATTATGGCAACAATGACAATACACAGAGCAGCAGCAGTCATGCGCTTCCAAAAATGACTTTAGTTTTATTGGGTTGTTTTTATTGCATGTCCTTTTTAGTTTAGCCAATATTCCTGGAGGATTTTCCTTCTGGAATAACTTATGCCCAGACCCATGGAAACATTGGGGCTTGATGCCTTGTCTGTTTTGAGGTCATCTCTCAAGACAGATTCTGGTAACAGCAGAATCTGTCTTGACTTTCTAGTACAAAATCAAATCGCTCTCATCCGCTTGTATCGTGATGTGACGTGTTGTGAGCCAATACAGTGGATCGGCTACTACTGTGTACAGTCAGTGGTGGAAAAAGTACTCACAATTTTCAATTCCATAAAGTTATAAATACATTACATGTTAGAAGTAAAAGCCTGGAATTCAAAACTTACTTCAGTGAAAGTACAAAAGTATTGGCACCATCAAAATATACTACCAAAAGTACTCATTATGCAGAATGTCCCATTTCACGGGTTTCAAATGTATACAAATCTTTTAAAAATAGCATAGCTACAAGCTCACAACACTAAAACAACACTTTGCGTGTTTAAACTTGTGTTTATAAGACTTCACAACTCGTTCATGAGCAGTGGTTGCTCAGCCACAGGAACGACCAGTTCCTAAAGCAATGACGAAATGGCGGCACTCCAAAATAATATTATTTTTGCTCTGCTAACTGCTCTGAGGAAGGCTGGTGCCAAAACGCATTAGCCAATAAAGAATGAACAACTGAGCCTTTAGCCCTAACCACACCAAAGGGTTGTCCCTGTGGTGTGATATGTCCTGTTGCACGTTGACGCGCGTTGACGCGTGTCGTCCCTAGTCATTCAACGCATGGAATTCAATGGCCCAAACCACACCAAAGGGTCGAGAGTCAAGACGGTTTTAGCGTTAACTCCTTGCAACCGTTTGGACCCAAGGACTTGCATGGTGACCCTTTGGTGTGGTTAGGGCTTTTGTCTTGCATGCTTTAATGAGGTTGTGTTTGTTTGCTTGGTTGTTTGTAGCACTTGCCTTAGCCTCGACGACCTTGCAGGATGCAATGGCTAAAGTTTAATTTAGAGCGTGATATGTAGACAGATCATCCTATAGTGTGTATAGTTTCAATGTACAGATTATTGAATTTTTGGGGGGATATTCTACTGTTCTATGCATTTGTTGTATTACCTCCCACTACAGCTCAAACAGGCAGCCTCTGTAGACATTTTTAAAGCGCAACTCAAGACCCACCTCTTCGCTCTTGCTTTTAGTAGAGTTTTAAAATTAAAATTAAAAATTAAAATAAAAATGTTCGGACTGATTTTTATTGTTTTAACTGCTTGCTTGTTTTATTGCTATGTTATGTTTTTCTGTTCTGCTCTGTGAAGCATTTTGAGCTGCATTTATGTATGAAAGGTGCTATATGAATAAAGTTTATTATAATAATAATAATAATTATTATTATAATTATTATTTTGTCCTTGCGTAAGTGGCTCTGGATTAAGAGCGTCTGCTAAATTGTTTGTTTGTTTTTTCAGGATTATGGATAACAACCCTCTAACAAGGCTATCTCACTACACCTTCCGTGGGCTCCAGTCTCTCATGTACCTGTGAGTGTGTTGCCTTCCTTTGAACATTTCAACAAAGAGATTTGGTGTAGATGGGAAAAGGATTGAGGGATAATGTATAGACCCTGGTTCCCAGTCAACAAAGTATGTAGGGTTTAAGCATTTGAATGACTGAATAATGAATTTCAGTGCACAGTGATAGTTCAGATAAGCACGGCAGGCAGGAGGTGTGCAGACTCTTTTTATCCCTTCTTATTCTCATTCGCTACATACACCCACTACATCAGACGGTCTTTCCACATTCAACCTCACTCAGCTTAAGTTAAGACATACAGTACTGTACGCCCTCAATATAATGGTTCACATAGGTGGTATTTTTAACTAGTTTAGTTTAGTTTAGTTTAGTTTAGTTTAGTTTAGTTTAGTTTAGTTTAGTTTAGTTTAGTTTATTTTTGTCTGCGGTTAAGGAGGAACACTATGGAAATAAGTCTGTGATGACTTGCGTTTTATCCTTGATGGTCCTATTTCTGATAAGCATGTGTACAGTATATGTCATGCGTTTTCCCATCTAGAGGGTAAGAACACCAGTGTGCGTATGCTGTTTCTGGATTTCAGTTCAGCATTCAACACTATTATACCCCAGCAACTGGTCGACAAACTGTTCCCCCTGGGTCTGGCTGCTGGACTTCCTAATGAACAGACCTCAATCTGTTCGAGTCGGAAATAACAACTCCAGCGTCATCTCCCTGAGCACTGGCTCTCCCCAGGGCTGTGTCCTGAGTCCACTGCTGTTCACCTTGCTGACCCATGACTGCTGTGCCAGGTTCAGTACCAATCATATGGTGAAATACGTGGACGACACGACACATGTGGGCCTCATCAAGGACGACAACGAGAAGGCCTACAGGGAGGAAGTGAGACAGTTGGTGGGCTGGTGCAACACACACAACCTGGTCCTGAATGTCAACAAGACAAAAGAGGTCATTGTTGACTTCAGAAAGAACCAGTGCAGCCACTCGCTACTTTCTACAGGGGCACTATAGAGAGCATCCTGACAAAGTGCATCCCTGTCTGGTCTGGAAGCTGCGAATGAAGCAGACTGGAAAATAGTGCAGAGAGTAGTGACAACAGCGGAGAAAATCATCGGGACTTCCATCAAGGACACTGCTCACAACCGCTGTCTGTCTAGGGCCAACAACATCAGGAAAGACCCCACCCACCCACACCAGGGACTGTTCACTCTGTTGCCTTCTGGCAGAAGGTATCGAAGCATTGGAAGTAAAGCAGACAGATTTTCCAAGAGCTTTTTCCCCCAAGCCATTAGACTTGTAAACAAGTGCCTAACCTTTTCCCCCCATATGCTCCTATAAGGACTCCTGCAATATCTCTCTATGAACTAATGATGCTTTTTTAATAGTTTTTAATTATCATTATTATAGATCAAATCGGATGTTGTACTGCTGTGACCTAGAGCTGTTCACGGGTCCAAAAAAATGGTCACGATTCCTAAATAGATCCGAGATCCAATTATTTCCGACATTCAGAGAGACATTCCATTCCACACGCTCCATGTGGACTTTATGAAATAATATAGCAGACGTATTGACCAATTACTATTTTATGATTAAAGCTAGAGAGAGGCTTGTCTCGAACGCAGATAAATTGTCAGTGTGCGTGCATTTTAAATTAACCAAGCGGATAATTCATTTTTTACACAATCAGAGTTTTAGCAGATGCGATGTGCCGAATTGAATTTTAACAAGGCACCACACTCAATGCACTTAACAACTCCTACTTTGCTCTCTTCTTTGTCTCCTGCGTGGGCCCCCAAAGTGGGCCCACGCAGGAGAGTTGCCAGTTGCTTTAACCTCCTTATTTATTTGCTTAGATTTTTGCTTTCACCTCGTTGAGGTCAACACTGTTGTCGGGATCCATGATACGTAGAATTGCACGGCAGTGTTTTCAAATCAGCCCCTAGTCCTGACTTGCCTTGCATGGTACGCATGTGTTAGTACCAGTTAAACAGTACTTCAGTTCATTACGTTTTTCCCTCCGCAGCGCAAACAGAGTGCACAGCGGACACAGAGAGAGACACACAGTCACACACACTCAATCACACATTGATGGATTGAATAATTTATTAACATTTGCAAAATAAAAGCACAGAAAGTACACACACGCCACACACACAGTACAGTTCTCGGATCCACTCGGGTATTCCGTTCCGAGTTCCGCGGGCAATACGGCCGATTCCGACCCTGCCCTGAGTGATTACGATAAAACGCGCATCCGACACGTGCGGGTCTCGGGTCCTCTCAGGTATTTTACTATTTTCAGAATCGGGGGGCCCGTGAAGAGCACTACTGTGAAAATAAATACACTGTACAATGTACATAAGGTATGAGGTGTGCAAGTCCATAAGATCAGCGAGGTCAGAAATGTGTGGTGTGTTAAATGTAGTGAGTGGTGTTGTATAGTGTGTGAACTTAATCAAAGGGAGCTAGAGGGAAGAGGGCTATCATCTGATCTGGAGAGGGAGAGCAATGGGATATTTTATAGGGCTCCACACACACACACACACACACACACACTCCCGGTTTAAATGTTTTGAAACGCATCTGTGCCTCCAGTCTCTTAACCACTTCCATATTCTGGGCAACACGTTCTCAGAAAATAGCAGATTTTACAAGCTCCACTAATCAGCAAAGAAATAGGACTGAGGCCAATTCTAAAAATGCCTTCTAAATCATTCTAAATCTAAGTCATACAAGTTTCTGCCGGCGGAATCAAGCTTTTGGGGATCACTATCAGCCGCACTACTGGGTTTTAAAGTGGTTAGTGTTGTCATCCTGTCCTGCTATCTCAGATCATGTCACTGCAGTACCAGACTCACTCCCGAGGTGAGTCTGAACACTCCACCTTAGCCCGTAGCTACTCTAGCACTTGCCGTAGCGCTTGACTTATAGCCTTGACGACCTTGCAGCTGGCTTATGCAATAGTTAAAATGTAATTTACACAATCTCCCCCACCCCCATACACTGCACTCTGCACATTCCTAAAGTGGTTTTACCTGTTCTAAATTGCCAACTTTACTTTTTTATCTGCTAAAGTGGTTTTGCCTGTATAGTATTGCCAACTTGGGGCATCTATAGTACGGTTTCCTCCTGAGTGTCTCGCTGCTATAGCGAGGGAGGTCTTCAGGGCAGACCCAGGACCACATTACTGTCTGTGGAACTCGTCAACCCCACTTAGAAGTGGCTAATGTGCCTCAGTCTGAGATAATCCCCTGGAGCTCTCTCCTCTGTGACCCGAATATGGAGAAGCATATAAAGATGGATGGATAGAGTTTTGCATAAAATATATCGTTGCTGTCGTGTCAGGCAGAAACCTTATCTCGATATTTTAACTTTTGGTGTTTTGTTTTGTTTTTTGTAAATGAACGCCCTACTAGATCATAATAATGAATTGCATTTTTAGAATGCTTTTCTAATTACTCAAAGCACTATACAATGGTTCATTCATTCATACATTTGGAGGTGAAGTGCCAAAAACACTAACAGTCGACGCCAGCGTCCTCATTCCCACATTCACACACCCTATAGTGGCAAGCTGGCACCGACTGACTCAATGGAGGCTGTGGTGTTCAGTGTCTTGCCCAAGGACACTTCAACATGTGGACAGGAGTAGCCGGGATTCGAACCGCCGTCCCGCGGATCATTGGATGACCTGCTCCACCTCCTGAGCCCATACTCCAGCATCACACACCTGCTCTACCTCCTGAGCCCATACTCCAGCATCACACACAAATATCAAAAATTGCAGATCTGCAAGCTCGAAATTGAACCTGTAAATCTACTACTTCTAAGTTTTGGATATATGAGGTTTGCACACGACAGACGATATACATTTAAAAATGTAACCACTTGAACCCCAGCATCCATATTCTGGGGAGAACATTAGTCAAAAAAATCTACAAGCTCACAATGCTATTTTTGACAAAGATTTTGAGGGAAAACCGAAAATAGCGACCCAAGTACAGTCGCAACTCAGGTCCGTTTGGACTAAGAATAAGAGGGTTCTAGTGGTTAACTTTAATACTTATTTCATGTTCTTGTTTTATTACATCCAGTGTCATCGCTATTAGTATTCTCTTATGGTTCACTGTGTTGTTGTTGTTGTTGTTGTTGTTGTTGTTAGCACAGCCTGGGCAGAACATGGCACCAACATTTCACTGTGCGTCGTGGGCCTGTATGAGTGAGTGACAAATAAACCCCCTCTTGCATCTCTTGAATCTTTTGAAATATATTCCTTTTGTGGAGGAAGGTGAATAGATGTTTCTGTTCAGTTCACTGTAGTGACAGCGGTGCCGTCTCAAGCGCAAACACACCTCGCTTCACAAGAGATGCACACGTCAAGCTCTGTGTGCCTTCATCCGTGTGTGTGTGTGTGTGTGTGTGTGTGTGTGTGTGTGTGTGTGTGTGTGTGTGTGTGTGTGTGTGTGTGTGTGTGTGTGTGTGTGTGTGTGTGTGTGTGTGTGTGTGTGTGTGTGTGTGTGTGTGTGTGTGTGTGTGTGTGTGTGTGTGTGTGTGTGTGTGGACAATTTCCCTGGTCCTCACAAGAGAAGCTAGAAAAAGTGCTCTCTCTCTCTCTCTCTCTCTCTCTCTCTCTCTCTCTGCAGGTCCATGGTGAACACCTCTCTAGAGCAGCTGTCCCATCCCAGCTTCTGTTATGACATGCCCGTTCTTCGCTGGCTGTGAGTCAACTGTGTGTGTTACATTTAAATGATGTCTACATAATGTATGTTTGAGTGTATTTCAGTCATTGTTGCTGGTGGACCAGGGTTTATTATATCGCTGTCGGCCATAGTTTAACTTTCAGTGTTTTTAGTTATTTTTTGTAAATGAACGCCCTAGGCCCTACTTGATCATACATTGTCAGACTGAAGCATCAAAGGTTCAAAATGTGTCTCTGCGTGCAACGTTTCGCGCCACCTTTCAATACTTTTGTGCCCACATAGCGCACAATTTTGTCCGCCCGTTCAGGTGGACAAATCCCAGACGTATGCAAATCTGCGGAGGTGCCCAGGGACGTGCACACATAGACATCAAAGGGGGCTTCAGTCCCTGCCCTTTTACCCGTCTGTAAAACAACGTCCAAAAGTGCCCTCTTACAGGATTTCAGCCCCTTTGCCTCTCTAACACTCTGTGCACGTCCCTGGAGGTGCCGTTCACGCCTGTGCTTTCTGTCTTCTTCACGTTAAGAAGACAGTCTGTTGCTCCGTGTTCAAAGTAAAACTAAAAGAGCCCTGTTCTGTATCGCATTGAACAAGGGAAAGCAACAACAACACGGAAACAACACGGTCAGTGGCCTTTGTTCAATATGTACGCTTTGTGTGTGTGCGTCTCACTCGGACAAACGATATTCGCGGAGAAACAACACCACCATAGACCGCATGGCGTTAGACTCGAGCGCCTCGACTCGAGCGTCAGGCACGCACGATTCTAGTGCTTTACAATGCTAAAACTAGTAAAAACTAAGGAAATTCTCTAGTTTAGTTATTTTCAATTTAAGCTTTTTAAATACCCAAAACAGTTACAGGCTGAAGTTGTCGTTTTCTGTAAATTAAGCCTCATTTTAAAGCCTCATTTAAAATGTTTTTTTTTCTCCAATTCTAGTTTTGTTATTATACTGTAGTTAACTATACGATACAGCGAGCACAATGCAGGAGAGCAGAGAGAGGAAATGACAACAACATATAAGTGAGGAGAGAAGAGGAGGTGTGGAGAGGAGAATGTCCAGCTCACATAGTTAGTATAATATTATGAGAAGTGAAGTCTGTTTACTGGAATCATGCCCAGTTAAATTTGAATGTGTCATGTTTGTTTTTATTGTGCAGTGCACTCTATATCGGCCCCCCAGCCAATGTTTTAGTACATTTCTCTTCCAATTTTGCTGATGGATATAAATTGCTCGCATCGACCCGGCTCTCTGTCAGTTTGGTGTTTGCTTTCCACGGCGCCTGCAGCAGGTGGTCTCGGTCTCGCATGGCCAGCTCCTCCATTCTCGCTCCCAGTGGTGGAAAAAAGTGCACAATGTTTTACTTGTATGAATACGGCAATGTAGAAATACTCTGTTACAAGTACAAGTCCGGAATTCAAAATGTACTTGAGTAAAATGTATTTAAAGTACCAAAAGTAAAAATACTCATTATACAGAATGTTTAAAAAACAAAATCTTTTGAAAATAGCACATCTACAAGCTCATAATGCATCCAATCGTTACGCATTGTGAGCTTGTAGATCGGCTATTTTCAAATTGCCGAAATGTATATAGAACTGAAGTGGTTAATGTAATAATAATCCAAATCTACAAAGTAACTAGTAACTAAAGTAATAATTGTAGTCGAGTAAAAGTACAGTATTTGTCTCTGAGATGTAGTGGAGTAGATGTAAAAGTATTGGAAATACACAAGTAAAGTACACATACGTCAAAATTGTACTTAAGTACAACCCATTCTGGACGGGAACCCCTTTTGGCGTTTTAAGCATTATGTTATACTTTAGCTATTGAAAAATAGCAGATCTACAAGCTCATAGCGTGGCACCGAGTGCCACGCTACGAGCTTGTAGATCTGCTATTTCTGAAAAATTGTGAAAATGTGGCGCAAATCTTTGAATATATATTCTTTCAGAGCGAACCTTTTTAACTCAAATCTTCGCTTCTGGGGAGTCCCTGGAAAAACATATTTTCAGATTGGGTCGGCGGCCAATTACATATATTTTTGGGGGTCCTTGACATGAAAATGTTTGAGAACGACTGACATGGAAACATAGGTTTTTCAGAAAACTGTCAGGATTTAGAAGACAATTGTAGAATCGTCCTCAGGTCTAAATGGATTAAGTAAAAGTACTTTACCCCACTGCTCACTCCACTCCGAATAGAGCTCTGGGGAAACTCATTTCGTTGCTGTCGGTGCAGAATCCTCATATTTTAACTTGTTTTTGTGTGTGTGTGCGTGCGCGCGCGCGCGCGCGCGTGTGTGTGTGTGTGCGTGCGAGACAGAGCGAGACAGAGAAAGTGTGAATGGGTGCACATCTGACAGTAGCTCAAATTCTCAGTGTAGTCCATCATTGGGCTCACCGAGTCCAAGGCAACCTGAATTTCATTGCTTGAGAAAAGATGAATCACTGCTTGCTTCAGTCAATCATTCACATTCTTTTCTTACGTGATTAATATTTTATTTGTCATTTTCCCACAATACAACCACCCACAGTCTGACACAAACAAAACAAATTAACACTAACCAAAAAAGAACAGGTACAGCAACACAATAAACAATAAAGTGGGGCAACAAAAAAGAAACCGAAAAAACAAAAGGGGAGGGAGTGAGGGGCTGTGCTGTGCTATAGAGACACACAGGGACTACAAATTTCCCACCCCCAAATGAGACAGCGGCCCCACTTCTGGTCCGTTTCTGTTGTACTGCAGCTGCCAATGCAATCCCTATGAGAGGCATTATACCCTAATTTCACTGGTTCATAACAGGCTGTAGCGATCTTTTTGTGTTCCAATAAAGTGTCCCATATGTTTGATTTGTCCTTTTCAATGTCACATACCTGCCATCTATACATCCCACAATGTACTATAATATACTCCATCAGTTTGTGAAAAGTGCTAGCATTATAAATCTCAAGTCAAAGTGGCCGCACGGTATATACTGTACGTCTCACGGTTGCATCCCTTGAGGTTTTCAATACCCAGATATATTTGTTGTATTTCGTTTTATATGCTATGTATTTGTTGAAAATGATTTAAACAGCATCTTGCAAGACTATTTATTAATACTCATCTGGAGAATTGACTAGGTAGTTGAAAATGTCAGGATATGTCACTCCATTTAGCTGGGTTATTTTCCCATGCAACTATTCAGCCAAGTTAATTATACAACAAGTTGACGACGGTAAAAAACACCGTCGGAGCTCCGCGGTAGGTAGAACATATTAGTAAGCCCGTGACATGTTCAAAATATAGACATGAATTACAAAGTCAGTCGGGATCGGGATGTGTTATTGAGAATTCCACTCTTCAATTTAGGCCTGACGTCGAAATTTAAAAAGAAAGTCTTCTAAATCCTGACAGTTTTATTAAAAAAACATGTTTCTATGTCAGTTGTTCTCAAACATATTCATGTCAAGGAACCCCAAATATATATGACATCGGCTCGGTGGCGCGCTATGAGCTTGTAGATCTGCTATTTTTCAATAGCTAAATTAGAATGGGTTAAGCATAGAGATTGATTGTACATGGGCTGATTTCCATAGTTGGCTTGATTCTAGGCTTACTGTATATTTGTGTAAATCTCTATGGTACCAGAAAACCACGCCCACGGCTATGGAGGTGCATGGAGGTGCATGTTCTGAGGAAGTGACCACTGTGCCAAATGCCGCAGGCAAAAAGGCATAGTGGTACAACAGCAGATTCGGTATCCCTAAACCACCCTGGTCCACCCTGTTCTGAAGTAAATTTAACTACATAAACGCACGCACGCACGCACGCACGCACGCACGCACGCACGCACGCACGCACGCACGCACGCACACACACACACACAGTCACACACACACAGTCACACACACACAGACACACACACACACACACACACAGACACACACACACACAGTCACACACACACACACACACACACACACACACACACACACACACACACATACACTTGACAGAGTGCGTTTACAGTTCAGTCGCAGGCCACTGTGGGCTAACAGAAACCAAAGAAGACTGATGCTGCGGCAGATTAAACCGATAAAACAATTGAACAACTTGTGCGTGGGTTCGTTCTCCTGATATTCTATATCACTCTGGAATTTGCGCCGACAGAGGCCAAAGACAGTTCATTCGTTATAGTCGAGCACGCCTGCCTTTGAAGAGACTATAGAGAATAGAGCCTATGGGGGATCCCCCATCAACTTAGATATTAAGTGGTCTCGCATGGTCAGCCATCCAATATCTCTCCACTCCAAATTTCTTCTTTTTTGTGTTTTGTCTCTGGGGTGCAGCTAAAGTGTGACCGTGTGGCCGAGTGGTGACTGGTCCAGACATCTGTGGTATGTCTGGGGTGCAGCTAAACTGTGACCGTGTGGCCGAGTGGTGACTGGTCCAGACATCTGTGGTATGCCGACCGTCTGACCCAAAACCACATTTGGCGGCAAAACCAACAGGCAACCGGTGGAGCGTGTCATAATGTGTTCTCTCTCGAGGTTTAGAAATGTGGTGGAGTCAAAAGTAGGAAGTTTGTCTTTGAAAGGTAGAAAGTATAAACAAAAATAAAAAACGACACGTACATGTACTCTTAAGTACTTACCTTACGTCATAAAGTACTCAAGTAGCCTATACTTACTTAGTTACCGTATAAAGTAAATACATTTACTCAAGTACTGTACTTAAGTACAATTTTGAGGTATTTTTACTTTACTGGGGTGGAAGATCGAAAAGCAGCTGCAACAGCTTGGCATGGTATGGGGCAGTATCTCTCTCACAGGCAAGACAGAACTTGAGGTTGTCATCATTGAAGGCAATCTCAAATGCAGTGAGATATTGGGATGCGATTCTGGAGCCAGTGGCGATCCCATATCTTCAGAATCTGGGACCTAACGCCATCCTCCAGGATGACAATGCTCGGCCCTACAGAGCCAGGATCATTACAGAGTAGCCTACCTCCAGAATTTGGGAGTGGAGTGGATGGGATGGCTTGCCGTGAGTCCAGACCTCAACCCATTTGAACACTTGTGTGATCAGTTTGGACGTGATGTACGTGCTAGAGTGACCAACAGAACCACGTTGGATGACTTGCAACAAAATATGTTTGAGTAATGGGATGCCATCCCACAACAAAATGTGGCTAGGTTTGGTGACCAGCATGAGGAGGAGGTGCCAAGCTGTTGTGGCTGCTTTTGGATCTTCCACCCGCTACTGAGTTCCCTAACACTGAGTGTTGTTTAGACTTTCTCAAATGTATTTAGTGACAATGTCAGGCTTGTCAGCCCATTCTGAATTAAGCCTGAGGAAGGTTGCAAGACCGAAACGTTGCTTCTTAACAATAAATGCTCTGAACCTAGCAAGTGGCGGTGTGCGGGTGTCCCTCCTTTCTTCTAACACTGAGTGTAAAATTAATTAAGTGTAAATGGCCAATATGTGTTTTTTTCCTTATTACTGTGTGAGAGTGCAATCATCCAATGCACTAAGCAACTCGAAGCAAGGGTTTAATAGGGGCTCCATTTTTGTCACCGCTAAACCCCTTATCCCTAAACTTCTTTGCCTTTTTTTACTATTTTGCAAAACATTTTTGAATAGTTAAAATGGCCAGTCTACAAGCTCACAACGTGTCAATGTAGATTGGCTAGTTGAACTATTCAAAAATGTTTTTCAAAATTGTAAAAAAGGCAAAGAAGTTTAGGGATAAGGGGTTTAGCGGTGACGAAAATGGAGCCCCAACCATTTGCCATTTTGTACATTTTTGAGAAGGCGCTACCCACACATTTAGCTGTGTTGCTCATTACACTAACACCCGATCCTTACAATCTATACCTCGTTGTAAAGGTGACTAATCAATGATTAAAATTAAATAAAATACAAATACAATACCAATTGGTATTATTAAAGTGGAGAAATAATGTTGTTTCCGAACTTTTGTTGCTGAGTTTACATTTCGCCCATTCGAAAATAGACGATCTACAAGTTCACAATGTGGCACATTGTGGGCTTGTAGATCTGCTATTTTCAAACAATTTTTATACATTTTATAGATTTGAAAACTTGCAAAATGTGACTACTTTCTACTTTTGGTACTTTAAGTACATTTTGATACCAATACTTTTGTGCTTTTACTCAAGTCATGCTTGAGTAAAAGCTTTAATGAAGCAACGTTTCGGTCACTAGGGACCTTCCTCAGGCATGCCTTCCTCAGGCATGCCTGAGGCATGCCTGAGGAAGGTCCCTAGTGACCGAAACGTTGCTTCATTAAATAAGACAATACTCTTGTGCCGAGCAGATACACAGTGTGCGGGTGTACCTTATTGCTTTACTCAAGTCATTTTTGAATTTCGGACTTTAACTTTAACGGATCCGGTTCAGTGGTGAGTGCACCGCAACAGGAGCTGGTTGACAGAGAAAAGAATAAAGGAATCAGAGTGAATCTCTTATAATAATAAAATAGTACTAATTGAGAAATGTTCTCTCCCTGTCTCTCTCACGTACATGCACACATACTTATGCGCCTCTCTCTCTCTCTCTCTCTCTCTCTCTGTCAGTGACCTCGTTGGGAACCAGATTCAGCTGCTCAACTATTCCTTGTTGAAGAACTGCAGTGAACTTACAGTTCTGTAAGTATTACATTGTGAACAAATGATAATGGCTGGGTTTCCCAAAGACATTTTGTGTTGCACATAGCTTGAACACACCCTTCTAGGCCGCACACAGAAGCCTGTGTGCGGCCTAATTGGCTGCCAATCAGACACTGTCCTTTTTTGGGAAACGCTGTCAAACACAACAACATAGAAATAGACCTAGACTAGAGTACAGCCATACCTGTCCTCATTGCGCACGTAACGCCTGCATGAATACATTTAGAAGCAAACCTGTTTCCCTAAAGCCTCTTTAGCCTACACACACCTGTCGACATGTGGCAGTAGTCAAACCATTCGCAGAGAAATGTGTGATGTGAGTGGTGACTTTCTTCATCTCATTTAAATATAAAAACTTTGAAATTAAACAAACATTTAGGCCTACTTCAGCATCAAAGAAATTAAATTGCCATATACTGTACTGTATATGTGTGTGTGTGTGTGTGTGTGTATATATATATATATATATATATATATATACACACATATAAAAACATTTAAGAGTGAAGAGAGCCTACTGTCAGCTGTCCAGCAGTCCAAATATTATTAAATTAAATTTCAGACGAAGTGATGTCGGCAAGGTAAATGTAGGCCTATATGAAAACACTACTGTCCCATTGTGCATTGTGTTCATCTATGTGAAAACCACACGCATACTCACTATGCGTATTTCATTTGGGAAACTCAGCCATTGGTATTATGATGTTGTAGCACGCATGCACACACGCACAAGCATGCACACACATACACACACACACAACCACATCCCCTGCGAGTAGCTGATCCCCAGTTTTCCATGTGCAGGAATGTAAAGCGTTGACATTATTTTGCACCACAGTTTGACACAAATGAAGATGGAACTCAAATACGATATGTTTCACCACACTGGCATGTTGTTGCACTCGGAAAAATAAAAGTCAATTATTTGTGATTGTTTGAATACTTTATTTAGAAATGTGTAAATGTGGCCAAGACATTTACGCTAAAGGGATAACAATGACTACTTTATTTAGAAATGTGTAAACGTGGTATAAGACATTAAGGCTAAAAACAGAAAAGTCATGGGCACTTTCTTGTTTCCATTGTGGTCATAATGTATTTAATTCAACACTACACTACTACAGTATACAGTATAAGGAGAACAACAGCTGCAGTTCCTTTCTATGGCAATATGCATTTTCCTCCCCTTGTGGTCTCCTGATAGATGTTGTTTCAAGCCAATTTAGAAAGAAACCAGCGATTTCCATCTTTTAATGCAGGGGTGGGCAACTTTGATGATGGAGAGGGCCACTATATTTCCACACTCACTCCAGAGGGCCACATAAAAATAGCTTTTGGTTGGTATTCACAACCAAGTGTCACTGTTGCGCAGCCTAACACACACACACACACACACACACACACACACACACACACACACCCCTTATCTCTTCCTTACAACTTTAACAAAAAACTTCCTCACACCTAGATTCAAAAAGGTATTTTTAAAAGGATAAATACTGTGAACATAAACATCAAATAGTATGTGTGTCTGAGGCTGTGATGGACGGCACGCGCACACGCACGCACGCACACACACACACACACACACACACACACACACACACACACACACACACACACACACACACACACACACACACACACACACACACACACACTTCACTTCACTTCAATCACTTCACACGGGTGTGATTTTTAAGTGTTAAACCTAATGCATCAGGCGTTAGTTACTGTTGGCGTAGCTACTATATGTCATGTCAGCCCAATCTCACCCAAACACGGTGAAATAGCATGCACGGATTGGCAATTCCATACATACACACCTAGAAAACCCCAGTTCGAACCCGGGCTCCCCCAGAGTTAGTGTCGAAGTGTCCTTGAGCAAGACACTGAACCCCTAATTGCTCCTGATGTTCTAGTTGGTGCCTTGCATGGTTTCCGCCGCCATTGGGGTATGAATGTGTGTGTGAATGGGTGAATGTAATGCACAATCAATCTATGTAAAGCACCTTGGATAAAGGCGCTATAGAAATGCACAATTTTTCTCCCTCCTCAAATATCTTTAACTTTAAAATGTGCTGTCAAGCTCATTTCCCGATGGCCTGCTGGGGTAATCACTGCATTCAATGGCCTGTCAAACCGCAGGACAAAGTAAAACGAGTTTTGAATTCAGGCAAAAACTCCAAAGCATACTCAAATTGACCCACGTACGTTGACATTGGGTGCTGTGCCAAAAAGTCAAACATTTAGACCCTGCACTCCAACTGCATGCTAAAGAGCAAAGCTTTCACATAAAGTTGCTCTTTGCCATGCAGTTGGAGTGCGGCCTCTACCTTTCTGAAAGGAGAAGAGAACTACCTGTACAGCCTGTACACCCATAGCGATTTATCAAAATGTCAGTAATTATTGTTTTTTTTCTTCAAGATGTGAGAGGAATCAAGATGTGTATTTGGCTTGTTTTGCTTTCCGCCGGCCCAGAGGCCTTTGCTGCTGTGAAAAAAAGAACAAATGTGGCGTGAGCAGATGTGTGGGCAGGTGGACCGCCCGACGGAAACCAACAACTACACTTCAATGACAATAAATTACATTATCAATCATTCCCACTAAGAGAAAGAGAAAACGTGGAGCTGAAGGGGAGAGAGAAAAAGCAACAAGGCCTGTGAAGAGAAAACGAAATGTTTAAATTAATTGATACTTAGACCGATGCCCGCTGGGAACGCAATGCCCGTTCTACCCATTTATACTCGCTGTACCCGTTATGCTGTACCTGTTGCAGTGGTGGATATCATGTAACTAAGTACATTTACTGTACTTAAGTAAAACATTTAGGTATTTGTACTTTACTTGAGTATTTCCAATTTCCAATACTTTAACTTCTGCTCCACTACATCTCAGAGGCAAATATTACTCTACTCCACTACATTTATTGAAAACTTTAGTTACTAGTTACTTTGTAGATTCTGATTATTATTACAAAACATACAGTAACCACGTCAGCCCTATATACATTTTGGCCATTTGAAAATAGCCGATCTACAAGCTCACAATGCATTGCATTCGATGCATTGTGAGCTTGTAGATCGGCTATTTTCAAAAGATAACCTTTACCATTCCTTGACAATTTACAATAGGCCTATCTCACAGCCCCCTTTCCACGCCCCCTTCCGGTAGATAGTGGTGTCATTTAACATTAGCATTTACACGTTTTTTTCTCTGGAGAATCTAAGTACATTTCCTAATGTAAAAATGTGACAGACCAATATTATTATGAAGCAAATAAGATGGTAAATCAGCTCGAACAGATAGAACAAACCTTACCTTGAGAAAACAAAAGTTGTAGACTTCTTAAATTACCTCTGTTAACATGTAGTGACTATGGAGTGACGTCACGCTATCACCACTAACGCGGAAAGGTGGCGTATTAAGGGGGCGGGGAAATTCTGTGAGATAGGCCTATTCCAATTTACAATTTAAGCATTTAGCAGATGCATTTAGCATGGCAGACAATCTAGCAGACGCTCTTAATCCAGAGCGATTTACAGTAAGCCAAACAACCCTGACAACAACCGCTCCTGAGCCACATCCACGTCAGCCCTGATGTCTTCTCCTGACTTTCCCTTCTTGTCCTGTGCAGCTCACTGATGGACAACAGGATTACATCCATACCTGAGAACACCTTCCAGTCCCTGTGGAACCTGCAGGAACTGTAAGTAAAGTAAACAACCTCCTCCATGGCTCCATCCTGTGTGTCTGTGTTAGAGCCCTGCACAGGCACAAAATATACTACTTTTTATTATTATTTTTCTTCACCCAGTGTCAATTGTCTAATATTGTAATCTGACCTGGGCACTACGCTCCCTCAGCCAACCTGGGGAGAGCAACGAACTGACCCCATGCTTCCTTCAATGCATGAGGAGTCCAAGTCGCTTCATTTCACCTGACGGGGGGAGTTTCCCCGGTTGGACGTAGCAGGAAGGAACACATTATTCCAACCAGTTTTTGTGAGGTTACATGGGGAGAACATGCAAACTCCACACAGAAAGGGCCTTTTGCCAACCCCACCTAGGGTGTAGGCACTGATGACGCGGAGGAGAGAACACGCCCACAACGTCCCCAGCGGGAATCAAACCCACAACCTTCTAGCTGTGATGTGACAGTGCTACCGCATGCGCCACCGTGCCCCTCTATTTATTATTCTTTTTTTAAAGATATATTTTTTGTGGCTTTCGCCTTTATTTTCTTTTTCATAGAGGGATAGGTATACAGTAGGCTGACAGGAAATGGGGAGATAGAGATGGGTGGGTGACACGCAGTAAAGGCCGTCGGGATCGGGAGTCGAACCCGCGGCACACTGCCAGACTGGATTACCAGCCAAGGTGCCCAGACGGCTACGCCAGCCGCCCGGGCCTCTATTTATTATTCTACATCAGGCAGATGGATGCGTCTCAGACAGAGCCTTACAATGTCTTTACAAGCCTTCCGAGAATACAAAGAGGCTAAGATATTCCTCTGTGAGGTCTCCTCCACAGAGCAACGCCATTAGCCTCGTTGTATGCTCGGAAGGTTTGTATGGATGCTCCAGTCACCATGACATGTTATTTTCTGTGTGACTAGTACAGACAGTGGAAAAGTAGAGGCACAGACGGTGCAGGGAAGGTAGTGTCAAACTCATTTTATGTCATGAATGCACTTCACGTGCGTGTTCGTGCACATGCTGCAGTGCACCCCCTTGTTCTTTTTCAACCATTCATCTTTCTCTGTCTCTACTGTAACTACAAAATGTCCCACTTCACAAATTTTGATTCTTTTTTTTTATATAACTTGAAATACTGGAGTTGAAAAATAATAAATGGTGGCATTAAAGGACCACTTCACCACTTTTCAACCTATCTTCATATAATAGGTCCTCACTAATAATCATGATAAAATGGCACGATTGTTTTCTTCTCGGTCTGTGTCTCATAGGAGGGCTGTGGGCAGTTCAGAAACCCGTCCACCAGTGACATCATCATTAGGCAGATTTTTTTTAAACAAGATTTTTTTACAACAATGTTTAGATTTTCATTATCGTGAGAACGATGACTTCCATTTTCGCATTGCAACTTTTCAGGACTAGAAAGCCTGCAGTTTCCATTAGCTTGTATTCACTGGTGGACGGGTCTCTGAACTGCCCACAGCCCTCCTATGAGACACAGACCGAGTAGAAAGAAATTGCACCATTTTTTCATTATTATTAGTGAGGACCTATTATATGAAGATAGGTTGAAAAGTGGTGAAGTGGTCCTTTAACAGCTTCTCTTAATAAACCCCACAAGTATAACGTACAAGAATAAATACATTGAATTTTCACCCCAAAGAAAAAGGACAACAGAAAACAAGACAAACAAACCTTAAATACAGGATCAATAAAAGTTGAAAAATAAAAGGCAGACAAAAACAGACAAAACAGTACACAACATCCTATAAACAATCATAAGTACACGATACATCCATAATCCGCATTACATCACAGCAATCCAATCACAGTATAGGCTACTTTTAAATCAAAAGTCCAGCAGACCTCACACATCCTCAAGCAGAGACGGATTCAAATTCTTAATGAATTGAAAGAATGGACCCCATATCCTCCCAAACTTATCGGAAGAACCATTTAAGGAGAGTCTAATCTTCTCCAGTTTTACACAGTACAAGGTGTCCCTAATCCAGTGAGTGTGAGAAGGGGAAGTGGGCGATTTCCAGTTGATCAAGATTAGTCTCCCACATCCCCCTCTGGTTTAGAGAGTGACGGTACTGAGGGGAAAACACCAAACAGAGCCCCCAAAGGTGTGGGCTCCACTCTTTGCCCGACTATCGTTGATAAGGAATTAAAGATATCTGTCCAATATTTGTGTAGAGAAGGGCAGAGCCAGAACGTATGGATGAGGTCTGCAGGAGCTTGCCGACCAAATTTTGATTCTTATGAAGAAGATATTGCAAGCATTACTTTTATAATCAGTCATAGGCTACAAGGAATTTGTGATGGTAAATTAAAATATGTAAGCCGCACCCTTGATAAACTATGTTAAATCAAAACATAATTGTAAATGTAGGCATGAAGATAAAGAGTAGAGCCGTGCACAGCTCCCATGCTATTTGGGTGCACATCTAAAGAAACTCTCATAGCACTGGAGGGCAAAGAAAGTAAAGGCCATGTACCTAAACTGACCACGAGTGCCATAACAATAGCCGGCACGACAAAGCGCAAAGCCAAACAACTTGCCACATGTTGTGTGTGTGCACGCGTGACACTGATGATGGCTTCTGAAATGCCAATGCCATTTTTTTAAATTGGATAATGATTGAATAATCACCATTGTATGTGTGTGTGAGTGTGAGACCCGCTGATGATGGCTTCTGAAATGTGTGTGTGTGTGTGTGTGTGTGTGTGTGTGTGTGTGTGTGGTGTGTGTGCGTGTGCGTGTGCGTGCATGCGTGCGTGCGCCTGCCTCTCTCTCTCTCTCTCTCTCCCTCTATCTCTCTCAGGGACTTATCCAGCAACAGGATAAACGAACTGCCAAGGAACACATTTAAGAGTCTCTCAAGATCTCTCGTCAAGCTGTGAGTATTTAGTCATGTTTCTTGCCTCAAGACTCAAATGCATTGGTGAGTGATTGGAATTATAATGTATACCTGGCTCAAGGCTAATTACTGTTTGACATAATTATGTGCAATGTGGGCTTCTATTTTGGAAAAACTAATCTCCAACTTCTAAGCTGGTCCTGGACCAAATATCGGATTTATCGTCCATTAGAGCCTTCTGAAATTTGTTTGGATTGTGTATGAATTTATTTGGCTCCTGTAATTTTATGAAACCTTTCAGCGGGTGATCAATCATTCATAATGTTAAGACGCCTGGGAGCCAGAGCCCGGATCCTTACCAGATCCCTCTTAACGGTTCCAGTTCCTAACGGTTCCCTTAACGGTTCCTAATATTATTTTCCCCTTTTTTTCAAACATAGATTATGCTTATATTATAACTAACCTAACCAAGTACATAATAAACACAAATTAAATTATTGAAAATGCACTTTACAATTATGAGGTGGCACTATTATTTAAACTTCACCACCACCAGCTAGCCACCACAACAATATAATTGTTGCAATTTGTATTGCATATTGCAATTTGTACTGTATATTAAATGTACAGTATACATTGAAATAATGATATTGTTGTAATGTTGTGTCTTTAATGTTCAGATTAATTTAATATGAAGGACCCCAGTTAACCTAATGGAAAACAAGCCAGTGCTTTCTTGGGTTATAAAATCATCTTAGCAGACCTTGTATTGAACTGTAGGCTACGTTCCTGTGCTTTTTTCTGCAAACTGTTTATAAAGTAATCAATCTATGGAGGTATAAATGCACCTAAAGGCTGGGCTCTCAACAGCCACGCGATTAATTTAGAGACAAATCAAAAGCAGTTGAGTTGCTTATAAGTTGTAAATATAAGTGCAGACAAATTGATTTGGCTCTATAGTTAACGTGATTTATAAAATATCAGACAGAAAGACGTCAACTCATTGGCGTTCTAAATTAACAGTAACAACATTAACAACAGTTGTACAATACGCTTAATGAAAAGCTCTGTAGAAGTTACTAGTTTTTATTTTCTAACGTTACTAGCCTGGGGAAAGTGAACCAGCCTTGCATCATCCTCGTCCCCCGCCGGCTGTGGTGGAGCTGCGGGGAGTGCAGGCACGGCTTTCCGCAGGCTCTCAAACACGATGTGCCTAGTTTAATCTCGTGAGTTGTGGAGTTGTGGACGTGCAACTGGTACAAGTTGCAACAACCTTTGCAGGGAACTATGGCATCGCATTTATTGCACTTTGCGTGCTCAGCCTCAGAGTCATTTCCCTCTCTGTTCTTTTTTTTTTTTAAAGATATTTTTTTGCGGCTTACGCCTTTTATTGGTTTTTGAAGGGACAGACAGTAGGCTGACAGGAAACGGGAGAGAGATGGGGGAAGACATGCAGTAAAGGCCGTGTCGGGCTCGGGAGTCGAACCCGCGGCACACTGCGACTGGATTACCAGTCGGGTGCCCAGACGGTTACGCCACCGCCTGGGCATTTCCCTCTCTGTTAACCACACTTTGGAGATCTCTTCGACATACTGTCCCGCTCACTCCGTGGCGGTGACCGCTCGCTGAATGCACAGAACAGTGGGCGTATCCTCCCCGACCCCACTCACTCATGTAGGTGGGGTGACGTCACCCCAGGCTCTGCTTGCATGCATGCACAGACACAGCGGAGCTAAATGACGACTGATGAGAACCGTTTGGGGAACCGCTAATGGAAAAAAACGATGGAACCGGCTCCGCAATGTCGGAAACGGGTCTGAAATGGACCCGGTTCCAAATCCCAACCCTATGTGCATACAGTATATATACTATACTGTATCCATACTGTAGAGGAGTAAGAAGTACACAGTTTTTGCCCCTGAGACGTACTGGAGTATAAGTATAAACTGACATGTATTAAGGATAGGCTATAAGCTCTGAGCTTCGGCCTATGCCTTTTCCATCAACAAAACAGAAATGATTGATGTAATCTGATATTGTAATGATGTGTTATACTGTGGATGATGATCGAACTAAACTAAACTAAATGTTAATGTATTGAAAAATGGACATACTCGAGGTAAAGTAAAGTTACTCAAAATTGTCCTTAAAGATGGAGTCCCGTGATTTTTTTCTCCCCTAAAACATGATCATCAGCTACTATGATTATACTAGGAGGAGGATTTGTACAGAAAGTGTTACAATGTGGTTTTGATGTGGCCACACCCACCAGTTCATTAAGTATGCCTTATGATGTCACTACTGGTGACTTTTCGATTGGGCCTTTTGACTCAAAGGCTTTCAGCTTTCATGAAGAAACTAAAAATACGCAGAGAAGACATATTTGAATATTCTAACCACACCTGGGGGTCTATTAGAGAAATGTTAACTCCATAGACACATACAAAACAGAAAAATCATGGCACTCCATCTTTAAGTATTGTAATTTAATAAATGTACTTACTTTCCACCATTGATGCCATGCCACGGCACATTGAAACTTTGAAAGTGCAACACGCGGTGGCCCAAATACCACCTTTACTAAGACACAGACTGTTGGTTTTTCCTTTCATTTGTCATCCATTTCATAGCGTCTTGTTACGGACCAGTTGATACACAGTCTAGGGGCTTCTCAATTGCCCGTAACATATCAAAGGGAGGACAGACCCCGCTTATCCAATAGGAACATTGGTTTATTGTGATGAAGAGAATAGTTACAATGTTCCGTTTCTCTCTTAGAATGGCTCAATAACAAATGTTGGAAGTGAATCAACGTACATAGGTTATGGCTTTTCAGATTATAGGCGTCAAGGCTATTTACAATGGTATATGGTGTATCACAAAAGAAAAAGAAGGCAATAATAATAATAACAAACTTAACTAACTGAAATCCCTAACCAATAACAAAGGAACAATAACTAACTTAAAGATGGAGTGCCACATTTTTTGTATTTTTCCAGTTTTGCATGTGTCTATGAGGTGACAGTACTTCATTAGACACCCTGGAGTCATTTTTATGCACAATGGTGTAATAACTTTGTATTTAGAGTTTCTTCCTGGAGGCTGAACCCTTGACAGTCAAACGTGCCAATGAAAAAAAAAGTAATATAGTGACATCACATTATCAGCCCCTCCCCTAACCCCTCCCCCTTTATCATACAACTACAGCTGTGGGTGCGGCTTCAGTTCAGGTAGATCACCACCCATCACCACCCACCAGGCAAACCAGGCATACTTAATGAACTGGTGGGGGTGCCCACATAAAAACGACATTTTAACAAATACTGTACACTTTTTTGAAAAAACTTCTTCCTCCTTATATAACAATAAGACCTGGTGATCATGTTTTAGGGTGGAAAAAATCATGGCACTCCATCTTTAAGCTTACCAACTCCTTCCCGAAGGGAGCTCAAAGGAAAACAGAATTGGTAAAGCAATCAGAACATTAACAAAGTAAAATAACGAAATTAACACAGTCGTCTGGAGACAAGACCCACAACGAACGGCGAGCAGTGTTACCTCGTTGGAGTCCCGGCAGGGACTGAGATTTAAAGATTAGACACGCCGGGTAACCAAGGCGTGTCACGTGACCGGCTGGCCACTGGCGACCTGATCAGACTCCCAGGTGATCAGAGCCGCCCCCCACCCCCGAGATGGCGAGCGAGAGGGGACATTTCATACTTCTGCAGCAGGGAGGAAGCAAAATAACACACGCACTAGCCATAGTAGGCGCCATTAGACAAGTACTCAGTAGGCTGTCAATATATGTATATAGATACAATAACATTAGTTCCATATTATATATATTACCAGTAATTCACTAATATAAATATATGTATAGATATAGCAATAAATACATATATATTTATCATACCACTTAGTAAACAAAATAATAATAAATACAGCCAACGGCTGTTACAGTCTACAATCCATCATTCACCTGTCATCCAGCCTTTGTCAAGTTCTCTTTCTGTTGGTTTTTCCTTTAATTTGTCATCCATTTCATAGCCTCTACAATCCATCATTCACCTGTCATCCAGCCTTTGTCAAGTTCTCACCACCTGTATCCTGTTTGTGACAGAAACATTTCCTACAATCCCTCCCTGCGAGTTCACCGTGATCACTTTGTCCATCTAACCAATTTGCAGTCCCTGTAAGTACATGCCACGCACGCACGCACACACACACACACACACACACACACACACACACACACACACACACACACACACACACACACACACACACACACACACACACACACACACACACACACACACACACACACAGAGAAGGACATGTGTTTATAGTGTTGTTGACGTTTGTTGTTTATCCTTTACGACAGAGCCCTGGAGGGAATTGACGTCCCAGACATTGAGACTAAGATGTTTCTGCCCATGAAGAACCTCTCTCATATGTACGTATGGTATGCTTCAACCAAGTGTTGATTTTGACAGCAAGTGTTTTTTTTCTCCATATTTTTGTCACCTGAAATTCTAGTCTAGTTTTAGTTGACTAAATGTCATGTGATTTTAGTCGAAAATCTACAGTTGATTTTGTTGGCAAATATGTAATTTGGCGGGGCCTTGATGGCATCGTTCTGGCAGATTTTACACTTGGTTGCATTCTGAAAATAGCCGATCTACAAGCTCACAGCGCGATTTTGTTTTCAAAAGAACAAATCACTTTAAAGTAAAAGTATCTCACAAAAGTGAGTACACCCCTCACATTTTTGCAAATATCTCATTATATCTCTTCATGAGACAACATGAAGACACTTTGATACAATGTAAAGTAGTCAGTGTACAGCTTGGATATCAGTGTAGATTTTATTTTTCCCTCAAAATAACACCATTTAACCCTTAGAAGGTGAAAGACGCCAATTGGCGTCTTCATCAGAATTCCGTAAATGATCAATGACGCCAATTGGCGTCTTTCTAGTTTTTGATTAATCTAAACATATTAATATGCTCCGAAGCGCTGTTTAAATTCCTGAGCTTATATTCCAACTACATTACCCAGAAAACCCGTGTCACGTGACACACGTGTACGTGTTGCCATTGGAAGCTGGTCCCACCCCCTGTAAACAGTGGGGGCAGAGGGAGTCTTCATAGTTTATTGTTTTGCCTGTTTTGCCTGTTTTGCCGTCTCGCCCGAGCGATTTTCTAGCAGAAAAAGTTGAAAGCAGTACTATTTATTTGAGCGAGTTTTGTGGTAGTAGTATTGATCCATACGCGTCCCAGTCGCCTTCTCCAGGCGGAGTAGCCCTGGTCCAGTGCTTACAGCGAGACTCGCTGCTCCCTCCCTCCTTTTTTCATTGTCTCCCCATCGTCGTCCGATGAGCTATACCGGGAAACCATTGAAGAAGACGATCAACCCGGAATGTTTTGAGGTAATCTTATTGTAGAAAATGCCCTTCTATCTAATCATAAGATGATCGCTACAAATAGATGCTTGGATAATTACTACTACTAGTCAGATCATGACGCCAGAATGACTCACCACGATGGCCCCCAGCCATTAGCCAGCACCAAAGGTGCTGGCTAATGGGGGGGTTGGTGCATTGGTGCTGGCTAATGGCTGGAGGGGGGGTTGGTGTCGATTGGTTGGTTGGTGCAGTACAAATGTATCGTAGCAGGCATGCACGCATGGCAGTACAAGTATTTTATATTGTAGCGTGCCTTATAGGCGATCTGATCTTTAGAGTAATGTTCGCTCCTTTTATTTACTGTCTACAAAGACGGAGAACAAACATGCATCGTTTACTGAAGCAACGCGTGGTTATGATGACCTTGCTACAAGGATCGGAGGGGGGACGGGGAGTGAAGCTAACAGTAGCGTATTATATAAGATCTGTATGACGTTTCATTGACGTCTGAGCTTGCATGATAATCGCATTCATTGTATATTGTATACAATCATGATTGTACATTGTTTAGTGTGTCTCCGTGTGATGATGATGATGACGATGATGTCAGATAGCCTACTTCCCCCCCCCCCCCCAACTGGCTATTGGCCGGGCTGACTACAGCTAAATGTTTATTTTTATATATTTAGAACTGGCATCAGATGAGGAGGAGGAGGAGGAGGATGATGATGATGATGATGATGATGATGAAGACGAAGAGTCAAGACTGCGATGGAGTTCTCCGACACTGAACCGGATGCATTCATTCATTTCAGTTGTTCTTTTTTTTAAATTTAGCCTACACACACACACACCGTCAAGAACAACTGGAATGCAGTGGTTTGGGGACACTGGGGAGTTTGGGGACAACTGTTTTGTATGTAGGCCTATTTATTTTCTGTAATATTTATTATAATTGTATTATGTTAGCACGAGGCCTGCCGGGAACATAGGAATTTTAAAACGTAGAATCTTGTGGCCTGCCACAAACGGAAAAGCCGTTTTAACAGCGATGTATTAATTAATGCATGTTTTAATACGATCGTATCGAAATCTACCGTCAGTTAGCTTTGTTATGCTTCTGACACAATGGGCGCGGCCATTTTGAAAATGCGCGCGCATCCACTTACATTGCCGGCTCTGGTTTCAGACGGCTTTATCTCACAGAAGCGACATTGCAGAGGACGCTTTGTCCCAGACAAGCGTTTTCAACGGCCTGTAGCAGGCGCTGTGATACTCGCGGTCAGCTTTTTCCACCGCCGAGCGAGACAACAACAACCGGTCATGATACCACACACAGCAGCTTTTCACAGGAACAATGCGATTACGGATATTTGGATCTTCAAAGTAAGTGTTACGCGCGATAAAACCTTGGCAATACGCAATCGAGGGATTAATGAATGGCGGCAGGCAGACGGTTAGTAGTCATAAAAAATAAAAGACGCTTTATGGTTTATGGTTTGACTAAGCGAGTTTCAACTGTGATTTACTCTGTAACGGTAGATGGTAAGAACCCAATTTTTTGTTATAATACAGTATACATTCAAGTCTATATTTTGATACATATCATGGGCACGAAGTCATATCAAAACAATGTCCTTGGATGTGTTTTTTATCAAAACTGTTTCTTCACAACAGGTTTTTGAGATACATGCATGAATAGACAAGGTACTGGTAAGACTATGTAAACATGGTATATATCAAAATGTGCGTTAGAATGTCTAATTTTACCCCAAAAAAGAATTGAGTTTATATGATGTTCCATTTCAGAGCTAGGGGGACTTTTAGCTGGATAGGTCAGATTGATCATGACTGACCATGCTATTTATAGATGGCAAAATATCTACAGTGGTACATGTGAGAAACTTTTTATTTTATTTTAATTGAACTAGACAACTCACCCTTTAAAATGAGATATTGCATGGCTATGTACGCCCAGCAGAAAAAAACTTATTTAGAAAATAAAACTTCAACCGGGCATAACTTTTTTTGTTGTCCTAGAAACACTACCCAGTGTAAATGCAGGCTCTTTTAAATGGCTTCCAACACAAAAACTAAACATTTTATCAACTCAGTTCATTTTTTTCCTGGAAGCAGACAAGCCAAGCTTTCTCTGAAGGTCTTTCGTTGTCACACATTCACAACAGAGAATTTTCAATAAATCATTCAAAAACTCCATTCTGCCATAGAGAAGTCTAAAAACTATATAGAAATCCTTGAAACTCTCAAAGAGTTAAAAACGCCATTAATTCCAAACTGCTATGGCAACAAAAGTGAGTACACCCGTATGTGAAAATGTCCAAATTGGGCCCAAGTGTCAATATTTTGTGTGGCCCCATTACTTAAATCCAACACTGCCTGCATCCTCCTGGGCATGGAGTTCACCAGAGCTTCACAGGTTGCCACTGGAATCATCTCACACTCCTCCATGATGACATCACAGAGCTGGTGGATGTTAGAGACCCTACGCTCCTCCACCTTCCGTTTGAGGATGCCCCAGAGATGCTCAATAGGGTTTATGTCTGGAGACATGCTTGGCCAGTCCATCACCTTTACTCTCAGCTTCTTTAGCAAGGCAGTGGTCATCTTGGAGGAGTGTTTGGGGTCATTATCATGTTGGAATACTGCCCTGCGGCCCAGGGTGTAGGCAGTGCTGGAAAGTAATGTGGGCCCAATTTGAACCTTGGACATAAGGGTGTACTCACTTTTGTTGCCAGCAGTTTGGAATTAATGGCTGTGTTTTTTTTGTTATTTTGAGGGGAAAATAAAATGTACACAGATATCCAAGCTGTACACGGACTACTTTACATTATTTCTTCAGTGTTGTCTCATGAAGAGATATCATGAAATATTTGCAGAAATGTGAGGAGTGTACTCAGTCCAGTCCTTTAAAGTTTAAAGGACGCGCGCGCACACACACACACACACACACACACACACACACACACACACACACACACACACACACACACACACACACACACACACACATAAATAAATAAAATTGACATTAACCGATGGGTATAGCTGATATTTGTCTGTTGTTGATAAGCATACATTTTGCGGTGGCTATGTTGGTGTGTTGCTTATCTGCAGCCTACCAAACTGTAGATTCTGAAGATTTATTTATTCCATTGAAGATGTATTTGTTTCCCTGGCACAAAAGGGGGAAATTAAAACAACAGAAAACTGTATCGTATCAGTATCGGCTATCGGCTAATATTTTAAATATCGGTATCGACTATGGGAATTTCCATATCGGTGCATCCCTATTTATATATTTATAACTATGGCAGTAATGAGTTAAGGAGGTTGGTATCACCAGACCTGAAGGAGCGGGAGTAGAGGGGGACAGTGGTCAAAGAGGTTGGAGGAAGTCAAAGAGGTAGGGGGTATTTGTATTGCTTTTTGTCACAGCGACAAAGTACTTTACATGAGCCTTATTATTATCATCACTGTATAGCTATTTCAAGGCGTTCCAGTACTGCTCGTACGCGCCCCACGTCCGCTCCTGCAAGCCCAACACGGACGGGATCTCGTCCTTCGAGGACCTGCTGGCCAACATGGTGCTGAGGGTGTCCGTCTGGGTCATGGCCGTCCTCACCTGCGTCGGCAACCTGTTCGTCATCGGCATGAGGTCGCTGATACGCTCCGAGAACAGCCTGCACGCCGCCTGCATCAAAGTCCTCTGCTGTGAGTTCACAAACACCTTCGCTGTCCGGTTCAGACCGGACAGCGGAGGGAGCATGCAAGGCATTGACACCAGCTTGTTGATATTGCTCCCTAACTAGGCAAAAACCCCTTCAGCGACTCAATACATACAATACAATACAACGAAACACACGTCTTTTAATTTAGCCCAACGTTTTGGAAATTCCTCTTGCTGAGTTTAGGGCTTAAGTCAGTTCAATTAAAAGAAAACCTTCATGATGTCA
>NC_136789.1:18848907-18891407 GCF_951216825.1 Electrona antarctica | reverse complement strand
GTCAGAGAGATATAATGGTGAGAGGCCGTGGCGTGATTTACCATACAACCAAAATCAACTTAAAATCAATTCTAAACTTCACAGGGAGCCAGTGGAGAGAGGCCAGAACTGGAGTAATGTGGTCCCGTTTATTAGTGCCGGTGGCAGGCAGCTGCGTTCTGCACTAGCTGTAAACGCCTGATTGAAGCCTGGTCGATGCCAATATACAAAGACTTGCAATAATCTATTCTTGAAGAAATAAAAGCATGGATAACCATCTCCAGTTGTTTTGGGTGGAGGTAGGATTTGACCTTGGCGGTGATTCGTAATTGGA
Source organism: Electrona antarctica (assembly GCF_951216825.1). Lineage (NCBI taxonomy): Eukaryota > Metazoa > Chordata > Actinopteri > Myctophiformes > Myctophidae > Electrona > Electrona antarctica. The sequence goes on along the minus strand of NC_136789.1, from coordinate 18,891,094 downwards.
AGAAACTAGTTTTAATGACGGAGCTGATTTGTATTAAGTTTAAAATCTTTATAAAAAATAAAAACAAGATTTCTAGAAAAGGGGTGAATGTTAGAATTTAGCGCACCCAGGGAGCTAGAGGATATGGTCGGATGGTTGTCAAAAATTATGATTTCAGTTTTATTTTCATTGAGGGTGAGAAAGTTGGCATCCATCCAGGACTTGATGTCATGTAGGCAGTTGAGAAATGACTGGAATGGATTGCTGGAGTTGGTTTTGAGTGGGAAGTAAATGAACATCCTCATTCTTAAATAGAAATGCTCTGGAAATATTAGCAGGGGCTCTGGTCCAATGTCTTCATGATACACAGGTGCATGTGCAGCTTTGAAAAATAAGGTCCAAACCTCACACAATATATTAGTTAGGGTTATGCTAGAACTCCATCCCAGAACACATCTTCTCCCTGCTCATTTTAGTTGCCTCACATGGCTCAGGGTGGATGAAAGCGTTTCATTAATACAACTATGTATGGTCCACAGGATACAAAGAAAGGACACCCCGACAGACCTTCATAACTACTTTTCTAAGGTTAGCAACGTTCATAATCAGTTCACAAGACGTAGTACCACAGACCTTGTAACTGTCAATTTCAGTAGCTATAGGGGGGGAAAACTCCTTCTTATACTCAAATGAGTTTCCCAAAAAGTACCTTAAAACTACCAGCTCCACTATAACTTTTAAGTCCTCCCTGAAGATATGGCTGAATAGCAGCTGGACCTAACTAAACCACAGTGGCTAAGCAGGATACATCCTACCCTATCTTCTGTTTCAGGCACCCCAGTCTTTTTAATTATAAACGTTTTTATCTTTACTATTACTTTATGCTGTATCTTTTTACTATTGCATATTATCCTCCTGACTTGTTTTATGTACCCATGTCTCTTGTGTGCACATATACATACAGGCACACATTCACACGCACACACGAATAAAATGGAAATAATAATAATAATGATTTAACTCATTCCTAAAACACTCACATCGACACACACACACACACTCATTTGTTTTCATTTTAAGGGACTGCAATGGAAATAAGCCATTAGCTTTCTTGCATTCTTTTATCAAACATTGTCAATAAACATATCAATCAATCAAAAAATCAATAACGGGCTGTGATTTAACGCGCCCATAGTTCATTTTCAATGAGACCTGCGTTTTTCTTTTTTCTGTACGTGCGGAGAAGTCGAGGGGCGACAACGCAAGCGTATTTACGCGGCCGCGGTCCCTTGACATTGTTGCGCGCGTGCTTGTTTCGTGCACACGCCCGCGACTCACCAGACCTGGATTAGGTTTAGCCTTTCTTTTTTGTGCTTGCGTTGAGCAGACCCGGAGCAGACCTGCCGCTGATCCAGGCGACAACGTGTGCCTTAATCGCTGCCCGTTTGAAAGGACCTTAAGACATCCATTAAACACAACCTACTATCTACTGTAGGTAGCTCCAGATAGATCCATTAAACACAACCTACTATCTACTGTAGATAGCTCCAGCCAGATTGGATGGAGCTCAGATTTAACAACATAAACACAACCTACTATCTACTGTAGATAGCTACAGCCAGATTGGATGGAGCTCAGATTTAACAACATAAACACAACCTACTATCTACTGTAGATAGCTACAGCCAGATTGGATGGAGCTCAGATTTAACAACATAAAAGGAACGAGTGAAATAAGAAGAAGAAAAAAGAGAGAATTAATTCAAATGTATGAATGCATCCGTCATAATACATTTAAAAACTTCTGAAAGAAATTTAGTGAAACCAATTTCATTCACATCATTCCACAGCCAAGGACCAACATAAAATAAGGCTCAAGGTTCAAGCTTATTTGTGTTTGGCTTCCTTCAGACAATGCAGCAGCAAAAATATAATATAACATCAAACAGCAAACACAGCAAAAACACAGCAAACAAAAGAATATAATATAGAGTGCCAAAAAGAGAGAACAAAAAGCTTCTCTTAGCCACCTCTGTCCGAGATGAAGGCACAACATAGTGCAGCCATTGGATCTCAGGTTAACCCAATTTGACCTACATTGTCACCTACTCTAACCGTGAAACCCAGCAACCCGGGGACTATTTACCTCTGAGACGTAGTGGAGTATAGGAGTAAAAGTATTGGAACTTGGAAATACTAAAGTAAAGTACAAATACGTCAAATTTGTACTTTAGTACAGTACTCGAGTAAATGTACTTTCCACCACTGACTAAATGCTGACTGACTGTCAGTGATGTTGTGTTCCACTGTCCTGCAGGTGTCCGTGCTCCTCCTGACCTACCTGACCATGGAGAAGTTTCTGGTCATCGTCTTTCCCTTCAGCAACCTCCGTCCCAACAAACGACTGACTGCGGTGAGGCACGCTGTGTTGGTTTTGCGCATGCACGCAGCCGCTCACTTCCTTGTTTACGGGCAGATAAATGTTGCTATTATCTCTAATGGTTTTGACTTAACCAAGCATCTCGTTTGGAATATTAACGCTTCTAAAGAGAGATCAGACTTGACAGTGCTTATACCTCCCGGTTTTGGGGGGGAATGGAAGGGGCTTTTCAGAGTAAAATCTGCCTCATCTGCTGGGCACTCTAGCGCCATTATTCTGAAGAACTCTGGCAGCATCATAAGTGTTAACAACTTAACATACATATCCCTTACTGGCTGTAAATGGCTTTTTTCCTCAGGTCCCAGGCCTTTTCTAAATAGTTTGCCAATTTAACATTTTTCAAATAAACAAACTCTTTGTCTGCCACCATGTGGCGAGGAAAGGTACTTCCCCAGAATGCCATCCATAGACTTATGCTTTGTCCCAAGATGTAGATGGCATCGGTAAGGTGAAAATAGATTGGTCTAAACTCACTAATGAGGATGTTTTGGCTTATTATGGGAGAACTGATGATGCTCTGAGTGATGTATATTTGCCTTATGATGCAATTTTATGTTCTAATGTCAATTGTAATGTAAACTCTCACAACAAGGACCTTTGTACCCTATATGAATGTATTGTGGGGACTATGTACGAGGCTAGTAGACCTTTTTTTTCTTTTAATAATAAGAATAAAAATATTAAGCCAGGTTGGAATAAGCATGTGGCTGCTCATCATGCAGAGGCATCCTATAAGGCTTGGGTCCTAGCAGGTCGGCCCAGACAGGGACCTCTCCTGGACCATAAAAAGCAAACTATGCCAGGTATAAATATGCAATACACTTTGTTGGCAAGCAACAAGCTACTATGAGAGCTGACTCTATGGCCGAAAAGCTCCTTGACCATAATGCAACAGGGTTCTGGAAGGAGGTGAGAGCTCTGAACAGAAGTAACACTCCTTTGCCATGCAGCATAGAGGGTGTCTCTGGTGTGGACAATATAGCGGAGCTGTGGAGGCAGCACTACTCTATACGCTATATTTAATTGTGTTAAGAGTGACCCCTGTAGTGATGCTGTTGGAGTCACAGCCAATGAGGTCATCCAAGCTATAGAGCGTCGCAGTCCCGCCCCCTACCATGGACCAGGAAATTAATCCCAATGCATTTTTCCCATAGACATTTCTTAAAGTATTTATTTAAAGACGGTTACGCCGCGGACAAAGACAACTCGAGTCGTGACAACTCATGACAACACAAACAATATTTTGGACCAAACAAATAATTACAAAGAAGAAAAACAACAAAAAAAGTGTTGTAACCTGCCGTTTTTTTCTTCTTTCTAATTATTTGTTCGGCCCAAAAAATTGTGTTTGTTGTCATGATTTGTCACGACTCCAGTTGGCTTTGTCCGCGTCTTTAAATAAATACTTTCTGAAATGTCTATGAGGAAAATGAACGGAGAATCATTTCCTGGTCCAGGGTAGGAGGCGGGACTGCGACGCTCTATAGCGCAGCTATCTGACAACAAAGCTAGCGGCTCAGATCAAATAACTGCAGAGCATCTTAAACATGCCAGCCCTAAGGTTGCGGTTCTACTTGCCATATGTCTTACTGGTCTCATGACACATGGATTACTACCACACTCTATGCTGTCTGTCACTTTGGTAGCGGTTATCAAGGACAAGGCAGGACAAGTGGGGAGCTTGGATAATTATAGACCTATTGCTCTAGCCAGCGTATTGTCCAAGCAAGGTCATTGAAAGGATTTTATTAGATAGATTAAGTTCCTTTTTTAATACTACTGACAACCAGGTGGTACTGACCTTTGCATTTATGCTCTAAAAGAGGTGGTTGATAACTATAAAAGCCAGAATTCCTCTGTTATAGTTGGTTTTATTGATTTATTGTATTAGATGGGGGAAGTGGGGTTTCGGCTCCTTTTACTGTAGGTAATGGGGTCCGGCAGGGGGATTACTCTCCCCAGCCCTATATCTCTACATGAATGATCTCTCTGTTCAGCTGAATAACTGTAAGACAGGTTGTAAGATTGGAAACTCCCTGGTAAACCATCTAATGTACGCTGATGATTTGGCAATACTTTCTCCCAGTAGTGCTGACTTTCAACAGCTGCTAAATGTATGCTCTGACTATGGGGTAGCGTATGATATTAAATATAATGCCAAAAAGAGCGTAGTAATGATATACGAAAGGGGATAAAGACCTCTCCTTTCATTCCTTTTATTTATCCGATCAGGTGTTATCCATTTGCAGTAAAGCTAAGTATCTGGGACAACTGACCAACTGATGATGAAGATTTGTATAGGTAGCACCGTATACTATATGCTCAAGCGAACATGTTGGGGAGGAAATTTCACTCATGTTCACTTGAGATAAAAGTAAATCTCTTCAGAGCATACTGCACTCCCCTGTATACCACCCCCTTGTGGGTTAAATTTAAGAAAGCAAGCATGTATCAACTGCAGGTTGCCTATAATGATTAGGTGAGGGCATATATGAAAAAAAGGCACCTTACCCTAAAAAAATTGCAACAGAAGGTTTCTCAACTGTTTTGTGTAGTATTAGGTGTCCTTAATAACATACTAAAAGTTTACCAAAGTTTGACCATGCGAAAGGTGTTATTTTAGCATAATATGCATAATATGCCCATAACATCCTATATAAGGCAAAAAAGTCCAAATTTCATCATTCTTTAAGTAACATGTGACATATGAAACTAGGGTGTTTGCATGATTCTGAATCCATTCCAAGCATTAGTTTTGCACAAAAAACACTCCTTGGGCTAAATTAGGCCATATCCACTTGACCAAATGTGCTGACCTCATCACGTTTGTGTGGCCGTTTTCCTCCCAAGGAGTGTTTTTTGTGCAAAACTAATGCTTGGAATGGATTCAGAATCATGCAAACACCCTAGTTTCATATGTCACATGTTACTTAAAGAATGATGAAATTTGGACTTTTTTGCCTTATATAGGATGTTATGGGCATATTATGCATATTATGCTAAAATAACACCTTTCGCATGGTCAAACTTTGGTAAACTTTTAGTATGTTATTAAGGACACCTAATACTACACAAAACAGTTGAGAAACCTTCTGTTGCAATTTTTTTAGGGTCAAACCATAATTGCACCTGTCTAGATTGCATGCAGATTTTATTGAAAAAACAAGGTGGAACAGTGCAAGTGAGTTATTCTGTAATGTGGGAGTATACACTCTTCATGCCTTACTGAGAAACCTAATGTACAAATGTATGTGTCGGCTCAATGAGTCTCAAAACTGTATAATTATGCTGCTGTGTAACCCCAGCTTCAGTAGCACCAGGTATCGGTCTGCTTTTGCTTTTTGGAAGCACTGGTATGAAAGTTTATTGTAAAATTGATTGTTTTTATGGGATAGGGGTGTTTCTTCTCTGTATGTAGTGTTTTATGTTGTCTGTTTTTGATTGGACCCTGAGTCTGAACAAATAAAGTTGATTGATTGATTGTATCACATTTGTTTTCTTATCTTTTCATTCATCTGGCCCGTAGCACTTACCCTAGCCCCTTAGATAGAACTTTATGTAGACTTAGATAGCATTTTATACAGACTTATACAGACTAGTAGTCATAGCACTTTATAGTATGTATAGTATAGTATGTATAGTTTATATGTATAGTTTCATTATATTGATATTCCACTGTTACGCTCTTAGCTTACGCATGTTTCATGATAACTACTTTTTATGTATGTGATGTATTGCCATGCTTTTTGTTTTTGCTTATTGTAAATTAAGAGCGTCTGCTAAATGTCTAAATTGTAAATTGTATCTCATCAGATTCACTTTCAGCCATAAAGTAAAACAATAATATTGTTGCAGTGAGCATCCTTTTGTACAAAAGGATGCTCACTGCAACTTCCCCACACTGAACACCACAGTTTAAGTGACTTAATTGTACTTGTTAGATCATTAATATAGATTGCAAATAAAGTAGGCAAGAGATCTCCTTGTTTAAGTCCCAGGGGTGTTGGAAACCAATCTATACAAAGTACATGTATTTTAACACAGGCTACAGGTGCACTGTATAGGGATTGTAATTATCTGATGTATGCACTACTTGTGTGCAAGGCGCAAGTTGGCACCTCGACAGAGTGCATTTCTAGTTATTATTATTGTTTTGTTTTGTTTTTCAGACCTCAATTGCACCCAAAAAACCTGAACTTTGAATATTCAATCAATGTTCTCCTATCAGATTGTCCTGCTCTCCATCTGGCTGGTGGGCTTTGTCATTGCTGTCGTACCCCTCCTGAACGAGGACCTGTTTGGGAACTACTACGGACGCAACGGGGTATGCTTTCCTCTGCACTCCGACCGAGAAGAGAAGCCTACTGCCAAGGGTTACTCCATAGGAATATTCCTGGGTAATTTGAAGAGATAAGTTATTGAAGACGGAGTGTGTGTGTGTGTGTGTGTGTGTGTGTGTGTGTGTGTGTGTGTGTGTGTGTGTGTGTGTGTGTGCGTGTGCGTGTGCGTGTGCGTGTGCGCCGTCCATCACAGCCTCAGACACACATACTGTTTGATGTTTATGTTCACAGTATTTATCCTTTTTTTAATCTAGGTGTGAGGAAGTGTTTTGTTAAAGTTGTAAGGAAGAGATAAGGTCATTGCTACAATGCTATATATAGATCAGTGGTTCTCAAACTTTTTTTTGTTTGTTTTTACTTCAAGACCTGAAATGAAATCCCAGGATGCGTGAAAACAACCTGCTCTTATGAGCTTGCGGTGGTGTTTGTTTACTGTACCCTGACCCAGGATACTGGCATTCTCATTCCAAACCAGAGCACAGACAGACACCAGCTACCGTATCTGAAGGACTATTCGACCAGTGGCGCTCACACCATTTCAACATGCGGTGCGAGAGTTTGGAATAGCCAACATCAACTCGGGACTGAATCGCTGCCCTCCACGCCCTCCTTGTCTAATCTCAGGGTGTTTAGCTCTGCACTGTGTTTAGCTCTGCCTCGCTGTCGTTCCGCAGTGCATCTACGTCGGTGATGTGGCCTCTTTCCCCTCCTAGCTGTGCCTTGGCTTGGCTCCCACAGGCTCAGTTTGCTCACTGTCAGTTCCGGATGCCTGACACCGTGTGCCCAGCCAGCCTCATCTGATCCTTCTCTGTCTGACCTTGTCCGTGGCCCACGGGAGGCCTCCGACTCCGTAGTAGAGATCGAAATTTCTGATGTGGTCCGCTGGGGGCGTGTTCTCTACACCAGGTCATCAGCGCCCATGGGGTTGGTGAAAGGGCCTTCCTGTGTGGAGTTTTCATGTTCTCCCCGTGTCCCTTAGGGAAGTTACCCTCACAAACATACAGTAATCCTGGTCTCTATAGTGCCTCCCCCTGGCCAGCCGGGGCGCCTGATGGAGGGGAAAAGAACTGGAATAACGTGTTCCTTAAACGTGCTACGTCCTAGCGGGGAAACTCCCCCTGTCAGGTGATAAGAAGTGGCCTGCTCACTCCTCATGCATTGAAGGAAGCATGAGCTCAGTTCGGGGCTCTCCTCAGGTTGGCAGAGGGAGTGTAGCTCCCAGGATTACAGTTTAGGGTGAAAAATGGGTTACAAAATCATGGGATAAAAAGTTTGAGGGAAAAAAAAGTGCTTTGAAAGATTGATATTTACCGCATGAATAGTAGTCAAGTCAACAGTATGGTCAATGCTTGCAAAATGGCACACCTATCTAACTGTGTACACCACTGCTTTTTGAGGGGAGCTAGCCCCTCCAACGCCTGGCTTTGTGTGACGTTGTGTGTTGCCAAGTCTGTGAACTTTTTCATCAAAGGTAATGGCCAAGTCATTTGCCATTGCAAATGACGTAAGTGGGTGACTTCATCATCATGCATGCTCATTGCTCATCATGATAAAAAGGGCCCCTCCTATACGGCTTTTTTTTGTCCACACGTCTCATATTTGCCATTGACGATGAAAGGAGAAATTAGGTCAAATGTCCGCCAAATATGACGTCAATTTGTGGCAACACAATCATTAAATGCCATTGACAATGAAGGGAAAATGTATGTCATATGTAGACGAGCAAATCGGCTAACCAATCACAAACATTCAGTTGTTCATGAGATGATGTATGATGATGTATAATGATAAGAGTGCCCCTCACTTCACACGGGTGTGATTTTTATTTTGAGGGGTGCTAGTCCCCCAATATACAGCTTTTCGTCACAACTTCATGTCACATTTGCCACAATGAAAGGTGAATTTACGTCATGTGTCCGAGCAAATCAGCTTTTTGTGTCAACACAAACATTAAATGCCATTTACAATGAGATGATAATTTACGTCATATGTGTCTGAGCAAATCAGATTCACTTCACACAGGTGTGATTTTTTAACTGAAAACCAGCATGTCTGTGGAGATTATCCTATCCTTTTATCACTTCTGATCAAAGGATGCCAACTCCAGAGTCAAAGACACAGCCCAGACAATAATTGGGCTCACCCTGCGCTCAATGCAAGACACCTCAAGATCATGCTACCTTCGGATGCGACACATCAATATCATCATCTCTCTTTTCTCCCTCTCCCTGTCATGTCCTTCATGTTCTTATTTTTGAGGATTTGCTGGTGAATAATGCAGTGGTAGTGGAGAAACTGTGGGAAATCAGAGCTTTGTTTGCACAGTGCAATGAACCCACTGGCACATGTCTATGGTTGGGGTCCGGAAGTGGAGGAACCCGAGGAACTGGATCCAGCATTGAGGAACCGGATTCGCTTATATCACATTTGGAACCGTTTCCGGTTACACTCTTGAGTTGGTTCTGGTGACAGATATTGTCCAGAACCAAGGACGGGTGTTTTTAAAGTTAAGTTTAAGTTAAAGGGCCACTTCACCCCTTTGCAAAAAAACATGTTAAGCTTGCCCGGACCTATTTAATCCATTCATAAAATGTGCCCATCATTTATAGCGCCCGGACCACTTTTACCGGCGCACCGGAAGTTGTTGTGAATGTCTGTGTAGCAGCTAACAATAGCCACACCACTCTAGAGTCGATCGACAACAACGGGAGGTAAGAATAAATCTATCGCGACTAGCGACTGGACCGCGGAGCGCCGTCTAACGCAGGATCTTTTTTCATAATTAGACGGGATGATTTAGATCGCGAGTTATGAAAGTTTTAAGATTTTCGTTTTCGTCCGCTAAACAGGCAGGGAACATTTTCGATGACGTGTCACTGTTGTGCAACACCGAGGATTGGGCAACAAGCGCTCCTATGCTGTGGAGCTATGCGATCGGTTTTGATATCATTAATCTCCGTCCTATTTATCAATCTCCGCCTTGGGCACTTGGCCATGAACTTGAACTTGGCGATGATCTCCGTCCTGGGCCTCCATGGTGTTAATGACGTTTAGAAGATTTAAAACACTCTCCTGACCTGAGGTTTTTAATGTGTGTAATATGTGGTTTTAGAGATATGTTATACATATGTCTCAGTAAGACAGCCCTCACCCTCTCCACTATAAGGCTGTCCCCTAGCCCTGTTTTTAGGATTCGAGATTCGGCTGTAATTCATTAAAGATCCTATGGGGGGGGGGGGGGGCGACATTGCATAGTCTCTCTGTGAAAAAAAGGCTCTGCTCTCGTCTTGAAGCTGATCTGCAAGCTCACATCGCGTCGAAGATGATGAAAACGAAACTAACACAGCGCTTCCTGACGTAAAGATTAACAGTTAATGAAGCTTACAATTTACAATTTACAATTTAGGCATTTAGCAGACGCTCTTAATCCAGAGCTTAATTATTATTAATTATTTTAATATCCCATGCCTACATTATTTTGTTCGGCCTCCAAAGAAGGCAAGGGAGACAATAAAATTAATTACTTACAACTGCTGGATCATGTAATGTGGCTTTTGAGAGCTTTTTTCGGTTGCACGTTGTGTATCCAACACGTTCATCTAGCCAGCGTATGGGAAGTGTGGTCTGTTTGCATGTAGGCTATAGCTGCTCAAAGTTTTGCTCCGAGCCCATTCATTTAAGATTCCAGTGCCAACGTAATGAGCGATTTTCCGAACCTCCGAAGCTTCGGGGACAGCCTTACTCTCCAGTGGGGTAGTGCACCAAAGCATTATGGTCATTGTAGTAATACAGCAATCCAGCCAAACCCTAGTCAAACACACAGGGCCAGATTCAGGAAGGAGATTTACAACATAGAGTTAAAGGAAACGGTCGGAACCAGGTCGGGAAGCATCACATAGCAACTTGTCAACTTGCCAACTTATTTTGGCACGTGATTCCTTCACTCCTTGCTGAACGTTAATAACTGATGTTAATAAAGTTACTTTCACGTATAATGAGAAAGAAGTTAATTTGTACAGTTCAACCTCACGACGAAATGCTATTGAAACGCTGCAAGAATATTATAAAAGCCCATTGTACTGATGAATTGCGCACTGCACCTTTGCAGAGGTAATAATAAAGTCAGATCATTTTCATCAGAGCTTTATTACTTGTGCAAGCAGGGGGCAGACTAGTTGATTACTGGGGTGATTGATTGCCTGCCCTCCACTGTCCCACTACATCGGATTTGAAAAGCATGGAAACATTAGATGTAATCTATACCGGACCAGAGTTTTGCCTTTATTTACTGAGAGTTAGTCTGTCTTTTTTTATCATTGTTCTATACATCGGAAAAGCATCCAGCTGTTTCCTCATCAAATGGTAAGACTTATTAGGCTATTCTGTGTGTGGCGTTCATGTGATCAATATACAGTATAGCTACATTATTATAAATTAATACCACGACACAATGGATGTGGATATGTGCCCATGCAGTGACATTAAGGATATGTGCCCATGCAGTGACATTAAGGAGGATATGTGCCCATGCAGTGACATTAAGGAGGATATGTGCCCATGCAGTGACATTAAGGAGGATATGTGCCCATGCAGTGACATTAAGGATATGTGCCCATGCAGTGACATTAAGGATATGTGCCCATGCAGTGACATTAAGGATATGTGCCCATGCAGTGACATTAAGGATATGTGCCCATGCAGTGACATTAAGGAGGATATGTGCCCATGCAGTGACATTAAGGATATGTGCCCATGCAGTGACATTAAGGAGGATATGTGCCCATGCAGTGACATTAAGGATATGTGCCCATGCAGTGACATTAAGGATATGTGCCCATGCAGTGACATTAAGGAGGATATGTGCCCATGCAGTGACATTAAGGAGGATATGTGCCCATGCAGTGACATTAAGGATATGTGCCCATGCAGTGACATTAAGGAGGATATGTGCCCATGCAGTGACATTAAGGAGGATATGTGCCCATGCAGTGACATTAAGGATGTGGATATGTGCCCATGCAGTGACATTAAGGATGTGGATATGTGCCCATGCAGTGACATTAAGGAGGATATGTGCCCATGCAGTGACATTAAGGATGTGGATATGTGCCCATGCAGTGACATTAAGGAGGATATGTGCCCATGCAGTGACATTAAGGAGGATATGTGCCCATGCAGTGACATTAAGGAGGATATGTGCCCATGCAGTGACATTAAGGATGTGGATATGTGCCCATGCAGTGACATTAAGGATATGTGCCCATGCAGTGACATTAAGGATATGTGCCCATGCAGTGACATTAAGGATATGTGCCCATGCAGTGACATTAAGGATATGTGCCCATGCAGTGACATTAAGGATATGTGCCCATGCAGTGACATTAAGGATGTGGATATGTGCCCATGCAGTGACATTAAGGATATGTGCCCATGCAGTGACATTAAGGATATGTGCCCATGCAGTGACATTAAGGATATGTGCCCATGCAGTGACATTAAGGATATGTGCCCATGCAGTGACATTAAGGATATGTGCCCATGCAGTGACATTAAGGAGGATATGTGCCCATGCAGTGACATTAAGGATATGTGCCCATGCAGTGACATTAAAGATATGTGCCCATGCAGTGACATTAAGGAGGATATGTGCCCATGCAGTGACATTAAGGAGGATATGTGCCCATGCAGTGACATTAAGGAGGATATGTGCCCATGCAGTGACATTAAGGAGGATATGTGCCCATGCAGTGACATTAAGGATATGTGCCCATGCAGTGACATTAAGGCACGACAGTCTATTTAAATCATTATGTGAAACTTCGGCTGAGTCTGTCAACATTTAATTTATTTCATTTATTTATTTATTCCGAACATGTTAAAATATAAACGAGAAAAGACAAAGTAAATATTAAAAACAAAAAAGAAGCGTCTAAAAATAATCATTCATAATCCTGAACTTATGTTTACGTTCGAAAAAGGAGTAGGAAGAATGTTACAAAACCCTTTGTCTAGGGGTACAAGGCAATGCAACATATGGAGGAGACACGGAAACCAAGGTCTAATGCAAGTATTTATTCATAATTTAAGGTTGAATAAATAGGATAATCAATAATCAGTACAATAAATTAACGAAAAGAACGAAAAGAAACGACAACAACGGACATCAAAACAAATTAGTAGTTATTCCTTTCCGAAGGGAATAACTCTTAATCAAAAGGTCAACACAAAATAAGGCAAAACAGTTAGTTAACAGTTAGCAGTACGACGGATGGGGGAAAGACCCTGGAAGATGTTTCCCCAGTGACTGTCTGGGGGTGAATGGGCTTAGTAGACGTGAGAGCTACGGCCGTTAGCTCCCTCACGTGACCGTCAGCCAATCGGGGAGGATCAGGCCTCCACGGTCATGGCCAACAGGAGTACCCAGACACACAGTATTGCACTGCATGGGAGGAGAGTTAGACTAATACAGGTTCATAACTGCTGCTAGAGGTATATATATATATATATATATTAGGAGACATGTAGAATAATTCCATATACACATACTATACCAATAATATCACCATATAAATATATATATCATTAGCAATAAGCATATATATATTTATAATCCAAAATAACACTCATAACTCATAACACTCATAATTAATCATAACACACACGACCATAGTTGTGACAAGAAGTTTATTGAAAAACCTATCGAGTCCTACCCCTTCTTTGTGTATCTCAATACATCAAAACTTATATTCAGGTTGATTTTTTTTTCTTTGTTTACATACTCACAGTATAATAACAAAATGGAAATACAAAAAATGTAAATAAAAACAATAAAGTCTATATAAGATAATACAACTAAATATATAATTACAATGTATTATAACAATAATAATTATTATTAATAATTAATAATTATGGTAATAACCATAACTATTGTATATAATAAGATCAGCACTTTGCCTAATTAGCTATTCTTCTACCTGCTGAGCGACCTAATAATTCAGCTCTGAATGCAACTGATAGCCTACAGAATAAATACAAATACAAACCAGTGGAATTTGCATCATGTCTGCATAACATATAAGCTAAGCAATACATACACACGTTTGTGTTGACAAATGTTGGGCACATATCTTTTTTGAGGGTTGGGGACTATTAATTGATTCAACATGAAGACTCAAGCATTCTAAATAAATATACGCATGCCTTGATCAGACTGTACGACCAAAGTCACGGCCAAGTTCAAATGATCAATTCCACACGTAACGTGGGAATGTCCGTATACGCTCAAAATATGAGCATAAATTGCTTCCTGAATCAAATTTGAGTCCAAATTTCAAATTGTGTATTAACATTGAGTGTGACTGAAGTTTCATCCAGCAGTGAAATGTCCCTTTAAGGTGTGTGTGTGTGTGTGTGTGTGTGTGTGTGTGTGTGTGTGTGTGTGTGTGTGTGTGTGTGTGTGTGTGTGTGTGTGTGTGTGTGTGTGTGTGTGTGTGTGTGTGTGTGTGTGTGTGTGTGCGTGCGTGCGTGCGTGCGTGCGTGCGTGCGTGCGTGCGTGCGTGCGTGCGTGCGTGCGTGCGTGCGTGCGTGCGTGCGTGCGTGCGTGCGTGCGTGCGTGCGTGCGTGCGTGCGTGCGTGCGTGCGTGCGTGCGTGCGTGCGTGCGTGCGTGCGCGTGCGTGTGCGTGCGCCAGTAACAACATCAATTACCACCAATCAAGTCATTATAACACCAGGGATGTGTCTAGTGGGCAATGCTTGATTAAACTGACTTAACTGAGTGTTAACACAGTGCTACTGATTGGTCTATGATTGAATCATATGTTTATGAATTAATTATTCTCCCACAGCGAGACCGCCAGTATTTATGTGCAATAACGTGCCCTCTGTACTTTGCATTATGCACTTTCATTGATATGTATTGATATATTCTTGCTGAATCATGCAGGCCTGAACCTGCTGGCGTTCCTGGTGATCGTGGTGTCCTACTCCAGCATGTTCTTCTCCATCTATAAGACGCGCATGAACGTGACAGACGTGAGGAGCAGGCTGCACAGGGACGTAGCTATAGCCAAGAGGTTCTTCTTCATTGTCTTCTCTGACGCCCTCTGCTGGATACCCATATTCCTGGTCAAAGTGCTCTCACTGCTGGAAGTGGAGATTCCTGGTGAGTATACACTATTATATCATAGACACGCAGCACACACCTGTGGATTACTACTACTATTACTACTGATAGTACTACTAACCTCCTCCTACTACTACAGCTATTACTAATACTACTAGTTCATACCCGTTTGGGGATATGACGTACCCAATCCCTAGACACTCTTTCTCAGGGGCGTCGGACTGGGGGGAAAGTGGGACACACTTACTAGGGCCCCAGGGTGTTGGGGGCCTGGAAAGCCTGGATTACACGTAAAAAACACAACACCAAATGTGTGGGGGGCCCACGGTGATTGCCTTTCTGAGGGTCCAGAATTTGGTGCTACACCCCTGCTCTCTCTTTCTCTCTCTCTCCCCCGTCCCTTCTCTCTCTCCCCCCTCACTCTCGGCTCCGCAATCTATCTCCCCCTCTATCTGCCACTTATATATAATGGGTGTCCACTGTGGCACACCTGTTATGCAATGCTCAGCCACTCACAGCCCACCTCCCGGTGGCTCGATTTCATGCATAGCAATAGAGGCCATTGATGGCTTGTGGTTGTGGAGGCTGTGGAGGTATCGATCCTGATGGCTTGTGGTTGTGGAGGCTGTGGAGGTATCGATCCTGGTGTGGAGGCTGTGGAGGTATCGATCCTGGTGTGGAGGCTGTGGAGGTATCGATCCTGGTGTGGGGTTATCAGGATCGTGACTAAGATTGTCACGACCATTAGAATCCTTTTCTCTCCTCTTGCCAATATTAGGCGCCATGCACATGAAGGGCACTTGAAAATACTACTTACGCCGAGTGAGTGTGTGTTATAGCATACAGTTTCAATCAAATATTGTGTATCATTGAGGCATGCCACAAAACGTGCATTTACTCTTGCGCTCCCAGCTCGACATACTCTCTGTTCTTTAGGGATCATTTCTTTTGCTGAATGGGTCTAATTTGGTAGTGCATTGGGTTATCGATTTGTATCCAACCTTGAGGTCTTTTCAAGGCCCCAATTTGTCTTTGTGAGTCTATCTTTGAGACTCTTTTGCTAATTTGGTTGAGTACATTGGGTCATTCGTTTGTAACTGTCAAATCTATTCTTTTCCAATTTCTGTCCTCAATTACGGCACCATACATGGTCATTTTTTACGTTCACTACTAAAGTTATTAGTTAAAAAGATTGTTGTGGTGATTTGTCTGCAACCAGCAGTCGAGTAACGAGACGTGACCGCGGGCTCCTGGGCCCCAACACACTCTCTGCGTCACGATAATGACTCCCCTGGCAACCAGCCAATTTCTCATAAATTGTGTGTGTGTGTGTGTGTGTGTGTGTGTGTGTGTGTGTGTGTGTGTGTGTGTGTGTGTGTGTGTGTGTGTGCGTGTGCGTGTGCGCGTGCGTGCGTGCGTGCAGGCACCATGTCCAGCTGGTTGGTGATCTTCATCCTGCCCATCAACAGCGCCCTGAACCCCATCCTGTACAGCATGACCACCACCTTCTTCAGGGAGCAGGTGGAGGTGCTGCTCTCTCGCTGGCAGAGGAGCCTCTGGTCCAAGAAGGAGAACCGCAAGAGCATCACCTCCAACACCATCTTCATGGAGATGTCACGCAAAGCCTCCGGCCAGCCGTCGCTCTACCTCCCCAAGTCGTCGCTCGGCGAATTGGACCCGCGCTACGGCTGACAGAGGTGCTGTTGAAACCGCCCCGCCAGCACCGGACGTGTATGTGTGCAGTCAGAGGTGGATATATGAAGAAAAGGGAGTACCACGGCGCCACAGCCCAGTTAAGGCAGGTCACAGGAGTCCGAATCAGAAAGACTTTAATGTCACACCTTAAAAAGTTAAAGAAAGGGTGAAATGAGCGGGACACACATAGCAGCAGCAAACGTGGAAGAAGACACCGGAGCAGCTCACCTTTCACTAATAAATATGCGTATTGCATTGTCCGAGCTGCTCCAGAGTCTTCCATGTTTGTGGATTTAACTATGTTTTGATTTAACAATGGATTGTTCAATTAAAGCAGACCCTGCATATCAACTCATCACAATGGTAGCCTGGTCCTATCGCAGACCTCGCCAATGGTAGCCTGGTCCTATCGCAGACCTCGCCAATGGTAGCCTGGTCCTATCGCAGACCTCGCCTGATTCTGGTCCTATCGCAGACCTCGCCTGATTCTGTTCTGAAGATCAGCTGATCTGCGCAGAATATTCATAAGCTGATCTGCCTGCTTGAACACAGGCAGAAGGAACTTTTCACTCACCGTTTCTGTGGTGGGACAACTTACTGTGTGCGCATTTATAACTGGGCGCTGACCTTGGATTGACAGACACACAGGGACAATGAAGTGACCTTTCACACGATGTTAAGATGTTTCTACACGCTACTATATTGAAGGGGGGGGGGGGTGATCAGTGCATTGGCTAAAATTGCAGACTGTAATTGTGGCCTTAGTGCCTTTGGCTTTTTTATTTGATTATTTATTCATTTTGTATTATTGTGCTGTTCATGTTTGCGAACTGAGCACTGAGCCTGAAGAAATGGAGAGCCATTCAATTAGTCTCAATAGACTGTTTCCAGCGAGTCCACAATACTGGTGGTTCATCTGGCAAAGTCAAGCAAAAAATAATCTGTTATCCTAGTTGACAAAATACTGTTTTGTCTATCTCTGTAACAATGTGTGACATACCAGAGATAGAGTCTTGTGTACAAAGTGCTTAGTCACACAATCAATCAGAACATACACAATGTTGTAGGTCTAACCTCAGAAAGGCGGGTACACAACACACAAGCTCACAGTGGAAAGTACATATGGCACACAGAACCTTTTTTCTTTTTTTCTACATTTGTGGAGTGCTGGCGAGAGGGTGGCCATGCAATGGCACTTTAAGGTCTACAGTACACAACTAGCACCTGCTCACAGTATGTCTTAAATCATGAGGGAACAGTGTGTACTAGTAGCACCAAGAGCACTATGTATGTTTTTATGAGCAAGGGTTTTTTGAGGACTACAAAGTATCACATGCGATAAGGTACCAAAGAGAGCGAGCTATTATTACTGTTAAATCCTGGGCAGTACACTCCCTCTGACAACCTGCGGAGAGCAAGGACTGACCTCATGCTTCCTTCAATGCATGAGGAGTCCAAGCCGCTTATTTTCACCTGGGAGGGGGCGGGGGGGACGTAGCATGTGGAAGGAACACGTTATTCCAACCAGTTCCTTTCCCCTCCACCAGGCGCCCTGGCAGGGGGAGGCAGTATAGAGACCAGGATTACTTGTTTTTTGCGAGGGTATACCTACCCTACTACTATCACACTCTGCGGTTCAATGCTAAATAAGTGTAATGGAAGGTACTGACTGTACATGTGGTCCTAATATGTCAGGAGTTCAGTCTGTTTCTGTTCGCTCATTTTGCCAGAGATAAAGAAAGACATCCTCACACAAGTAGTGTTGACTTGAGTATTTAAGACTGATGAAAAGCAGAAAATAAAATAATGGCACTGCGTCTTTCATCCTCATGCCTGATCGAGGTCTTATGTATGAAGATGTGACAACCCCTCCCCAGGCCCCCGCCCCGCCCCCAAACCAAATCAAGAAAGACATCATCAGAGCGTGGCGTGCTCTCCAAGCCCTCTCCTCTCCTGCATACCAAGTGGTGAGAAGAAGTACTCACAAAGTACTCATTGTGCAGAATGTAAAGTTTTCAAATGTATAATAGGGTACTAAGGTAATAAGGTACAGTAGATTAACTATTTAAATTTTCAAATAACCAAAATCTATATACGTATAGGGCTGAAGTTGTATGTATTTTTTTAGGTAATCAAAGTCTTCAAATTAATATAGTACAGTAAAAGTACAATATTTGGATCTGCGATGTAGTGGAGTAGTTATTTAATTATTGGAAATTGGAAATACTCAAGCAAAGTACAAATCCCTCAAAATTGTACTAAGTACAGTACTTAAGAAATGTACTTAGTTACTTTACACCACTGTGCATACCACTGGTTGTCCTGCAGTAAAGTCTAGCGAGGTCGCGGTGGGGGGAGGAGGTAGGGTTACCAACTGTCCCGTATTTGTCTCTGTACTTTTTCCCCCTCTAGTACACCAAATCTCTGCCATAAGTTACTGGGGTCGCTGGGGTTGAAGTGGGTAATATAATATACAAAATCTATACTGTATACAGTGAGAAGGGAATTGGAGTTATGACTGTTTAAAGTCCAGCCACTGTGACTGTCATCACACAGTAGGTGATCTTAAAATGCCTTGTATACTTACTTCAATAATCTAATTAAGTTTATGAACCGTGTGGCTCATAAAGAGGATGGAAAAGGCAGCAGTGCTTACTGCTCCAACAAACACAACTGCCAGTGGGAAGCAGGCAGTGTCTTTGGCAATACTCTAGCGACCTCTACTGGTTAAGACTGCAGTATACATGCAGGGGTGAATTGACAATGAATGAATCTCAAACGTTTTAATTTGAAGGACCTCCATAACACTGAGAGTATATACAAATGGAACCACATTTAGTTCCATTTGTACACTCTCAGAGTTACAGACCTGGCTGTAATGGGCCTTTTGAAATCCCCTCAAGGAACCCGGAGGGTCTCTGGACCCCACCAACAAAAGCAAACAAGTACACTGTATAATTATGGTTGCATTTTTTTCAATCTATCCTTATAGAGATGGCTGGACTTAGACACTCCAGTGTAGACCCGAAGTGATTTGTGATTGTGAAGCATTTTGAAATGGCCATAATTGTAAATTTCAGCCTCTGTTTGACCAACAACAAGTCAATCATTGGCCATCGTCATTATTGGCCATCGTCATTCCTGTGGCATTACATCGTACTGACTGTGGACACTGTGTAAAAGATAGAGCCCTATTTTGCACTCAGTGCAATGCGGGCAATGCCTTAAAGGTGGGGTAAGTAACAGAAGTTGTTTGTTAAACGGTTAGTTATATATTGTGATAGTAGTAATCCTTTGTATAGATTCTATCTATCTATACTTGGTATAGATCGTTCTCAAACCTTTTCATGTCAAGGACCCCCAAATTGACATTTATTAGCCTGCGGATCCCCGTTTGAAAAGATATGCCAGGGACCCCTATAAAATAAGATTTTTATTTCAAAGAACCCCAGTTTGACCTGCATTAGTCTACGGGACCCCCATTTAATGACATTTCTATCTCATGGAACTCCAATTTATATTGTAAAATATATGTTAATATCTCTATGATAGTGTACTGTTATATTTGTTCAATGACTGGCATCTATTTTAATGTTACTTATTTTGCCTTGCTCCAGCAACCACTGGTTGCATGTGCACAACAGCTCTTTGAACCAAATTATATTGCAAACTGACTGTATACATTTTAGGTACTGAACTGTATCAATCTTAGACGGGTCTAAGTGATATTTTCTGGTTAAAACAAAAAAGTGTTTTTGTTAAAAGGTAAAAACTTTTATTGTGATAGCAATCATTGCTATGGAGTGTTTGTTCAGTAACAGGAGTCTCCCTGTTTCTCCAGCTCGTTGTGAACAGAAAATACATTTTCAGGTTGGTGGCCACATTTCAGCCAATCAGAAGAAAGTACCCATTAGCTTAAATTGTATAGTGTCCCACCCTGGGCAAGACCTACGCTGAAAAGACTATCATCGGAAGTTGCGGGATTTTAGCGGAAGTATCTCCCAAGGAAATTACGTTGATGCTTTACAAATCAGTTTACATTCTCTGCGAATGAAACAAGTGTTGTGATTGGTCGGTAAAATATCGTATCCGGGGGAAATACATCTGATGGATGTTCCGGAGGATACGTCCGCCGATAGCTTCTTTGCCTTACGTTGTGACCAGGCTCTTCTTTTCGCAGAAAAGTAAGCCTGGGACCGAGGCTAATAGTGTTCTAGTTCCAATTTTCACTGCTCATTTGTCATCACTTCTAAATTAGTGTATCCTGTATCCTGTGTGAGTTCTCTCCCCTGATTGGATAAAATTGGTATCCTGAACTGAAAATGAGCTGAAGAGACATGGATATTGGATACTGAACAAACACTCTAGTACTATGAGAATACAGAGCTATTTAACACTTATTTTAACAAAGGAAAAATCACTTACTCTACCTTTTAAAAGTCATAAATAAGTGTATCCATTATTGATGTTTTTTCTATCTTGGTACAATTCATCACCTGTACTAGACTGGGTAGGTAGACTATGTACAGTAAGCTGGCCATGGATACATGGGGATGTACGTTAATCACAATACTTTGGTGAATTATAACACTCACTTTTGTCTCTCTCCAATGCACAAAGGGACGAATCGATTGCTCTACGTCTGGCTAGTTTGTTGTCAACCATCGTATGTATACCATAGCCTGATTGCTCATGAATGCGTGTCTCAACAATGTGGAGTGAGTTTTTAAATAATATTACATAATATTTTGTACATATTTTAAAGGAATTGGGTAGGAAATAACATGGTTTGAAATGAGTCATGAATCGGAACATGAACAAATCATTTCATCTGTGAAATGTGATTTCTATTTGTACCTTTCATACAGAACTGCCATACTATGCTGCATATGCTGCAAATACATGTATTTATTTGTATAACGTGTTGTATTGCTGTTAAGTTAAGATAAAGTCGGCAATCACAATCAATCAAGATGTTTAACGAGGTAAAGCGGTCATACAGCCAAAAATGTACTCTGAATTTTTCAAATTTGATGCAAAAATCACAGAAAATAAAATTCCACTCCCATTTGGGAGAAAGTTATATCACATAACTCAGCCTTATTTAACCCACTAGACCTGTACGTGCCCGTCGCAGTCGGCCACCGGCCTACTTGGGAACGATGCAACTTGGGAACCTAATGATATACGTTGTCATAGCACCCATTTTAAAAGTCAACCGATGTCCCACATGGACATCTGTGTATGTGCCTGTGTGTGAACTTAAGGGTGCGTTCGGAAATGCGCACCGGGAATGTGGTCAGTTTGTTGAGTGTGGTGGGCGGTGACGTCACAGTGTGCCTTATTTACGAACGACCACAGCTGTGACGCATTCACACCGCCGACACCGGACAACCCCAGCTTCAGGGTAGGGTCGCTCAGTGCGGGCACTCGGCACACCCGGTGTGCAGCGCACTGGATTTTCGAACGACAACGCACCGAGTGCACTGAATAAACGAACGACAAGAGAGCACACCAGTGCGTTCAGGGCGCATTTCCGAACGCACCCTAACTGCAAACTGAAAAGTGTACTTGGCAATCAATTCGGCCCACTGGCAGAGCCTGATTGGTTGAGCCTCAATTGGCTGAGGCAGACGCTGGAAATTGCACAGGTGAAAGGAGTTGGCCTCATTAGGCCCACTGGCAGAGCCTGGCCCAGGTGAAAGGAGTTGGCCTCATTAGGCCCACTGGCAGAGCCTGACCAGAGCCTTTTGTGGTGGTTCTGGAGAAACGTGGGTCCGACCGACTCGATACCTGGCACTGCACTCCCTGTGGGGGTGTGGAACGCGTGTGTCGAATGTGAAGTCGGTGGGTCAAATGGTTCTCGAGTTACGTGCATTACAACCGTACACACACGTCACGTACGTACGCACACACGCACGCATGTACGCAGAGACGTGGCGCATTTATAGTAGGATGGGAGAGAGGAGTGATGGCTAATTGACATCCCTACTATGGCTGATATTGCAGCTGAAAGCTGTGTCTTTCCTAGCGGCTAAAGGCCTATTCATACACCAGTCTTAGGTGATAAGGTCACCACCGAAAGGTTGGTTAGTAAAAACAGAAGGGTTGAGCGGTGAGTGGCTTATGAGCGCGGCATGATGTCATGTTGTAGTTTTCGGTGATCATTTTTATCACCTAGGCCTTTAGATTACTTCAACTTCAATAGACTCGTATGCACTATGCACTGCAGCCAGCTACTTCCTTCACAGGTGATTTCGATGATGCTAATTATAATGTTGTGTTCCAATTCTGGTCAAACAGAGTCGGGGTGTTGATCTTGTGCATGTTGACTCATCATTGGAATTTGGAAACACTCTGCTACACACTCAAAGTGGGATCCAGGGACACTCATCGTACCTGGGTCACGTTTTTGTCCCCATTCAGAATTCCTATAGATGTGTTTAATTAATATTGTGTCAAATAAGAACTGTTTTCCGAAAATAAACAAAATGAGCACGGCAGTATGAAGAATCAACTGACCGAGAAAACGGTAATATTACCACCGATGACTTAATTAGTTAAAGATGGAGTACCGTGATTTTTCTCCACCCTAAAACATGATCATCAGGTATTATTATATAAGGAGGAGGATTTATTTCAAGAAAGTGTACAGTATATGTGCAGTATATGTACAGTATACCTGAACTGAAGCCGCACCCACAGCTGCTGTTGTTGTATGATAAAGGGGGAGGGGTAAGGGGACGGGATGATATTGTGATGTCACGATATCACTGTTTTTTTCATTGGTACGTTTGACTGTCAAGGTTTCAGTCTCCAGGATGAAACCCTAAATACAAAGGGAAGACATCATTGCATATAACAACCACGCCAAGTTGTCTTATGAAGTACTGTCTGTCACCTCATAAACCCATGAAAAACTGGAGAAAATACAAAAATCACAGCACTCCATCTTTAACATTTTACCAGAAACACACTGTATCAAATGAGTGACTGACTATCGTAAACAATACAGAGCCAACTCCCTGGCAATATTACCAGGACAGTTTGTTTATTTTTGGACCACAATTCTTATATGAGACAATTCTAAGATTACCCAATGTTATTCTCCATAGAAATATTGGCCCGGTTTCCCAAATCGAACCAAATGGGCCACACTAAATGGAACAGAGCCCATTAGTATCACTGGTAACACCAGTGAAGGAAGTAAGGAAGAGGCCCAATTTCCTTCTGATATTCTTTGAGACACACAAGCTGTTGCCACACTTACTAGAGAGCCATGGACGTTTTCTCTGTCGGCCAAAAACGGAAAATAAGCTGGCCGACAGAGAAAACGTCTGTGGCTGTCGGCTCAGGTGTGGAAACCCTGACACAGGGTGTTTCCAGACAGTGGAGTCACGAAGATTCAAAAATCTGCGAGCTGTAGGCGTCTCTTCCGGGTTTTTAGACAGCTGGTGATTGGAAATGAAGCTCCACCCACCTGCAAATTGCCATGTGGGTGGAGCTTAATTTCCATCCACCAGCTGTCTAAAAACCGGGAAGAGACGCCTGCTGCTCGCGGCTTTTGGCATCTTCGTGACGCCACTGTCTGGATGCATTGATACAGGTATTTTGGGGCATGGCCAAATCCACCATTATTGTTTAGGGCTAAAGAACGCTAACCTGACTCCGCCAGATGGGGCAGCAGAGAGTACACTGGGTTCCCAGGAGGGGGAACCCCCTCCATCAGGTTAAAAGAACGCAGCCTCGCCATTGGAATTGCATTACGGAACCTACAGACATGTTTTGTCGGGAACTGCAAACACAGCAGCAACATAAGAAATAAAAATGGGACACCCAAATTGACTTTTTCCTTGTTCCCCAGGAACAGGAGAGAAGACCACTATGATTTGAGACACACATACAGGTATTTCGGCCGGGGTGTGGTCCAGGGCAACTCCGGGGAGTAAGCCTCCGGCGAATATTGTGTCCATAGGAGACAACTGTCTTGTGATTGGTTGTCAGTAGGGTAGGGAGCGCTCTGCTGTGTTAATTTTGACTGGACGCAAGTGGTTATTTGCCCCGTAATACTAAATCTAACCCTAACTCTAATCCTAATCCTAACCTCAGTCTTAAACAGCCATGTAATTCCCCTAATCTCATATCAGTTTTAAACAGCCACATGTCGGTTTTAACCAGCCATGTATCAGTTTTAATCAGCCACATATCAGTTTTAACCAGATATTTTAAAATATCTATCATTGCCGTATACAAGTTCCCATCATTGCAGTTTTCAAGAAAGTATAAAAGAAAGGAGGTGGATTCATGAAACGGTAAAAACAAGTGATATGTTGTCAAATATATTCATGACTCATGAGTACAGTAGTCTACATAGTACTGTACATAGTACAAATAATAATAAAAACGCAGTTAGGAGCAGAGATAGTATAGGCCTAACGGATACGTATACAGGAAGGAAGAAAATAGAAACAGATAGGCCTATACAATTTACCAATCAGTGAGCATCTACAGGGGTGAGTCGATTCACAAATGTCAAAATCGATTTTATAATTAATTTAAAAAGTACAGAATTCATTATTGTTTGAAGAAAGCTGCTTAATGTTTTTGTCTAGTTTGTTGTTTTTTCATATTGCTAGTAATTGCACAGAGCAGCAGTCAGATTTTGGTATTGAGAAGCCTTTATGCACAATGAATTGAGAATAAAGTTTCACTTTGAATTATATTAGGGAAGAAAAATTACTTTTAAACAATATCCATTTTTTTTATATGGAGCTGTATATATGGCCCTGTTTGTTCAGTTCCTTGTCAGATCGTCGTTTAGTGTTAGTGTACTGTTATATACTGTGTTTTGGCCGCAAGCCATTTTGTATTATTCAGTCCTTGTTTTGCCTGCTCCCATTTTATGGGAAGTTTAAGTTGGAAAATAAATAAACCCCTCGAACTTTAATTCTTGACGTTTGTCGTACTGCTTTTGGGTCCTAGTCTGAACGCACCCTGACAGTCACATGATGGACAGGCATTGAGATGCACAGTGGGCAGTGGCGATCTGAAAATAATAACACATCTGCAAAGACATTTCAGTATCCACCTTATATCATCCTACCCTATTTCTAAAAGGAAGACAATTCTTGTCAAAATGTTTGTTTATCCTTTAAAAAATAAAATGGGTTTACGTCGTATCTATGACCTGTGCTACCTCCTTTTAAATATTGGTGTATCCTCATGGTCAGCAGCATGACATCCTCAGTTTGTAAATACATCAAAGATGTGGTTATAATCCATCTAATGGGTAGAGCCTTGGCCTGGAAGAGGTCATCAGGTGGTCCCCAACCTTCTTAAAGTGTTTCGACCCTAACCACAACACTCTCCAGTTAGCGGGTCAGCAGTGATTGGCCAAATCACTGCCCCTATAGCTCTCATCCAGGCTTCCAGCTATTGTACTTTCTCTTATGCCAAAGCCAACAGGAGGCTCTCTCTGTCATACAATTTAGGCATTTAGCAGACGCTCTTAATCCAGAGCGATTTACATTAAGCAAGAACAAAAGAAAACGCATGGCAATACATCATATACATAAAAAGAAAAAAATAGTTAGCATGAATCATACGTATAAGAACGTAACAGTGGAATATCTATATAATGAAACTGCATGTACGTATACTATAGTGCTATGTCTACATAAAATCCTATCTAAGTTACATAAATTGAGCCTTTGCAAGCATTTTGTCTTCTTGTGTGTTCTTGGGGGATTGCAGGCACTAGGAGGTCTCTAGGACTATGGTTTGCTTCCTGCCTAGGGTCCTCCTAAGGCTACGTACGTCTCACCAGACTATAGGCTAAGTCTGTGCGGTGTGCATGCATCCGTCCTTGTCCACACTTGGCCTTACTCTAGTATAATTGAGTCAAGGTGGTTTGTTCGAAGCCTTCTCTGCGTCTGTGTCACTGTCCTTGTTGTTGCCGTTGAACCTGTCCTCAATATTGGTGTGTGCTCCTTCTCCTGTATCTGCCTATTATTTTCCCACCATGCAGTGCAGGTGTCAATAGTTTGTCAATAGTAGGCCATTTTTAAATTCAAAGGTTATGCACGTGACATCATCGTATCCGGAAGCTACGCCTACTGAGTGGCAAAAAAATACTTTCTGGCCTTGACAGCTCATAGGACTACATCCAAACAGAAAAGTCCTATCTTAAACAACATTAAACTCGGCGCCCGCTGGCCAGGTGGTCCAGGCACATGCCACATGTGGGCTTTGGCCTGACAGCTTGTCGCGTGTTCGAGTCCCGTTCATGACGACCTTTGCTGCATGTCTCTCCCCTTCTCTCTCTGTGTGTGTGTGTGTGTGTGTGTGTGTGTGTGTGTGTGTGTGTGTGTAATAAAATATCACAGTAGCATATATGAAACGCACAAATGAAGTATCATGAAGCTACAGTATAATAAATAAAAGCAAAAAAATGTTTGGTTTACATTTGTTTTACAGTTTATATATAACGTGTACCTAATATGTTTGTGTGTGCGCGTGTGCGCGTGTGAACGGAATGCGACCCCCAATCAGCTGACTGCTCAGTGTGAATGGCCCAGCTGCAGGGGTCAATGGGTCATACTCAAACAGACATACAGTACACACGTTTGCACCGCTCAGAAGTAGTAATAGCTACTTTCTGTCAAGAAATATGCTTCAGTGTCAGAAAAAGTGTCAGAGTTTGGAAGCGCTCATTTTCTGTAATGCAACGTCCTGCTGCCTCCTGTATTATGTGCAATTTAGTAACAGTTGGTACCGTACGAAGGACCATTGAGTGATTTCCAACGAGCGCTTCCAAACTCCAGTGTCCCGGTGGAAAAGTGATGCATGTGCATAACTTTTATTTGCAAGCATTTATTTGTTCGATATTTGTCTGGGAATTGTTATGGTTACTTTGAAAAGATCACTATAGCACTCACAGGGCCTTTTTGTATTGTGTGGGCTGAAAGCTGTAATATCTTCTGCAACTTCAATGTGTCTCTCTACTATACACTGCTATTTTATTAAACAAAAACCAAACAAAAACATATCTAGAAACATAGCATATTCACAAACATAACTTGTATTTTGTTATGTTGCTGTTAGCATAGTACCTTTTTTTCCATAATTTTTGCATTTTGTTGGTTCTGTAAATAAACAAACTATCTTGATTCTTGTTTCTTGATTGATTCTTGTGTAATGTAAAAAAAATACATTACATTAGAAAATAATTGCACACAATTTTTCAGTAGGCATATAGACTTAGCCTACAGGTGATTACTTCTAAATGTAATCTGTAAACATTAAACAGATTGGTGTATTCAGTAGCTAATGGTAATGCAATTGAATTTACAATATAGAATGTTTTGTGAAGTTGTGTTTATGCATGCAATCTCTAAACAACAAAACTCTTCTTATTATGAGGGTCGGCACAAACCCTTTTGAAATCTGCGGCCGAATATAACTTGGGGGTCCTTATTGACATTGAATATAACTTGGGGGTCCTTATTGACATTGCCATTTGCTCTTAATTAGCCTACTTCTCTTTGTTCCACATTCAGTAAGTCAACTTTCCAAAAAACAACATGTTCTTTCATCAATTCAGTGCTTCCACACTTACTGGGCAAGCATATTCTGTACACGGCAGGTGTCCTTTTCATGAGAGCCAAAGGAGGTGCACCCTTGGCAACAATAGCTGACAGACAGGGAATATAAAAGGACCACTTCAGCCATTTACAACCTTCTTCATTATAATCACTCCATACCATTTCTGTCTACTCGCTCTGTTTCTAAGAGGAGGGCTAGCTGTGGACGATTCAGAAACCTCAAACAAAAATGTTAAACTTTTTTTTGTATTCTTTATTGATGCAAGAACAATGGATTCTATTTCAGCATGCTTAGTTAGATTGGGCCTGGGGTCTCAGAGATTTAAAAAACAATCTAGTAACCGGAACCATTTAAAAACATATTTATTTATATCTATCTATCTATCTATCTATCTATCTATCTATCTATCTATCTATCTATCTATCTATCTATCTATCTATCTATCTATCTATCTATCTATCTATCTATCTATCTATTTAGCTATCTAGATTTGTAATTACATATATGTCTACAAATTGCCAAAATGCTAAAACCTGTAATAGCCACTATAGTCATTTTGATAATTATGACGGTCCATGTTCAAATCATGTACACTGTAGGCCTATTATTATTATTTTCCAAAGGCTACATTTGTTCTTTTCTTTTCCCTTTTTTTTTCCTTTTTCTTTCTTTATTATTATATTTTTTTTTACATTTTGGAGAAAATAAAACCGCCAATCCAACGTTGGGGTAGCCTCGGTCCCAGGCGTACTCATCTGCGAAGAGAAAGACGTTGAGGTGGATGCCCTCAAGGTTTAAGTGCCCACTGGACCTGTATCCTATCAACCTGGAGGTCATTATTGGTCAAATGATAGAAGGAGCGACGATCGGCGGCCATCTGCCCAGTCTGCCCAGTCTCATCTCCTCACCAATCCACTGTCTGTCTGCCCAGTCCACACACCTGCTCATCATCCATCCAGCCATCCATGGAAGCAGCCAAGCAGGTGTCCTTTTTTTCCTCCTCCACAAAAACCAAAAGAGAAGGTGCGCCCCTTGGCGACGACAAAAGCGGGACTGACGGACAGGTGCTTTCAGCCAATAGGCGACGGCCGTCTCCTCGGTCTCGGGTCAGACTCGGCCCGTGATTGGTTGCTATGGGGTGTGTCCTCGCCCGCCGTTCATCAGCAGCACCCGGAGCTGTCAAGCCCACAGCAGGAGGAGGAGGAGGCGGATGGTTGGAGACTTCTGTCTGCTGTACCAGATTGAGAGCAAAAACAAACACAATACAACAACACAGCGTCCGTCCGTGGCAACATGAGCCTGTAAAGCAGCCGAGCAGCGACCCAGCACTGCCAGCAGAGAAGGTGCGGTGAGTTGGAATAAATAAACGTGGTGGCGTTTTGACCGTTTTAGTCTTAACGGTTTTATCAGGCGCTCGCGCTGTTTGCGAGGCTGCCGCCTGGCTGGGTTGAATACAAAGACAAAAAAAACAGCCATCTCTCTCTCTCTCTCTCTCTCTCTCTCTCTCTGTGTGTGTATTACAACTACTGTAGCTGTTATAGTAATAATAGCTCGTCGTTTTCATGTATTTGTGAAAGAGGTTCTGAATGGAACGTGGTCTGGGAATTTGATACACTAGTATTTGTCATTATTATTATGATGAAACGAGCGTTTTAACGCGCGCCTCAATTGCTCCTCGGTGCTCAACAGTTATAGCTTTATACTTATAGTAGGCTAGGTTTAGACACACAGCAGCTCAGCCCAGACAGAGAGTAAACACTATGGTGGCACTGAATGATGATGGTGCCGGTGGTGACACTAGCCTACTCTTGAACTGCTGGCTCAATACAATAACACTACATTGTGCCTTGGCTTGTATATTTATATTTTCCATTGATAGAATATACAGTATGTAGCCTACGACTCAGACAAATTACTGTAAGTACAGGTGGCTGCAGAGTCAGACCCTTCTTTGTTTTTAAATCACATTGTTCTGATCTACCCACAGCGATCTTATATTATCTTATCCTAGGCCTATATCTTGTCCTAGTTAGCCAATTTCATGAGAGCCATGTGATGTCTGTTGCATTTCGTATTGCATACGATTACGTAGTACTAACATAACACGTGTATGGACATGTATTGTCTCGCTACAATTGATTATTATCACACACAAAGACATTTGAGCTACGATCATCACCTCGTACAAAAACATACAAATTCGAAGAAAGTAGCTTATAAATATAATTTCTCTCTAATATTGTCTGTTTCCACAATATGGGGCACACTTGCCCCTTCCGGAAACCTGTATACCAAGCCTGGTTTTTGAAAGGGGCTAAGCGCCACGTTCTTTGAACCCTCAGAATATCAGACATTAGACGTATTTACTATTTTGGCTACTCAATATGAGTATTTGAAGGTGTACTTACTACTCAATATGAGTATTTGAAGGTGTACTTACTGTGTGTGTGTGTGTGTGTGTGTGTGTGTGCGTGTGCGTGCATGTGTGCGTGTGTGCGCGTGCGTGCGTCATTTTATAACAATAATAACATGCTCTAGAGATAGATAGACAGACTTGTGTCAACTCAGAATTGTGTTTTATTAAGATGTGTTGGTATTTTAATAACTGTGTGTGCATGGCTGGGTTCTGCTGGTCTAGTAGTGCAAAGTGCAGTACTGTTTGTATACTCTGGGACTCCAGACGGGGCTCTGGGTTCAGAGTCAGACACTGTGTGTGTTGTTGTATGACTGATGAATTATTTACCTCTACATCACTCTGTCTTTAAGCACCACCACCACCCCACCGGATGGCAGGCAACAGCACCGTTCTTCCACCACTTAAACCCTAGTAGTGTCCCCTGAACATCAGACGGGTGGTTCTCAAACCTCTTCTTGTCATTCATGGAACCCCAAATTGATTATGTATTTGGACGCAAACCACCCGCCCCCCCATCTGAAAAGAGTTTGTGCCAGGGAGGGACCCCCAGAAGCAAAGTTTGCAGAAGAAAAATATACAGGTTTGCACAAATCTGCTTTTTTTAAATATATTTTAAAGTGGTTTGTTGGGGACACCCTGGAACGGAGGTTCGCCACGTATTTGGCGAAGTTATTTGGTGTAGTGTGGGAAATACTAGATTATCTAGTATAGAACTCTGGGGGACCCCGCTCAACTACATAATGCTTTAAGGCAGGGTTCCTCCTCAATGTTTTTCAGGCGAGGACCCCTTAGCTGAGAGAGATGAAGCAGGGACCCCTTAGTTGAGAGAGATGAAACAGGGACCCCTTAGTTGAGAGAGATGAAGCAGGGACCCCTTAGTTGAGAGAGATGAAGCAGGGACCCCTTAGTTGAGAGAGATGAAGCAGGGACCCCTTAGTTGAGAGAGATGAAGCAGGGACCACTTAGCTGAGAGAGATGAAGCAGGGACCACTTAGCTGAGAGAGATGAAGCAGGGACCACAATTCCTTACAGTATGTACTGTATCGGGTCTCTGCTCTGTCAGCTAAGGGGTCCCTGCTTCATCTCTCTCAGCTAAGGGGTCCCTGCTTCATCTGAGCTGAGAGCAGGGACCCTTAGCTGAGAAAGATGAGGCAGGGACCCCTTAGCTGAGAGAGATGAGGCAGGGACCAGAGGGCCCCTTAGCTGACAGAGCAGGAACCCCATACATACTGTAAGGAATTGTGTTGCAGATTAGATTCATAGACTTGTTTGTCAGTGTTCAGTTCAGTGTTTTTTTGCTTTTTTATTTATTTTGTTTACAGATTATCTTGTCTATTTATATGTTGGCTTCGTATTATTAATGTGTATTTTTGAGACTTTTAACCACTTAAACTCTCAGTACTTTGTAAAATTTACTTTTGGCTCTTTTTCTCTCTATACCAAACCTCTAAGCCGGAAATAGACTGTTAAGAAAACTTTGACTCAATGAATTAATATGATGATGGTATATCATCCATATTTGTCCAAAATCATTGATGCATCACACAAAACCAAAAGACAACATAGTCTTTTGAAATTGATTGGCTTGTGATGCATTCTATGTAAGAATAGCTTATTGATTAGGCCTGTTTTGACCTGTATTGTGACAGACCGTGGACTGCTGGTGAATTTGCTGTCTGAATCTGTCCTATCCTGACTAGAATGACTGGACGTTGAGGCTGGTGTTTATCATTTCTAAATACAAATGTATAGTCAGAACTGGTGTTTAATCTGTAAGGTACAGTATAGGAGCTACTGTAGGTTAAAAAGGCGCTGTTTTGGTTCAAACAAAAGCTTTATAGTTAAAAAGTTAACTTTAAAGTTAAAGTCAGGGAAGGGTCACACATTGGATAATGAATATTTGAATGAAACTTGAAACTGCGTGAATTTGGTAGACACAACAGACTACTTTACAATAGGGCAAACTTTATTTTTTCCTTTTTTACAGCTGTACTATATCACTCCATAAATATGGACTCATGGCCGACTGTTTCTCATGTCACATTATAAACATTTAACATTTTTATTCCATATGGATGGAATATGGAATGCAGGTATTATGTATTCAAATGGTACATATTAATTACTAAAAATGTATTGAAGTCTAGTTAATTTCTCACAAGTCAAAACTATTAACATAAAACGCTGCCTTTTAAGATGTAGATTTTTGGAGGGTAATTTTGTTTTTCTTTGGGGACTTTGAGCCAGATTGAGATGGTCAAAGGGCTGGGTCCGGCCCTCTATATTCTGATTGTTATAAGAGTATTTGTGCAGTGACTGTGGTCTCCCTGTCTCTCCAGCGCTTTCGTAAACATAAAATAAATGTTCAGGTGGAATGCCAATAACTTTGTTGTAGAGTGTGTTACTCCTTAGTACACACACACACACACACACACACACACACACACACACACACACACACACACACACACACACACACACACACACACACACACACACACTGACATGACCCCGTCATCCCCTCGATGTCGCCAGCTGTTTAAGGAGCCGGTTCTTAATGGCGACCCAGTTAACTGCATTGTCTGCACTTTACGTGACCTGCAAACACACATACGCACGCGCGCAAACACACTTTCACTCATCCCCTCTCTGTCATTCAGACTCTTTTATCCTCTATGTCTTTTATATTATCATTTGTATGTTTTACACTAGCCTCATTTTGTCCCATGTTACTGTTCTTCTACTTCACATTATTATTCCATATTAGGGACATGAAATGTTATGTGTTGATCGATTATTCTAGCAATTCTACTTTTTGCATTCTTTGAATAATTGAGAAGCTTTCTTTTTAAAATCGAATCAATCAACTTGAGTGCTATTTTGTACTTTGAGGTCCATGCAAATATTGTGAAAATAGCAGGTCGACTATTTTCACTCATTATTATACGGTTTATTTTGTACGGTTTTCACCGTACAAAATAAATATTATTAAATAAATGATTATATTTTATAATCGATTAAATGTATTTGTTCCATTAACCTCTAGTACATAGAATAGATAAGAGTAATGTTGCGTTCACACTGGCAGTGGCAGAAACAAAGAACCGCTTAAAAAAAGTATACAGTAAGACGCGTGTACCCTGTACATTGCGTGTACAGGGTTTGATGAGGGCCCAGGTAAGGCCGGGACTTAATTTTTGGGGCTGTTAAGAACTCTAGTTTTCGGCTTTCGCCATCTGCCGGGCGCAGCTGCACTAATAACTTTGGGGCAGGCCCGTCTAGAGTTTAAATGGACAGGTATCAGTCAAAAGGGAGACATCGAAGAGGAAGGATGGATGGGGAAGGATCAACATATGGAATGTCAGAACAGGTTCTGACATAATCATACAAATATGGATGACATCAGGGATCTCCATATATGGGCTTAATTGTGACAGCAGGTTGCATTTACTATGATCCCTGATTTACTACCATCCCTGATGATGTCATAATATGTCACGAGACCTGGGCACAATATATGGGGACTTTCCCCATGTATGGGGATTTTGTGTGATATATTGACAGACAAAAACCGCACGATTCCATAGGACCTTCGGTCGCACTAATAGAGACGTCACCAAGAGGAAACACTGAAGCGCAAAAGACATGGTGGCCGAAAGTGGTATTGCACTATGGGCCCATATGGGCCAGGCACATTGCGGGCGTTCATGTGCCATGCTCCATACGTGAACGCTATGTTTCATACGTGAACGCGTGCAATGATATTCAACGGCCCAGCGCATTCATGTATGGCCCATAAGCAATCCGCAACCGGAAGAACGTGCTTCCGGTTCATGTGCTGCTGGGTGAGCAACTCAATGCAAGTGGATGAGAGGAGATATCCGGTGACGTCTCTATTATACTTTATATAACTCTATGATAGAATCCAATCCAATCCAACTTTGTTTATAGCGCACATTTCAAAAGCAACAGTTGACAAAAGTGCTGCACAGTACACATAACAACAATAAAAACATAATGCAACACAAATTAATACACAATACAATTAAACATGAATACAAATATCAATCATGGTTAAAAATAATTAAAAAAATATTTATATTAAGATGGATTTTAAAAACAGGTAGTGTGGGAGCCAGCACTGACATGAGGAGGCGTAGCTGGTTCCACAATTTGGGAGCTACAACTGAGAAGGCTTACCGCGCTCTTTGCTTAAGCCCCATCTTAGGGACGACAAGCAGCAATTGGTCAGATGACCTCAGTGATCTCGATTGAATATATAATTCAAGAAGATCAGAGACATAAACTGGCACTAATCCATTTAAAGATTTAAAAACAAACAATAAAATCTTAAAATCGATCTGTACTGGGGGACGTAATGGGAAGCCAGTGGAGAGAGGCCAGAATGGGGGTGATGTGTTCTCATTTCCAGGTTCCTGTTAAAACATCCTCATCTGGTCTAATTATGATACGCATTATTTCAACTGAAAAAGGCAAAGAAAGTGAGCTTCTTTGTTGGCATGCAGAAGTGCGCCAGCTCTCAACTTCCCCCCATCTCTAGCGTCAGGCTACATTAGTTCCTAGTGACGTGGTGTGCTATTTTTACAGTCCCTGTGTTATTCATGCATGTTGAGTTGCAGCCACTCAGCCTGGTAATAACTGCAGGCTTTACTTCATGGAGTTCTGATCTTGATAACTCACTGCACACTAGGCCTAGACCTGTCACAATTATTACATAATCGTCTATTCGCAATTATTCGACACAATTGCAATTATTTGAGATAATCGCAATCTTGCTGCATAAATCTTCATAATTGTTTCCAACTTTCCATGTTGAAAAAGGTTCATACATCAAACATTTTCCAGAAATAGCAGATCTACAAGCTTGCAATACGTGTTTTAAGCTTGACTGCAATGCGTAGCACAAGTTGCACCAGTTGCAACACGTCTTGTGAGCTTGCAGATTTTCACAATATATGTTTTAGATCGTTCATTTATCGCAATCGAGGCAAAAGTTTTAAATAAATGGTGATATTGATTTGTGATGTACAGTATCTCCAATGTGATGAATAAAATAATAATAATAATTTAGAGAATGATATTTCTGTATCGATATATTGACATTTTCCTTTTTAAGGTGTCTTCCAAAGATATATTCCAAAGATAAACAGGTGTTTATGGTTCAGTACTAGAGTAGGGGACAGGACAGGACACTGAGGTCAGGACAGGACAGGAGGGAAACCTCGTCTCCTTCTCTGTCCTTCCATGGACCCTTGTGTCCTACATCCTTGTCGTTGCCATAGATACCAACAGGCAGCTCTTGCTGGTCCAGGAACTCCTTCATACTGGCTTACATAACTGTGTGCGTGCGTGCGTGCGTGCGTGCGTGCGTGCGTGCGCGCGTGCGTGCGTGCGTGCGCGCGTGCGTGCGTGCGTGTGTGTGTTTTGACTCGCACATACTCACACACACACACACACACACACACACACACACACACACACACACACACTGTCTCTCTCTCTCACTCTCTCTCTCACACACTGCCCCGCTGCCTTCCTCTCTCACTGTGCCTCGGGTAATGTTTTGCCTTAGATACGGATGTTTAGGTTATGCCTCAGCTCCTCTCCTGAATGTCAGCTTCTTCTCTGTGTCTTTGTTTTGACCTGTGTGTGTGTGTGTGTGTGTGTGTGTGTGTGTGTGTGTGTGTGTGTGTGTGTGTGTGTGTGTGTGTGTGTGTGTGTGTGTGTGTGTGTGTGTGTGTGTGTGTGTGTGTGTGTGTGTGTGTGTGTGTGTGTGTTCACATACCGGGGACATGAATAAATGATATGCAAATTGCCAGCAGCAATTATTTCACATCAGACAGAACGTTAATATTTGATGGCTCAATAGTTGTATAGTTAATAGTTGTATTAGTAAAAATCATCCTCGTTTGAGTGAAAACTGCATTGATGTATTGCTGCATATTATAATGTTCACTCTGTATGGATGTTACTCGTGACTCAACAACAAGAAATATATATTTTGGGTGAATTAATCACATATATATGCCCTCTCCTCTCCTCTCCTCTCCTCTCCTCTCCTCTCCTCTCCTCTCCTCTCCTCTCCTCTCCTCTCCTCTCCTCTCCTCTCCTCTGGTTGCCATTTCTCTCATGGCCTACAGATGGCACTGTTGCATAGCTGGTCTGTAGGATTAGGTGCAGAGAAGGGACACAATGCTGACTGTTGGTGTTATTATGATAATGATGGTGGTGGTGGTGATTGTTTCCTTCCATGTGCGGCCACGTTTGGCCTGATGGGGGTGCTGTAATCTTGAAATAATTAGTCAGCTGTATTGGCTCAGATTCCCATCCAACATGATGGATTGTGTGCATATTTTATAAAAGTATGGAACTGAACGTATTCTTACAAGGCAAGACAAGGCAGGTTTATTTGTATTACAATTCAAAGGGCAATTCAAAGAGCTTTACACATAACATGAAGAGCATTAAAGTGCACAATTACAGTCTTTATTAAAGAGTTAAGAGAATTGAAGATAAGAACAAGCTACTAGAATGAAGTTACAGTGTTGCACAAAACAAATTAATCCAAAACCTCAGTAACAGGCAGCGGCAAACAGATTGACCGATCTTCAGCTTTTTAATTGATTGATTGATTGAATACTTGCGAGGCCTGGCCCCGTTACATTTCAGACATGCTGGACCCGTATGAGCCTGTGCACAACCTTAGATCATCAGGCAGGGTGAGGGGTCTGCTGACTCCTTTTCAAGATCGATGGGTGATCGAGCCTTTATAGTCTCACGTGGCCAGACCTCTCGCAATTTTCAGATGCGAGAACGGAAGCTCTGATCATGAGTAAAATTATAATACAAAGTGGAAGTGAAGCCTCCAGGGCGTCGATAACCTTGATGTCTTTTGGTAGGTCATTCCACATTATGGTGGCAGCATAGTATAGAACCCCCATTTGAGCTGAATTTTGGGGAGAACAATGTCAGATGAGCGGCGATTTAAAAGAACAGAGAGTGGCAGCAGACCTGCAGTTTTCTGGGAGTTTGTTCCAGATATGTGTTGCATGAAAACCGATCAATGCTTCTCCATTTAGTTTTTATTTCGTTTTGACAGAATGCAGACCTTGCAGGTCTGTCCCAGATGACCTCAGAAGTCTACACGATTCATTCATGATGTGGCAGCTCTACAAGCTCGCAACACAATTCAATTCAAAGGAGCTTCAAGATTGGCATGAGAAAACGTACACTGTTGTGTTGTGAGTCTGTAGATCTGCCTTTTTGCTATTTTTGAGGGGGGAATGTGGGGGGATTGATTAATTGATTTTCTTTTTATTATAATTTTATTTGCCCAAAATAAGGATGCCAGTGTTAATGTGGTTGAGACGCATTAGTATTCTTCTGGGATTTTAGTAAAGTAATTGTGGGCTCGCCCCAGTGAGCACACACTAGTTATCGTCAGTTTATTTTTATTCCGCTATATATATTTATATAAATTATATTTATTATGAGTTGCTCTGTGAAACCTTGTGAGCTTGCATGATTGCTTAAGCCCCGCTCCTATTTTCTGGCCTTTATACAGCTCTAACTTTTGTTTACAACATGCTACAGACTCAAAATGTGGTACATGGATGTAGACCACCAATAGCAACATAAGCTGTAATTGTTTAATTGCTTAAGCCCCACCCCCTCTGTCTTCCTATTGGCTGGCCTTTTCACAGCTATAACTTTTGTTTGCATTTTTATACTTTTTGTATTTAAAAAAAAAACTTTTCCTTCAGCTTTAATACATTTTCTGTAGGCCTACGTCATACATTGCGTTTTTTTGGGCGAGCCCATGCAGTTTCTGCAGGAACTGCTTTTCTAGTTAGTACTACTGTAGCATTTAGCCAACTTCCATTTGTGTTTTCTCATATCGTCTCTGTCAGGTGGAAACCTCATTACGAAAAAAAAAAAAAAGGTTTAAATATGGAGATAAGAGGTGCAAAGATATTCTTTCATGGGAGCTCAGAAGCTGAGTCCGCAGTAAGGAGGGTTCCATTAGCTCAGACATTACTCCTGATCACACAGTTATTTCTTTTTTTTTCCACCTGCAGACTGCAGTGATGAATCACTCCCATCCTTTTATATAACCGTTTTATGAAGTTCAATAGAAAGGACGAATGAATGAACATAATATTTTGCCAGCTTCCTTCAGAGAACAGTTTAACCGTATTAATGCCAAGAACGCGGGACCTCGTTCTTCTCTCCACAACCCGCCTGTGCCAAAAACAAGGGACCTCGTCTTTCTATAATTTAATTTAATCGAGTAATTAATTTCTTCTTTTTTTTTGCTTTTACTCACATGTAACTCACACAGCCTACATACGGGTCCGACGTGCACGAGTGATTCGCTTGTGCACGTGCAATAAGCGCTCGTGCAATAAGCGTGCACGCTTATTACTCCTTTTTCTGCTCAAAATGAGCCAAAATCCAGTGTTTGGAAGGTTATTATTCTCTGTTCTTACATTGTGCGGAAACTCCTCCATTACGGTTCCTCCACTGCTTACACTCTGTGTGGACACAGTGGGCTGGGGGGCTGCACTTCCTGGTTGCCTAGGATCTCTTCTTCTACTTTGGTATATTGTGCATTTGACTGGCACTGGCCTCACGATCCCCACCTATGTGTCGGGAGGGATTGGGTTCATTCTTTCAGCACCATTGCCGTAGATGTAGGTCAATTGAAGCCTATTTTTTGATACTACGCTTACCGCCATTGCCATTGATTAATGGCAATTGCGCTTTTATAGTGCATTTGATCGATCGAGCCATAATGCTACTTACGTTAGCTGGTTAGCTTGCTATGTTGTTGTCACAGCACTGGATCGTCCATCTTAGATCGTCGTCGCCATAATAATCCATTCTATCTGTTTCTTTCAATCGCCTGTATCTCCTATTCCTTGTCCCAGATGGCATTTTCGGTCAAAACAACAATAAATAAATGCTAGCGGGCTAAGTGTTAATGCGAGAACGATGGCTTCCATTAGCATGCTAATTTTCCAGGAATATAAAGTCTGCCGTTTCTATAAGCTTCGATTCCCCATCGATGATGTCTCTAAGACACAGATCAATAGACAGAAATGGTACCATTTTATCATAAGCATTGGTGAGGACGAATAATTATATGAAGGTACAGTATGTTGACAATGGGTGAAGTGGTTCTTAAAAAGCTGCGCTATGTAACTTGCTGTTGTTCCATGCTATTGTTTACTGCAGCCAGGGGCTCTGTGCGACTCTCTCTCTCTGAGCCTTGTGTGACCTTGATGCTGGCAGAGCCTCCACAAAAACCAAAAGCCAAAAGTCATCTTGTTTACTCCATGGATTCCCCCGTCGGGCCACGTCGTCGCCAGGTCCCCCCGGTGGTCACCCGGGCAACGGTCGCCCTGGCAACACACCGCCTGGTTTATTGACTGACAGCTTGGGAGTTGTTTTCGGGTTCTTGGTACTAAATCTGCAGTTGATTTTGTCGACAAAAATGTGTTTTGGCGGTGCCTTGATGGTGTCGTAATGGTAGATTACCAGATCTTTGTTGCATCCTTACACGCTCAAACATAAATTGACTTGTCTTTTACTTCTCCACAAGACAGTCCCTTTTAGTCTAGTTTGTATTTGTTGATGAAATTCAGTCAGTATATTTAGTCTTAATTTTAGTCATCATAACTAAAAAAAGGTTGGCGAACATAGTCATAGTTTTAGCTAAATCAACACTGCTTTGCTGCACTAAGCAGCAGGTCACAGGGGGCTGTGAGAGAGAGGAGACGATTAGCAACAGGGAGATAATTAATGGAGGGATAAGGAATGGGTGGGTTGATGCACAGGGTGATGGTACAGAGGATTTAGGAGGGATGAAGATGAAGAGGGATGAAGAGGGAGAGGTGAAGAGAAAGAGAGGGATAGTGGCATTAAAATACAATGCCACTAGTCTGCAGCAAAGCAAGTTTTACTTCATATCCATACAATTCAACTGTGTGTTAATTAGGGTTGCAGGTTCTTATAGTTGGTTCTCTTTTTCATCTATTCTTGCAGTTTTGGGGTTTTGACATTTCATTTTATTTGTGTGTGTTGAGTACTGGTGTAGTGGTGTCTGGTGTTTGTGTTTATTTGTATACTTGTGGAGAATTCAATACAAATATTTGAATACTAATAATAATTAGGGTTGCAGATACAGAGGTTTCTTTTTTGGCGGGGGGTGCGGGGGGGGGGGGGGGGGGGCAATTATTCTATCGATTACTTTTTTTAAAATTAAAAGCGAATCATGTATTTTTATGTAATTTACAAACAAATCAATTAACAACTTCAGTGTTACTTCATGCTTCTTTGCACAACAGCGTGATGCAAAATCTTTGCTAATCTGCGATTTTGTTGTTGTGAGCTTGCAGATGGCCTAATTTCACTAATAAACACCAGGATTTAATGTGGTGAAAGTGGGCAGTATTATGCGTGTCTTAAGTACCAGGTCTTATTACTTAACTTAAGACCTGGAGGCGTGATCAATGCCATTTGGCTATTCTGAGTGGCCAAACAGCATTGACCACGCCTCCAGGTCTTAAGTTAAGTCATAAGACCTGGTACTTAAGACACGCATAATACTGCCCAGTGACTCTTACCTTCCTGCCTGTCTACATAGCAGAATGCTGTGCAGGTGGTAGACCAACAGAGCTAGGAATGAAGAAGTTGGTTAAAAATACTAACAATAAGCACAGTGACGGCGGCTCATTCCTCGTGGCTGAGACTTTTGGCTCAGATTGTGCTTGTGTGGTAAAGCAGGAAATCTCAATGTTCAAGATCAAGAGTTCAAGACGTGTTAAAGAAACCTCTTATCTCCATATTCTGTGTCTTTTTTCCACCCTAATAAATTAACGGCCTACTTGATCGTACTACAACGTCAGTATCAAAAGTAGCAGATCTGAGCTTGTAGATCTGCTGCTTTTGCTGTTTTTCGAATTTGAATCCTGAAAAGTAACCACTTTGGACATATGAGGTTTCCACCAGACAGAGACGATTTGTAACATGCTTATACAAGTACAGTACAAGTACAAGTGGCAGCCAGACACCGCCGGTTGGTGCTTACCGTGAGTTACAATGTCGAACTTATTAAAAAACAAGCTAATAAGGTTAAATTGTGTCTGAAAGAGTGAGGTATGCTCACAAAAAATGTCACCACTTTTACCAGTGACATTCCAAAAATGTCACTGGTTTGTCCAACGTCACACTCGGACTCTA
Source organism: Electrona antarctica (assembly GCF_951216825.1). NCBI lineage: Eukaryota > Metazoa > Chordata > Actinopteri > Myctophiformes > Myctophidae > Electrona > Electrona antarctica. Next base: position 18,849,229 of record NC_136789.1, on the reverse strand, counting down.
GTCTAATAGAGCGTCGCAGTCCCGCCTCCTACCCGGGACCAGGAAATGAAATCCAATGCATTATTCTCATAGACATTTCGTAAAGTATTTATTTAAAGACGGTTACGCCGCGGACAAAGCCAACTCGAGTCGTGACAACTCATGACAACACAAACAATATTTTGGACCAAACAAATAATTAGAAAGAAGAAAAAAACGGCAGGTTACAACACTTTTTTTGTTGTTTTTCTTCTTTCTAATTATTTGTTTGGTCCAAAATATTGTTTGTGTTGTCATGAGTTGTCACGACTCGAGTTGGCTTTGTCCGCGGCGTAACCGTCTT
>NC_136789.1:18818907-18843907 GCF_951216825.1 Electrona antarctica | reverse complement strand
GAGCCAGTATTAATTTTGTCACTTTATCTTCTGTCCAGCTGGGATGTAAGTGGTTGATGCTTCATGGTACCTGCCTGTGAGGAGGAGAGCCTGGGGGTCTTTAGAAGGAGACCAGGGGGGTTGTGGTGGTGGTGCCACTGCCATGTCTCTGGAGGACGTGAGGAGTGTCAGTAGCCTGGGGTTCGAGAGCCTCGGTAGCGATGGGGGGAGCTTGGACCACCGATGCGACGGCCGCTGCCCGAGCAGGGGCCATCCCGATCCGCGCGACGTTGACCCTGACGACGACCCCGAAGGCTGGAGCGCCGCCGGAACCCTGGGCAGGGGGACGGTGGCCCTGGAGCACTTCGCCTCCATGCCTGTGGACATGTTCAACCCCAGAGACTTCAAGGGGAGGTTCACCAAGGTCCAGTCCAAGTCCCGGAGGAGGTCCGGGATCATCCGAGGTATGTGCACCATGATGCTGCTGCTCGCCGACAGGCTACACGCCTCCTGTCTCCTCCCGCCGTCTGGTCGATCCACTTTGCGCTGCTGCGGGAAAAGCACTTCGTTAGCAGCACAACGGCCCAGTTTAACAATAGCTTGAGCAGGAAGCAATTAGTGCTGCGGTCAGAGTAGTTGTTTACGTACAAAGCAGGTCCAGCATGGTCATATTATGGTGTAGCCTTTAGCTTTTGTAATTACCCCTGCATTGTTATAGGCTAATAGAGGAAAGTCGAGAAGAAAAAAAAAGCCTCAGGAGAGAGAGAGTGCTCTGGCAGTTTAATGTTCAGTTAAGATAAGATAAGACACATCCGGAGCACTGACTGCACTGCTTTTAATCCATTCAGAAATATACAGCTGTTTGTCTTAGAATCTCTCTCTCTCTCTCCCTTCGCCCCAAGTGCTCTCTCTCGTACTGACGTGAGTACAAGGGCCTTTGTTGTGGCTTTGTAGAACCTTTGAAAAGTGAGACACTGAAAACACAATACGATGTGGTGAATGACAATGGCAACTGAATGAGATATTCTGGCGTACTGAATGAAATGATACATTCTAGCATACTGAATGAAATGTTACATTCTAGTATACTGAATGAAATGATACATTCTAGCATACTGAATGAAATGTTATATTCTAGTATACTGAATGAAATGATACATTCTAGCATACTGAATGAAATGATACATTCTAGTATACTGAATGAAATGATACATTCTTGTATACTGAATGAAATGATACATTCTAGCATACTGAATGAAATGATACATTCTAGCATACTGAATGAAATGATACATTCTAGTATACTGAATGAAATGTTACATTCTAGTACACTGAATGAAATGATACATTCTAGTGTAATGCATGAGATATCCTAGTATACTGAGGTTTTCTTGTCTTTAAAACCTTGAAAATAATGAGTGTTAAGTGATCAGATGGGTGGGCCATGAACACATTCAATATTTTCAAGTGGGCCCCCCTGATAGAAGGAGATCCATTATACACTGAATGAGATGTAGTTACTGTAACTGTAATTGCCCAAATGACCATGTACCTAGATCCTACACTGTGTCAATTGATAGATTGTTGCATTCCAGAGACTGCCACGTGCATAACAGGGTAATTTACCGTATTACAGATAAGGATATCATTGTTTTGGATTTTTCATTATAGTTTAGTTTTAGTTAGTTTTTTCCTTTCTCCCCCCCCCCTAATTTAATTGTTTTTAGAGCGGGTTTGCTAGTTTGTATTAGTTTTTATTTAACGCTTACTTAGGTGTTTTTATTAGTTTTAGTGTTTGTTTTAGTATTATTTTTAATAATTTAATAATACTAATAATTGATTATTTGTCAAGTGCATGATTCAAAGAGGTCAAAGTAAGTAGTACTGTGTAATAAAAACTCAACAAAAGATACCATTTAAGAAATATATTCAGTTACTATTCAAAACAGTTCAGTTCGTTTTCTAAACACACACAATACAGTTTCATTTAGTTATCGTTATCGTTTTTGTTTTTATTATAGTTTATATTTATATGTTTAGTTGTGCGCTGTAGATTTAGAGTAAAGAGACAGTTCAGTCGGGCCGTAAACAAGGAAGTGAGCGGCAGTGCGCATGAGCGAAACATGTCTAGGAGCGCTGCGCTGCGATTCCGGTTCCTTAACGATCCCTGTGGGGGGTTCCACATGAAACCTTACAGGACTGGAACTCTGAAAGTATACAGATGGAACCAAAATGGACATTTGGTTCCATTTGTACACTCTCAGAGTTATGGTGGTCCATTGAGAACCGCTGGTGTTGTAATTGCATTGCAGACGTGAAGTCCACATGCACTGCTCTGACAGTGTGATAAAGACCAGTGGTTTTCAAGAAGTGGTCCAAAGAGCACCAGTGGGCCTTGAGGGGGTTCCAGGTGGTCCCCAGCTAAATGATAGAGAGTTGCTAACCAAATGGGCCCTTACATAAATCTTTAACTCTTGAGAGCGTAAAATGGACCCTCCCGAGTCCATTTGGTTTCAAAAATCTAAAATGACACAGATGCTTTCCCGGCTTTAATGGGTTAATAAAAAGAGGCTTAAATTGTCCGAGCTGTTCCAGTTTCTGTCTTCTCATCAACGTTATGCTGTGTTGTCCTGCTCCTGTGATGCCCTGGCCTGCCGTTCGGCGGTGGCTCAGGGGTAGAGTGGCTCGATGGCAGTTCGAACCCGGGCTCCCCCAGAGTTAGTGTCGAAGTGTCCTTGAGCAAGACACTGAACCCCTAATTGCTCCTGATGTGCTGGTTGGTGCCTTGCATGGTTTCCGTCGCCATCGGTGTATGAATGTGTGCGTGAATGGGTGAATGTAATGCACAAGCTATGTAAAGCGTCTTGGATAAAGGCGCTATATAAATGCCAGACATGCCAGTGGACTCTCTTTCTTCTGAGATGTAGTTACATTGTAGTAATGAGATGTTTCTACGCTCTTGTGCATGTCTGGCCTCAGATGTAAGAAGATGTAAGATAAGTGTGTGTGTGTGTGTGTGTGTGTGTGTGTGTGTGTGTGTGTGTGTGTGTGTGTGTGTGTGTGTGTGTGTGTGTGTGTGTGTGCGTGCGTGCGTGCGTGCGTGCGTGCGTGCGTGCGTGCGTGCGTGCGTGCGTGCGTGCGTGCGTGCGTGCGTGCGTGCGTGCGTGCGTGCGTGCGTGCGTGCGTGCGTGCGTGCGTGCGTGCGTGCGTGCGTGCGTGCGTGCGTGCGTGCGTGCGCGCGCGCGCGCGCGCGCGCGTGCGCCTCTAAACCACGTTGTCTCTCGTATAGCTTACCTTCACCTCCAGGAATGCTTTCCAAACACTTCCAACTAACTGTGTGCCAACGCCAAGGCCTGGAGGAATCAGTCAGGGCAGAGCAGAGCAGAGCAAGGATGAAGTAATGTTTAGAATGTCTGCATTGATCTTTACTTTAATATAAATGTGGTGAATTTGGACAATTGGCCATTTTATCTATTTAAAACCTACAGGTAGTTTATTGTGACCGAAGGTCGCAGTTAACTATGGAATCGTGTGTTTTTGACACCTAACCCACCCCAGGCAAGCCCCCGGGTCATCGTGACATCACGTGACATCAGCCCCCTGGTCACCCCAGGCAAGCCAACAATGAAGATACGCTCCATATATGGCCAGTGCACGTGACCTCGCCCCTTTAGGGCGACGTCACTTCTCTCCCTCAGGCGTCTTACTGGTTGGCCTACTATAGAGTCCCACAGGGCTCAGCCATTTCCCACAGGAAATCGCTGATCTTCAAGCTCACACAATGTGACGAGTTGCCATGCGTCGTTAGCTTGTAGACCGGCTATTTTCGCCAAATATTCACTCTTTAAACAGCATGACATGTTATCAATCTAAAATAATCAAAATTAACATGATACTGTTACATTATGACCTCAACATTGACACGGTAACTGTTGCCCTAGTCTTTGTCTTGGCTTTTTCTCTTTCTGCAGACTGCGCCCAGGCCAGTGTAATAACTGGATGGGGAGGGGGGAGGGGGGAGGGGGCACTACAAATACCGTACCTATGCACCCGGGGGACACAGATCAGATGACTTGATTTAGAACATGACTCGGGTTTACTGAAAAGTACTTATTTTGTGTCTTCAGTACGGCCAGCATTTCCATATTCCAATGTTGTTTTCCTCTTGCCTTCGTAACCATTAGAACATAGTCACATAGACTCACAAGCATGGCCTCCAGGCACCTTTCATTGTCTGCAACTTTGCTTCAGTGTTCAGTTTCTTTCTCATGCACACACATGAAGCCCGATTCATACCTCATCGTACGCCGGTATCGTGCGGCGAAAAACGCTAATCTGCAAGCTCACAACGAGACACAATGTGACATGTTGCGAGCTTGTAGATCGGCTATTCGCACAGGCTCGTATGTCGGTGTATAGCAGGCACTAGCATTGCGCATCTAAGCCCGAAACATGAGTGAGATTTACGACTAAGCGATTTGCTCGCACTTTGACAGGAGGATACATTAGCATAGACATGCACTCGGTTCACCAATGTGGGAATCAATCTCTCGTTTTCCATTGCTGTCCGGTAGAAACCTTTTTAATACTTTTCGTGCCATAATCATATATTTACATTTTATAACTAAAACCCAGCACTTTAATGCCACCGTCGTATATTTACGTTTTACGGTGTTTATTGTACAGAATCAATGCTCATTGATCGCCGCTCATTGAAAAAACGATTTAACATAGTGAAAATAGCCCATCTGCAAGCTCGTAGATCTATATATCAGGTTTCTGCCCAGCGATTTATTCATTTGTTGGGGATTGGCCCTTTTTGTCATTCTCTGGTCCAACATATTGACTGATTGAAGGTTGTTTTATTATTTTTTTGCCTGAACTTCACAAGAAGAATGTTGAGTTGCAAACCAAGGACTCGATGGTCGTAAAGTTTCGGGGAGATTTGGAAGTGATGTAATCGACTGAATCACAAACTGAACACAGCCTGCACTAACACGTCCTCCATAAACCTGTGTGTGTACGTGCGTGCGTGTGGGTGTTATAGCAACAAACACCAAACAAAAGAACACCGTAGGAAAGAAAACATGACTGTAAGGCTACTACTACTGCAACTTGCTGTAACCTTCAGCTTGTGACCCCGTCACACATAAATCGCAATGCATGCGTGTCTACACACAGTTGTGTCGTGCGCCTCCCCACTTCTTTGAAAAATACACAGAGGAACACTTGACACTCGTCAAGAGATACAGTAGTTACTGTATGCATGCAAACCCGTGCACAGCCATGCATGCCTGTGTGTGTGTGTGTGTGTGTGTGTGTGTGTGTGTGTGTGTGTGTGTGTGTGTGTGTGTGTGTGTGTGTGTGTGTGTGTGTGTGTGTGTGTGTGTGTGTGTGTGTGTGTGTGTGTGTGTGTGTGTGTGTGTGTGTGTGTGTGTGTGTGTGTGTGTGTGTGTGTGTGTTAGTGGTTAAAAAAGGCATTCATAGTCTCTCGTAGCCAGACTGTTGTTCCCACAATTTTAGAATGCTTCTGGTCATACATAATCTTGATGAGTAAAGGGGAAAGCGGATGTGAAGCTTCCTCCCCACTTCCGTTTTATCATTACAGTCGCGCAGATTTATCCTAATAATAGAAATCAAAATAATCCAAGCATAAATACAGTAGCTTGCTTATTAGCAGAAATGGAAATTGAAAGTATGTACGGACTTAATGCAAAAGTCTATGCCAACAGGAGCATGTATATTGCTGTGCACGTGCGTGCGTGCGTGCGTGCGTGCGTGCGTGCGTGCGTGCGTGCGTGCACCATTCCAGCAGTTGGCAACTTGGCATGGCCAGGCCCCTGTTCAGAATGTGTGGAATCTAGAACACTTCTCCTTCCAACAGATTGTGTGCACAACTGTACCGTACAGTGTTAATTTAACTCTGTAGAGTGTAGAGTGTACCACATGGAACCAACTGCACCCGTAAAGGGTCCAGTTGTTACACTGTCAGAGCTTTCTTTTCAAAATCTTTTTTTTATTTTCGTTTCATAACAGTATGGGTGTCAAGTCACAGGTTCATAGAAAAAAATAAAAATAAAATATCAGATTTTAGTATCAGTGAGTAAACAAACGTAGCCTACTGTATGAATCAGAGATCGTGGGCAGACATAATGAAAAGACTGTTATTGTGCAAAACATGCCCCTTCAAGACAAAAGAAAAACATTTTCTCCCCTTCAAGTCCCAATTTAGTATAGCCAAACACTGTCAGAGCTAAATGAACACTGAGGACTTTATACTACGTTTTAAGAATGGCCCCGTAGGGAAATTCTGCTGCATTGGATGGATGTGCAGACAGTTTTCCATACTGTTGTAGGTCATTCTCTCTGTCTCTGTCTCTCTGTCTCTGTCTCTGTCTCTCTCTCTCTCTCTCTCTCTCTCTCTCTCTCTCTCTCTCTCTCTCTCGCTCTCTCTCTCTCTATCCATGTCAGCTGACAGGGTAACTTCAGTTCAGCTGTCTGTCAGACTTTAGAGGATCCCTGGCTATTAAGACAAATATGCCTTAAAACACTATACTTGCCCTCTATAACAAAATTTAAAATAAAAACACAGGGTTGACGAAAGGGCCTTCTGTGTGGAGTTTGCATGTTCTCCCCGTGTCCCCTAGAATAGGTACCCTCACAAAAAACATGCAGTAATCCTGGTCTCTAAACTACCTCCCCCTGGGCGCCTGATGGAGGGGAAAGGAACTGGTCGGAATAACGTGTTCCTTCCACGCGCTACGTCCGGCTGGGAAAACTCCCCCCTGTCACGTGAAAAGAAGCAGCTTGGACTCCTCATGCATAGAAGGGAGCATGAGGTCAGTCCGCTGTCCCCCCCCAGGTTGGCAGAGGAAGTATAGCGCCCAGGATTACATTAGATAATTGACACTGGGTAAAAAAATGAGTTGCAAAATCATGGGATAAAAATTTAACTATCAATATTTTATTTCTTTCATGAATAGAGAATCTTTCACCCAATAGGGACTGCTCCTGTCGCAAGTTGATGATGTCATACGTATGTCCATGTGTGGTCCAGCCATATGGCATATTTGTCTCATTAGCCAGGGATCCTTTTCCTTTCCTTTTTTGTGTCAACCAAGTGTGTGTGTGCGCGTGTGTGTGTGCGTGTGCGTGTGCGTGTGCGTGTGCGTGCGTGTGTGTGTGCGTGTGTGTGTGTGTGTGTGTGTGTGTGTGTGTGTCAGAGTGAAAAACACCAGCTATTCACCCTCCAGTCTGTCTACTTATAAAGTAGTGAGAGAGTAGAGAGACATTGAGAATGTAACACAGCTGGGGTATGTGGGATGAGGATCGCGGGGCCGCCTTAGACATCGGTGGTACAGAATCCACCCTTTTCAAACTGTACAGACCAAATGGATCACGGAAAGGACCCCCAAATTAATATATATTTGGTCCAAAAATGTATGTTCTGCCAGGGACCCCCATACAAGACTTGTGTGTTGTTAACTACACTGTCTCTGGTGGTCCTTGACGTGGAATAGTTTGGGAACCTCTGCTGTAGAGACTCCAGGGTTAAAGTGGTTCCTGGTCGTGAATTCCACGTTTCCAGGGAGGCTCACATGACATATCGACCGCCCGCCGCTGTTGGGAAACCAGCTGATGTTATACTGCAATATTTAAATACTCTGTGTTGTATTGTAATGTACAGTATATTGGCAGCATAACGCTTTTGTAATTTTTGAATTCATATTTGAAAGTTTTCAGATAACTTATAGGTCAGTATTTAGAAGGCTTTTTTAGAGTCGCTAAGTCCAACATGGGTTAAACATTTACTTGAGTAAAAGTACCAGTAAGTATTGGTATAAAAAATGTAGTAATTACTAACGTACTCATTATGCACAATTTTGTTTCATAAGTTTTCAAATGTATAAAATGTATAAACATATTTAGAAAATAGGTTGTTGCTAAGACAGAGGCTTTCTCTGTGGTTTGACATGACCATCCGTTGTCAAACCAACCTATGGTCCATTGAAAATAGCCTGTCTGGCCAGGAGAAGAAGGGGGCCGACATACAGCCGTTTTCCCCAGAAAGATAAGTACAGTTACTTGAGTAAATGTACTTAGTTACTTTCCACCATCGGCACAGCTGTTGCTACATTCTGTTGGTCACGTGACTTTGACCTGTGGTCCATTGCAGAGCAGTAAACTGCTCTGCAATGTTGTTTCCTTCTCAAGCCCAACACACCGTCTGTGAAGCGGGTGCGCAGCGACGCGGCACAGTATTGCCGTGCGTCGTAGCCGCACAGCAACACCCACAGGACGCGGTGCGCTGGCCAGCCACGCCCACGGATTCCCGGATGGAGGCCGCGCGGCAACGCCTGCATGGAAAATAGAACAGCGGCGTATCGGAGCGTCAGGCGAGGCATGAGCGCGCGTTCTGACGCCGCCAGTGTGGGATAGGTTCATTAAAATAACGGAGGCGGCTGTTTTGACACGCGGCGTTCACAGGCGGTGTGTGTTGGGCTTCGGTCTGACGTAGGGTCGTTTTTCTGGGCATCCTTTATTTTTCTTGGAAATAAGGGTGGCTGGGAGACTGAATACTTGATTGAATACTTTATTTAATAACAGTTTGCAAAAAGTACAGAGGTACAGTTATGCAATAATAATGCTATAAGGATAACACAAAATGCCCCGAGGGCTTGTTTCCATTGCGGTTCTGTGCATTCAATTCATCAAGACATATAAAGAGATACAATATTACACAAGAAATGATCAATACTAGAAGCAATACAAGTATATTTACAGAAAAACAATGGAGGGGGGGGGGGGTGTAATTTATTTTGACAAGCTAGTAGACTTGTCTATGAGGTCAGGATGTAAATTGTAGACAGGTAGGAGCGGAGGAAGGAAAGGTAGGAGTCACTTTTTGATGGCTTGTGTTGGTATGGCATTCCACATTTTAATTTCGTGGCATAATAGTAGAATGAATTCAAAATAAATTAATTCTACTATTAGTTGTCACTGGCAACCCTATTCTGACTGCCGATGTCGTCATTCAGAACACAAGAGCAGCCCACAGGTTCTGAACTTCAAGGGGAAGAAACTGTCGATGTTGATGATGGATGATGTTGATTGTTCTGCATGTCTTTGTTCTGGCATGTTGCCCTCGCTGGGTGGCAGAGTAGGGGAAGTCCCATGGTGGTGTGTTGATTCATCATCCAATGGAGATGGAATGGGAGGGGAAATTATCCAATTATCACTTCTGTTTAGGTGATGTTTAAAAGGGATCTGTAGTACTAGTATCACCTGTGGTGTTACCGTGTCTGCAGTCTGCTTATTATAACCTTTATACTATGCTTGTTTTTCTGTAAAGGTGTTTTTAAATATTGGTGCGGTTGACATTTTCACGTGACTATCTTCAAATAGGAGAATGTGTATACTGTAGGTGTAGGTTCGCTTCTTTTGGGCTCATTATCATTGACCTTTGTTGCTTAGCAATCCTGATGAAGGTCCCTATCAACGATGTGACCGAAACAGAAGCAGACAAACGCGTGGAGGAGGAGTATGCATTTTTGTGCGAATGTTTTCATCTGAGGGGATTTATACTGCCTGCACGACAAACATTTCCGAGAGTGTACATGTTGATCTCTCCTTTCATGGGGGGAAACTCCCATGATGGTTCTGTTGACAAAGATGTACTGTGCGCTGTTATCCCGAAATGAAAAAACGAAACGCTCATCAAAGGGGGAATCCCACTCCCCTTGTCCAAATTGGAGATATTAAACCACAATGACTCTTTGGTTAGGTGTTAGGTGTAGCTACTGTACCTTTCCATGATGTAACTCCAAAATATATCACATATCTTCATATCTTCATATCGATACCGGCCAAAATGTCTCATCAGCACATCCCTATTTAGAAGACATTTGTAAAATCGGCCTCAGGTCTTAATGGGTTAAAGTCATTCAGGCATGTCTACTCTATAGAGGAGGGGGGGGGGGGGGGGGGGCATGGGATCCGAGGACTCAAAGGGGGGGGGCATGGGATCTGAGGACTCAAACCCATGACATCAGCGTTGGTTCAATGCTGGACTCCAGTCACACTAACTGGTTGAACCAGCAGCTTTAAAGCCCTCAGGACAGCTCCTCACCCTGGCTCAATAGCACAAGGGAACATGAAACCATATGTTATTTAAGGTAAACAAACACGTGGCTTCACTTGATATGTTTCTATTCAGGTCTTTTAGCTTGTGTACTGTGCAGCAAAAGCTGTGTGTGTGTGTGTGTGTGTGTGTGTGTGTGTGTGTGTGTGTGTGTGTGTGTGTGTGTGTGTGTGTGTGTGTGTGTGTGTGTGTGTGTGTGTGTGTGTGTGTGTGTGTGTGTGTGTGTGTGTGTGTGTGTGTGTGTGTGTGTGTGTGTGTGTGTGTCCGTTGCAAAAATAGAATTTTGACCAAAATGTCCACCACAAGCCAGCATGGCGATGACCTCTGCTCCACATGCAGCTTACTGGACATAGTGGACATAAATGTGACACATGATGTGGTGTACTTGTGGTGGTGGTGGTGGCCTTTTAACTCTGACAAAGACACGCTGATGTTAATCCCTGACAGCTGTCACATGACACCCTTTACTCACTTTCTCCTCCTCACCCTGGAAGAGAGAGAGGGGGAGAGAGAGAGAGAGACACACAGAGTGAGTGAAGGGCAGATGAGCTGAGTCAGGAAGCAGTCACATGTTCTTGTCAGTCGTTTGTTTGTCAACCAGATATCGGGGCTTGAACGTGTGACCCGTATCGGACCTCTTAACCTTTGCTCGGCCCTCTGGAAATATGATCCCATTCTGACACCGCTAACCACTTCAAACGGGCGGCGGTGGCTCAGGGGTAGAGTGGCCGGATGGTAACTGCAAGGTTGCCAGTTCGATCCCGAGCTCCCCCAGAGTTAGGCGCGATTCATACTCCTATTTTAGAGCCGAATAAAAGTCTGTTCGGCTCTGTAGAGCCTACAATGTGACGTCATTTGAGGTTCGGGGGGGCGGGTACCGTCTTAAAGTCGGCTCTTCGGTGCTACTGAAGATTTCTGACGAGCCGAAATAATTTCGGCACTACAGCGGTAAAATAGGAGTATGAAGTGGCCCTTAGTGTCGAAGTGTCCTTGAGCAAGACACTGAACCCCTAATTGCCCCTGATGTGCTGGTTGGTGCCTTGCATGGTTTCCGCTGTCATTGGTGTATGAATGTATGAGTGAATGGGTGAATGTATGAGTGAATGGGTGAATGTATGAGTGAATGGGTGAATGTATGAGTGAATGGGTGAATGTATAATGCACAATCTATGTAAAGCGCCTTGGATAAAGGCGATATATAAATGCACCATTTACCATTTACCATGCATTTAAACTCCAGCATCCTTATTGTGGCGAAGGCTTTTGCAGAAAATATCAGATATGTAGCGTCGCTCTGTGAACAGACAACAGACAAGACACTAGTGTAAGGTGACATTCACACCAGAAAGCTTTACTGCGATTAAAACGAATCCTGCTGCGCATTGTCCGAAAGTTCGCTTCGTTTGGCAGGTGTGAAGGCTCATTCGAATCCTAATGCGCAGCAAAGAACCGCATTCTACTCCGCCCAAAAACGGGGGTTTCGCTTCGCTTCCAATCGCACTTGATTTCGATTCGGTGCAGGTGGGAATGCAATCCGTAGCAAATAAAGTGTGGCGGATAAGGAGCTAAACACAGTTGGAGACGGAGAAGGGATATTCATTTTACGCAGTGCAAAGATGTCCCGTTATCATGTGACGTGGTCAAATAAGGAGACCAAATTAAGCCCTCATCGAAATATGAGGACGAGCACATTAATCTATTGCTTAACACCCTCCGCGCCATTGCCGACGATTAAAGTCAATTGAAGCTTAATTTTGATAGTGACGCTTAATGCCATTGCCGACGGCCTTCGGCAATTGAGCTTTTATAGCGCGTTCGATTGCTCGAGCCAAAATGCTACTCACATTAGCGGGTTAGCTAGCTGTGTTGTTAGCGCAGCACTGGATCGCCCATCTTAGATCGTCGTCGCCATAAGCATCCATTCTATCCATTTCTTTCAATCGCCTGTAACTCCTATTCCTTGTCCCAGGTGGCATTTTGGGTCAAAACAGCGTTTCTTTGACGGCACAGAGCTGACAATCTAGAGCTCTCCGGAGCTCCGGCCTGGATTCACATTGTAAACAAGGCCCATCCAGCTGTGTGAAAACTCCTAACTTAGGACTACCGGTTGTGGACCGGAAATGGCGGCTTTTCAAAATAAGAGCTCAAATTAAAAAAATGCTGCCGTGAATTAGATCCTAATTTTTCAATAAATGATAGCGGTCTAAGTGTTAAGGAAACACATACAAAACACTGCAGTGTACAGAATATTCTGTCTGTCTGTCGTGCGTAAACATGGAGGGCTGTCACTGTGTGGGGATCTGAGTGGAGAGTGGAGACTTTCTTCATCTTGTTTAAATATAAATACTTCAAAATTAAAACACATGTTTAGCTCAGCATGATCTATAAACTGTATAGCTAACATGGCATATGCATAATAATTGTGATCGGATCATCAATGGGACTCTGGGAGTAGGCTATACTATTGTAAACTTCTAATCATTTTGCGCTCCCGTCTCCGCTGTGCCTCTTTCATGTGCCCAAAAGAACAGTGGCTAGCGCGCGCGCGCGCACACACACACACACACACACACACACACACACACACACACACACACACACACACACACACACACACACACACACACACACACACACACACACAGTAAGTCCCCGACGACACACTGCATCAGTTACCCTCACTTTACGTGAAAAGTCCTAACTATTACTAAGTATATTTTTTAACATCGGCTTTCTGAACACATTGATACAATTCCGTGCTGCGCCTGACACAGCCAGTGTGAAGGCAAACCGCAGCAAATGAAATATGCAAGAATCCAAATTCTCCGCCCATTCTCATTCGAGTCTACCGAAGTATTAGGTGAGAATGTGACCTAAGTGTAGGGCTCTGAGGGACTACGGTCAAACAATGGGCATTAAGTGGTTCACGTCAGTTTAGCCTGTTTTTTAATTATAATTTTTTGACCGACAACTTTACCTGACATTATAACGAGAGGTGAGCTAAGCCAGCGTGGGAAAAATACACAGCATCTGACTGGTGGCTCCAGGGAGGTTAAAACAAACACTTCTCTCACTCATTGTTTGAGCCAGGTCTGTGGAGTCAGGGAGGAGTTGGATAGGAACACAGGGCTGTCATGTCTGGATTATGAAAAAAAGAACCCATTTGAAACATTTTGACAAATTGCAAAAAATAGCACATCTATACTGTCTATACTCTGTATGTAGTGTTTTATGTTTTATGTTTTTATTGGACCCTGAGTCTGAACAAATAAAGTTGATTGATTGATTGTAAGCTGACAATGTGTTGCAATGCAACACGTTGGAAGTTGTTATATCACTTGAGAGCCCCACAGTCTACTGACACTTTTAAAATGCACTAAAAACAAACCTTTTTTGCAAAGCATTGTCTTAGTTTTTTTTTCTCTGCCTTGAATTTAATTCGTTTTTAAGTAGGGTCTTATGTTCTTTTTTTTGTCTTTGCTATTTTTATGCCATTGTTTTTAACCCTAGAACAGTGGTTCCCAAAGTGGGGTCCGGGGACCCCTAGGGGTACTTGAGGGAGTTCCAGGGGGTACCTAGCTCAATTAGAGATAGTTACAAATTGACCCTTATGGGTCTGTAACCATTTGGTTCCATTTGTACACTCTCAGAGTTAAATTAACAGTGGTTTTACGATATAAATTGGGGTACCAGAGATAGAAATGCCATTAAATCGGGGGTCCATAGCATAATGCGTGTGAAACTGGGGGTCCATGAAATTATGTTTCGGGAATCACTGCCAGAGCTGTAAAAATCCTCCCTTATCGGGGTCACTGGCATGTGTTTTCAAATGGGGGGTCCGTGGCCTAATACATGTTGATTTGGGGGTCCTTGACACGAAAAAGTTTGGGAACCACTGCCCTAGAACACTAAACCCAACTTTAGTCACATCATCACTAAGCTGAGAGAATAGTACTGCCGTAGCAGACAACCCGCAGCACTCCAGGTTCAAACAAAATCCTTATAGTTGCAAGGCTCGAAGATATAAGTAGAGATGAAGAAAATGCCAGCACTCATTGTATGTCCTTTTACATGATTTTATTTACCTCTGAGAATGAACGCGTCCGTTTTTCAGTCTCAGAGGTAAATAAAATCATGTAAAAGGACATACAATGAGTGCTGCCATTTTCTTCATCTCTACTTACATCATCACTAAGCCCCAGGTATATTTTCCCGATGTAATCTATAAAGACATAATATATAATATTTGTTGATTCATTTATAAATGTATATAAAAAAATCAAGAATTATGAAGAAAAGCACACTCCTGGATTATCTGACAATCCAGAAAGTAATCAATAGGCTATTAATGTGTGTGTAAAATAATTAGTGTAAAATATGTGATAGTTGCAGCTCTGACGTCCATAAGAACAGAATTAGACCTGCAGACATTCTCTCTCTCTCTCTCTCTCTCTCTCTCTCTCTCTCTCTCTCTCTCTCTCTCTCTCTCTCTCTCTCTCTCTCTCTCTCTCTCTCTCTCTCTCTCTCTCTCTCTCCTCTCTCTCTCTCTCTGTCTCTCTGTCTCTCTGTCTCTCTCTCTCTCTCTCTCTCTCTCTCTCTCTCTCTCTCTCTCTCTCTGTCTCTCTGTCTCTCTCTCTCTCTCTCTCTCTCTCTCTCTCTCTCTCTCTCTGTCTCTTTCCTCTAAGATTAGATTGTAATTGTCTGTTAATGTGAACCAGGTCGTTCTGTGCTCTGTCACTCCCCCGTGAGCTGGAGCTTTGGATTCTAACTGTGTAGCATTCTCTCTCTCTCTCTCTCTCTCTCTCTCTCTCTCTCTCTCTCTCTCTCTCTCTCATGCATCACCCATGAGCATTACATAATGACCACACTTATCCTGCCCTGCTGGCTGCTAATCACCCCACCGCACTGTCACCATGACCCGCACTCTGTCCAGAGAGAGAGAGAGAGAGAGAGAGAGAGAGATGGCTAGAGAGAGAGAGAGAGAGAGAGAGAGAGAGAGAGAGAGAGAGAGAGAGAGAGAGAGAGAGAGAGAGAGAGAGAGAGAGAGAGAGAGAGAGAGAGAGAGAGAGAGAGAGCAGAGCAGAGGAGATAAGGAGTTGGATCAGATTGTTTTGAAGTGTGTTTAGACACTCTGCATGAATAAACTGCTACTATTCTATGCATCTAGATCTCCTCCCCTATTCTCCCCTATTCTCCCCTCTCCTCTCTGCTATCATCTGCTCTGCTCTCCTCTCCTCTCCTCTCTGCTATCATCTGCTCTGCTCTCCTCTCCTCTCCTCTCCTCTCTGCTATCATCTGCTCCCCTCTCCTCTCCTCTGCTCCCCTCTCCTCTCCTCTCCTCTCCTCTCCTCTCCTCTCCTCTCCTCTCCTCTCCTCTCCTCTCCTCTCTGCTATCATCTGCTCTCCTCCCCTATTCTCCCCTCTCCTCTCTGCTATCATCTGCTCTCCTCCCCTCTCCTCTCCTCTCCTCTCTGCTCTGCTCTCCTCTCCTCTCCTCTCCTCTCCTCTCCTCTCCTCTCCTCTCCTCTCCTCTCCTCTGCTCTGCTCTGCTCTGCTCTGCTCTGCTCTGCTCTGCTCTCATCTGCTCTGCTCTGCTCTCCTCTCCTCTTCTCTCCTATGCAGTGGAATGAATAGAAACCGACCTGGCTTGACGATTCAATTATATTCCAGACATTATGTTGTGTTACGGTGGCGTCACGCACGCGTGTGTGTGTGTGTGTGTGTTCACGTGCGTGCCCATGCACGTGCATTTATCTCCAGCTGATATTCCTGAACCATTCCCGTACTGATGATGCCAGATGGGAACTCTTACAGTAGCTGTTATCGGAGCAGGTTGAGCTCTCAGGCCGCTGCAGGACGCTTCATGCATCTCAAATCCTCCAAAACGTGTTTATCTTGGACTGAGGCCTATCTTATCTTGTACTTCTGGTTCTTGTCCCAGATTGTTGATTTTCCATGTCTGGATCTCTTGTAGAAGGCTGACCTTACAATAAGACAGGACTGGTTTCTCCAACATTTCACTCCATATAAACGAATGCACTACTTCAGTGCTGAAGGGGTTCCTTGAGGGGGTTCTTCTAAATGGACCTTTACAGGTCTGTAACTCTGAGAGTGTACAAATGGAACCAAATGGATACACTCTCAGACTCTCAGTGTTATAAAGTCTGCTTGAAAATAAAAAGTTACTCTACTCTCTACTTCATCGCAAAAGAGTGTCACGCAAAAAGGAGCGTTAGTTTGAAAAGATTGTGAAGTGAAACTGGTTCATTCTGTTTAATTAATATCCAACCGATGAAAAAGTATAAACAAGAGCTTGTAATGAAATAATAACTACAATGGATCCATTGGAACACAGATTGTTCTTGCCCTCCACCTCCCTGAAAAGTAAGGTTTTTTGGACACACAAGGTTTATCCGCCCCACAGTGAGGCTAGCTGGCTCTGTTACGTTCAGGTGTTAGCACTCCAGGGCGTCGTTTGGTTTGTATAGAAGTGACGTGGTTCTTCTGGCTGTAGTTGAGACGTCTCCTATATCATCCAGTAACGTTTAAGAAGCTCCAGCTCCTTATCTCTGATTTATCTGATCATGTTGTGCTCGTCTGTGATGATTTCCCTTCAAGTATTTCCAGAACATTAAGCATGCTGAATGCTTTCTGTATCTGTCTCTCTCTCTATTGGTGTGTTTAGCTTTACTGAAATCAAAGCGAGGACGTAATATGCAAGCACGCGTACACGCATGCACAGACACACGCATGCACAGACACACGCATGCACAGACACACGCATGCACAGATACACGCATGCACAGACACACGCAAACGCACAGTAGCACAAAAATAGACGTACTTTGGTAATGGAACCAATAGCTGCCCTATGTTCATATTAGGGCTGCAACTATCAATTATTATTATTATTCTTAATCGAGACACGCGTTTATATATTTTCTACATTTTCTATCTAATCTAAAAACAAGCTTTTTGCCTAGTAGAATGACATGCTTATATAGTGATCGACTATTCGATTATCAATCAAATTATCAATATAATCAATTGTTGAACCCTTAGCTGCAGAATCATGCACAGCTGGCCTGTGTTGTGTGTGTGTGTGTGTGTGTGTGTGTGTGTGTGTGTGTGTGTGTGTGTGTGTGTGTGTGTGTGTGTGTGTGTGTGTGTGTGTGTGTGTGTGTGTGTGTGTGTGTGTGTGTGTGTGTGTGTGTGTGTTAAGGCTGTACCTTAGCCCTTTTTTTAGGACTCGAACTTCGGCAGGAATTTTCGAGCGAACATCCGGACCATTTGTTTCTAATTAATTTAAAAAATAACCTTTGATATATCCGTCACGATCAGAGTGCAGCGCGTCTCCCCTGCTCTTTATCAATCTCTCTCGTCTCTCCCAACACACACACACACACACACACACAGCACACACCGTCAAGTGGCTCCGCGAAAACAGCTGATCTGCAAGCTCATGTGAGCTTGCTGGCAGGCAGCTAAGACAGCGTATATTGCTCGTTATTTGTTCCACCTGTGTATCCGTTTTGCAATGATGAAACAATGATCAGAGTTCCCTGCTTTTTGTGATGTGATGCTAATATATCATGGCTGCTAAGAACGGTTCCCCTGTCAGCGATCATGCTGGTGTGTGTGTGTGTGTGTGTCCGTGTGTGAGAGAAACGCGTCAGACATTCCATTCAATGGAACTCTTTTGTTCTCACAGAACAAGGTGAGAAAGGTCAATCACCTCAGCTGTAGGCCAATCAGCAAATGAATGTGCACGGGAGATGGGACAGCAGAACTAGGAGATATTTCTTTAAAAAATCATAACTTCTGATAGGAATGCACTAGAAACTTACTTTTTTTACATGCTCATATCGCATTCTCGCCGAGATATATTTTCGAGTTAATAAAAAAAAGGAAAAAATAATATTTTTTATTTAATAATAAAAAACAAACAAAAAAAAACGAATGGTTCAAGCCCATTAATTAAGATTCGAGTGCCAACCCTAACGAGCGAACATTCGAACCTTGAATGTTTGGGGACAGCCTTAGTGTGTGTGTGTGTGTGTGTGTGTGTGTGTGTGTGTGTGTGTGTGTGTGTGTGTGTGTGTGTGTGTGTGTGTGTGTGTGTGTGTGTGTGTGTGTGTGTGTGTGTGTGTGTGTGTGTGTGTGTGTGTGTGTGTGTGTGTGTGTGTGTGTGTGTGCGCGCGTGTGTGTGTGTGAGAGAAGGGCAGTGTATGAGATGAGTATTGAACAGTGGCATTTGTCAGTAGGGCTGTTTCACGGTAGGATACCTCGGCACACCAGTAGGGGGAGGTGCACGCGTGTGACGTGTGACGTTTGTGTGTGCGTGCGTGTGTGCGTGCGCATGTGTATGTTGTCCTGACAGATGTGATGATGCGGTGGGGTCCAGGGTTGTGTGCCGCTGCAGCTTCCTGCTCTGTCAGCGTTTCTCTGTGCTCTGATTGGTCCAGGCTGCACTCGCAGCACGCCACTTATCACCACCCAGAGACTGTGTGTGGACATTCAATCTATTCTCTCTCTCTCTCTCTGTCTCTCTGTCTCTCTCTCTCTCTCTCTCTCTCTCTCTCTCTCTCTCTCTCTCTCTCTCTCTCTCTCTCCATCTAAATCTCCCTGTTTACATTTCGCTCTTTATCTTTGCCCCCCCACTCTCCTCCCTCTGTTTTCATATTTCACCTCATGCAGCAGCATCCCCCCCCCCCCCTCTCTCTCTAAGTCTCTCTCCTTCCCTCATCTATTTCTCTATTGCTCTCTCTCTAGTCTACGTATGTTTCCTGTAAGAGGATTGGCTATTTGCTTCTCCCAACATCTGTGTATCACTGTCCAGAGAGAGAGGGAGAGAGAGGGAGGGAGGGAGGGAGGGAGGCTGGGGGTTAAGATAGCAACAACAGCGTGCAGGCAAGGTTGAGCTGAGCTCACAGCCACACACTCTCTCACGTGTTCTCTCGCTCGCCCCTCAGACAAACACACACACTCATCACAGCAGAAACAAGACCTGCAGCATCCGCATCATTGGCTGCCCACCCGCATTGCTCTCTCTCTCTCTCTCTCTCTCTCTCCTCCCTCCCTCCTTCCCTCGCTCTCCCCGGATCCATCCTCCTCTCAGTCTTCCGTTCCGGGGCGAGCAGCAGCAGCAGCAGCAGCTCTCGTCTCGTCTTTCTCTCCGTCTCTCTGTACGTCCCCGTGTCTCTCCTCCACCCTGCCGTCCGGTCCCCTCTCTTCCGCTGTCGGTCGTCACCGTGGCGACACGGCAGCCTCTGCAGCCATGGCGACCAGCCAGCAGGATTCAGGCTTCTTTGACATCAGCCTCAAGTCACTGCTCAAGTCTCTAGGAGGGAGTGAGTAACTGTGTGTGTGTGTGTGTGTGTGTGTGTGTGTGTGTGTGTGTGTGTGTGTGTGTGTGTGTGTGTGTGTGTGTGTGTGTGTGTGTGTGTGTGTGTGTTATACAAACTGTGGCTGGTTTAGATTTGACACTTTTGTTGTGTGTGCAACTCGGAATACAACGATATTCTTGGTGTTAAGTAGTACTGTGTATATTTATCAATTAAACCAAAAGTTATTTTTTGATATAATATTTCATAATTAGAATCAACTTTGTTGTCACATCACAGGTGTGCAGGTGTAAAGCAGTGGATGAAATTCGTTTTTGTTATTTCCCATAAAAGAAAGAGAAGAAGAAGAAGAGGGGGGATGGTGGGGGGAGGGAGAGTAATCAATAAAAACAAACAAATAATCTACATATTTACGCATACTACCGTATATCAATCCGGTGCGGCAAGTGTGTGTGTGTGTGTGTGTGTGTGTGTGTGTGTGTGTGTGTGTGTGTGTGTGTGTGTGTGTGTGTGTGTGTGTGTGTGTGTGTGTGTGCGTGAGGGAAATGATAAAGAAGGCATGGTCCACCTCATTAATACTGGTCAGTGTTACGCAACATCAGGAGAGGGGGGGGGATAGGATAAAATAAAATGACGGGGAGAGGGATGTTGTGGACAGCGTGTGCATCTACCCAGCATGCTTTGTGTTTTAGTTATCATGCAGGCCGGGCGTTGAGGCTGAATCTAAACTCCATCGCACGAGGACACCGTTTGCCAAAAAGAACAGATTGTTGTTGTTTTGTTAAGCTTGTAGATCTGTCCTTTTTTTGGCACGCAGCGTCCGGCTGATGTAGTCACAGTGCCAGAGAGCAGTGCTTTGTCACAGGAACACAGTCAGTCACTTGGGGAGTCACTCTGGTTGAGAGCGTCTGCTAAATGCCTATACAACTGTAATGTCTCACTAAAGCAATCATAACACATGCGCTGTCCTGGTCGCCAGTTAGTATGGCAACACATTCGGTCATTACACTATACTACAGCAATCACAACACATGATGGACATTCTGGTAACCATTTACAGTAGTACGGGAGCACAGTCGCTCACAACAGCCAGGAACATCCTGGTGTTGTTAACCACTTAGTACTCATTCTCATTTTGATTCTCACACAGTGACTCAGAGAAGCATTGACAGCCTCGGCTCGGTGTTCTACCCAGGATTGGAACCTGGTTTCCTGTGCAAGTGCTGACATGTTTACCATTGAGCTGATAGAGCCTACCTGCTTGCTCGGGGGATAAATTGAATCTTGTGTGACCTTTGACACGTTCTAAATGTCTCAATAGAAGACCAGGGAAACAAAATACAACCACCTCAATTGTATAACATACTCTACAATATACAGATTGGACAAAGTTACATTGTAATCATTACAAAAAAAGTTACATAAATAATACCGCTTTAACACACTAGTTCAGTGTTTCCCAACCTTTTCTGGATCAAGGCCCATTTGAAACGTTTCAAAAGGAATCTCCTGGTAATCACTTCTGTATACCTTAATTTACTGAAATCAGACTTCTGAACTAATGCGAGATTAAACAGCAACAAGAGAGGTCAAGAGGTTTGCTATTAATGTCCAACTCTGACGTTGTGTTGTTTTTGGAGCGCTTCATGCACTGCCCTGTGGCGCTTTCCAGTACAGACAGACTACAGTTGGAGGCCATCGATATTGTCCTTTTCTTTTTGCTGAGGTTTGCGTGATCTGCGCAAAAGGACAGTTAACCCATTTTGGGCGGGAACCCCTTTTGGTGTTTTAAACATTGTTATAATTTAGCTATTGAAAGATATCGTGAAAATATTTATTTCAGAAAACTGGAGGATTTAGATTTAGAGGATTTTTTTAAATTTTGAGGTCAGGCCTAAATGGGTCAAATGATAAGGGACAATATCGGTGGCACCCAACTGTATTAATGTCCAACTCTGACGTTGTGTTGTGTTGTTTTTGGAGCGCTTCATGCACTGCCCTGTGGCGGTTTGGAGTGCTTCATGCACTGCCCTGTGGCGGTTCGGAGTGCTTCATGCACTGCCCTGTGGCGGTTCGGAGCGCTTCATGCACTGCCCTGTGGCGGTTTGGAGCGCTTCATGCACTGCCCTGTGGCGGTTTGGAGCGCTTCATGCACTGCCCTGTGGCGGTTTGGAGCGCTTCATGCACTGCCCTGTGGCGGTTCGGAGTGCTTCATGCACTGCCCTGTGGCGGTTTGGAGCGCTTCATGCACTGCCCTGTGGCGGTTTGGAGCGCTTCATGCACTGCCCTGTGGCGGTTTGGAGCGCTTCATGCACTGCCCTGTGGCGGTTTGGAGCGCTTCATGCACTGCCCTGTGGCGGTTTGGAGTGCTTCATGCACTGCCCTGTGGCGGTTTCCAGTACAGCTTCATGCACTGCCCTGTGGCGGTTTGGAGTGCTTCATGCACTGCCCTGTGGCGGTTTCCAGTACAGCTTCATGCACTGCCCTGTGGCGGTTTCCAGTACAGCTTCATGCACTGCCCTGTGGCGGTTTCCAGTACAGCTTCATGCACTGCCCTGTGGCGGTTTGGAGTGCTTCATGCACTGCCCTGTGGCGGTTTCCAGTACAGCTTCATGCACTGCCCTGTGGCGGTTTGGAGTGCTTCATGCACTGCCCTGTGGCGGTTTCCAGTACAGACAGACTATTTGTGAGTTGCTGTAGACAGACAGACTGCAGTAGTGATCATGCTGTCTCCAGGTACAAAATGCTGCATCAAACGCCCCTGTTTTGTTGTTCTATTTCATCACAATCAGCTGTCTGGTTCTGCTGAGAAAGAACACATGCTGCCCTGCTTGGATTCTGGGAAGAAGACGGTCATATCCTGATATATATTTAACTGGAACCTTTACTTTCAGAGTTACAGGTCGAACCATGCCCGCAGTATTGTTGTTTCTGTGCATGTGTGTATCTGGGTGTATCAGTGTTGTTTTTGTCGACTAAAACTAAGATGAAATATGTTCGTCAACTACCTTTTTTCAGGAAAACTAAATGGAAACTAAATAAAAACTAAGCTATGATGACTAAAACTGATACTAAATATACTGACAATTTCGTCAACAAATAAAAACTAGACTAAAATGTTAGGAAGGGACTAGTGGACAAGAGATCTAGTATAAGTCATTTTACAATTAGTTGCATGCTGAAGATAGCTGATCTACAAGCCCAGAAGATAGCTGATCTACAACGCGTCGCAGCGGGCGTGGAAAAAACAGTCATTACGACGGCATCAAGGCCCACCAAAATACATTTTGTTCGACTAAATCAATGTAGATTTCAACGTAGAAATCAACGTAGATTTAGTTGACTAAAATCTTATGATATTTAGTCGACTAAAACTAGACACTAAACACTAAAACACACACACATTCCAGGTGACTAAAATGTGACTAAAACTAAATGAAAACTATTCAAGAGACTATGACTAAAACTAAAATCAAAAACAACATTGGCGTGTATTCGTGCATGTATATTGCAGCGCATTAAATAAATAAACGTAATTCAAAGGCAGTTGTAAACAGAAAGGTCTTCAGAACTGAGTGTTGTAGCAAACCTGCAGTTTGCTGGGAGTTTGTTCCAGATATGTGGTGGTGCATAAAAACTGAATGCTGACTCTGGGGACAGAAAGGAGACTAGCTGTCCCAGACAAACCTGAGTGGTCTGGATGGTTCATGATGTAGCACATGGATTTTTTCCCTTCATAAATATAATATAACAGTATTTTGAAATCAATTCGGAAGTGTAAAAAGCAGACGTGCTCAGATCGATCGGCCACCGATCGGTGATCGGACGATTTTCACTCCAAATGACTCGATCGGTGATCTATTTACACGATCTGGAGAAACCGATCTTTTATACCATTTAAGTGGTATAAAAGTCAGTATAATATTGTTTTGCATTTTTGTGACAGGCCTAAACATTCTCCGCTTCCTCCCCACACACACAGGAACAGTTTTGACTTGGGTTTTGACGTATACCGTAAAGTTTTAGGAAATATTCAAATTTTACCCTCACGCACAAGATGATTGGTATCGGCCGATCGTGAGGAAAAACAATTGGTGTTCGGGATCAGTCCCAAAAAACCTCGGAGCACCTCTAGTAAACAGTGTGAAAACTCTTGAGAACTGCAGTGATATGATCCACCCATTTAGTAAGACTCGAGCAGCAGTCCCTGCTGAGACATACGTCCTTTAATCTTTAGGGGGATAGTAGGCTGACTTTGTAGCCGTCTTAATGTGGCTAATAAAATTCAGGTCTGAGTCCAAGACTGCACCAAGATGTCTGGCTGGGGTTGTGTGGTTGGGGTTTTTTAACATTACCGATTGAAGCTAAAGCAATGGCTTTTTTAAAAATTATTCTCCCTTGTGCTCCAAAAAAAACGATTACTTGAGTTTTGTCTTTGTTTAACTCACTGAAGAGCATTCTGGCATGTCCATTGGTTGGTTGATTTGGTTCAATGCATTTACTCTGTGCTCGTTGGTCTTGGACCTCAGGTCCCTGGTGATATGGTATTAGTGTGGGGTTATGTAGGCTAAATAACTACGGTTACATATTTTACCGTAGTTATTTATTTATTTTATATTACGGAGGAGAGCAGGCAGTTGGATAGAATGTGAATTGACTTTATCTTTATTGTCACATACGGTAGAGATAGAGACTGATGCGGTGGTGGAAGTAAATTATGAATGCCACAATATAGCAATACTACTTCTGTAATACTCTATTGGTCCATATTTGTCAGTGTTTGAATAGTCGTAGTAAATAATTGGGCTTATGTTTTGAAATAATACTCTAATTCTGCAATGACTGCACAGTATTCATTATTTGAATAATTTGAAAATGAAAGTTTACAAATAAGTGTAGTGGAGTAAAAAAGTACAGTATTTGCCTCATGAGATGTAGTTAAGTAGAATAGAAGTATAAAGTACCTCAAAATTGTACTTAGGACAACTTCACCTATTTTCATCCTTATCTTCATACAATTGGTCCTCAATGCTCATTACCATTTTTGTCCACTCGGCCTGTGTCTCAGAGGAGCGCTGTGGACAGTGACATCATCGCTATAGAAACTGCAGGTTTTACAGTCCTGGAAAGTCAGCATGCTATAATGGAAGCCATTGTTCTCATGTCAATAAACGTGAAGTATCCACAGCCCTCCTATGAGACACAGGAGGATTATATTATTATATTTTTTTGCCAGGTTCTTGAAAAGCGCCTGGACTACATTTGCTACTACCTCTAGTAGCGACTGTACACTTTTTCATCATTGGCTGCCTCGTCTCTATGCTAATTTCTACCTCTAAGCCAATGGGAGACTTACCCATGAAACCCATAGTCTGAACGGCATAAAGCCCATACTCTGTGAAGCCGTGAGCTGAGGCAGAGGCTGCTACACACAAACTCATTATACTGTAGATGTTCACAAACGAGAGCTTTCTGTACCTGGCAGTTATGACCGAGTCATTCTTGTTCTTTACCATTTTATCATGAGCATTTGTGA